>NC_092205.1:14107165-14121338 GCF_043381705.1 Parasteatoda tepidariorum
AATTCCGTTTGCCCCTAAAATGTGACGACTTTTTGGAGCAGATACCAAAACGGAAATCCACCTCCCCTAATTTTTTAGTTAATTATTTTTACAATAGAATATTAAGAGAAACGTTTTACTTTTTTTGAAGAAAAAAAAATTATGATACCTCACAGAAATTTCTCTTTGTTTTGAAATATCATTTCTCGATTAATTTAACTCATTATTTCATGTTTTGCTTCACTTATCTGATTCAAAAAGTTGATCAATATGTTACCACGCCTCTATGATACTTATTCTATTGAAATCCTTGGCCGCATAAATTATATAGCTTCACTTCCTAAGTTCCTCGGAATTAAGATATCTGCTTTACTTCTTCCTGTCACTGATGTTCCTTGAAAATAGAAAGCTTAAAATCACGGCCGCGGGAAAAATAATTAAAAATCGCCTGTTTTTTTTTTTTTTTTTTTTTTGAGACAGAGTTTTGCNTTTTTTTTTGTTTCTATTACAGTTCGCTTTTTTCCTCGTAGCAGACGATCCTATTAAGATCGGCGTGACAATAAATGCGTTACCTCAATTCACTGATTACTTCGAATCAAGGTTGAGTTACTCAAGTTTCATTCATATTACAATACCTAACTAATATACAAGCATCGGTTGAATATGGACCTTCAATTTTTTTCTTCTCTTCATCGCTATGTTTATTATTTTCTTATTTTATATATTTAAGATTAATTGGGGAAAAAAGTTAATGATTTTAATCTAAAATTCGTTGCTCGTGGCCAACTCTTGTTATAATGTTATATAAAATGTTGTTTTTTTTCGCAACGAGTGTGGGAGGGTTATTATTGGGACATTATTTACAAAACAACAGTAATTGTTATTAATTATTTTAGTTGAAATGTTGCCTTTATTATCCTTTTATTGACTAAGTGGGGAATTGAGAAAAAGAACAAATGTTTCGCAACAGAGCTACAGAAAGATTGACTTCTCGTACTCGTGTCTTAGCATTTAATTTTTTATTAATATTATAACTAAAAAAGCCGAATCGTTTTTTATAACATGGCTAATGGACTGCCATGATCAGAGTCGGTTTGTCTTTTTTCACCTATTTGTGTCTAACGTCCTTTTAAAAAGTCCTTTTATTTTTCCTAATAGTTAAAAAGTGTTTCAGTATTGGGATTCATTTTGCAGATAGTTCTAGTACGAGGTAGATTTTTTCCTTAAGCCTGTTTTTCGAAGGCTCCGTCGTTATATGAAATAATGCCTTTTTTTTTTTGCGAATAATATACTATTTTTATAACTGTGAGTTTAGAACTGCTAATCATGACTCTTTCAAGTTTAGTCTATCTAAAGCCAGCGCTGTCTACACTTATTTTGAAAATGGCGCAAAACGTTAATATGAAGAAAAACCACAGCTCTGTGAAAATGAAAAGCGTTTGCGGTCTAATTTTTTAATATTTAAAAACTTACTCCGTTGCTGCATTACGTGGACTCATAAAAATGTGTAAAAACTGTGAAAAAGCCAGTGATTTTGATAATTTTCATTTAGGTGGAAAATGTCGCCAAATTAGTGATTTTGAAAAAGTTTAATAACTCTTTAAATGTTTAAATTATTTGTCTATTCTGAAGCCTAAATAATTCTTCACTGCTAGATTATATAAATAATTTAAAATCGCCACATTGCTGAAGTGTAAAGCACTTAAACTATGGTTTTTTCATTTTCCTTGGCGACAGAGCTTCGAAAAAGAGCGTTAAGTAGAAACAAAGTAATTTTTCCTAATTATCTGTTTTTTGGAAAATGGCAGGAACCTTCAGCATAAATTGAATTATGATAACGCCAAAATTCTTTTCACTTATGACACATCAATTCATCTTGATGCCCTGGAATTTTTTTCTACATTCATATGAATGAAGGTTCTCTTGTTAACCAAAACCTCACTCACGCTTCGTAATCTGTTGCTTACCATGGTTTTTCTTGATTTGTTTCTCTCCTTTTGATTTGTTTCTCCGGAAACTTTACGCTTTCTCTTTCAAATCTGTTTTGTTTTCTTCATTTACGAGCACTGATCACTATGTATTTAACTGGATTGCTTCGAGCTTGAAACCCACCTTGGCAAAGAGGTGGAATGAATTGAAGCATAGGGAAACCAGTACTTTAACAATATCACTTTTTCTCTGTCCACAGAATTTTCACCCTTAAATCATCTGTTATTTTCTGCGTGTATATAGTGGTGAGTTATTCGTTATTTTATGAGCATACATGGGAACGTTACTTTAATAAGTGAAGTAAAGTAAAAAGTTAAGTAATGTAAAGAGAATTAATGTAAAGTTAAAATTAAACTCCAAAGTAAAGCTGTTTAAGCTAAGTTTACAATAAACTAAAAGTAAAGTATAAAGTGAAGCATATAGTATAAAGTAAAGCGTATAGTATAAAGTAAAGCGTATAGTATAAAGTAAAGCATAAAACATAAAGTAAAGTAAAGCGTAAATATAAAGTGAAGTATAAAAATAATGTAAAGTGTGAAATATAAAGTAAAGTACGAAGTAAAAGTAAAGTTAACAGAAGTAAAATAAAAAGTAAAGAAAAGTAAAAAGTAAACGTAAAACGTAAAGTAATGTTAAACGTAAAGTAAAGAGTAAATTATAAAGTAAAATAAAGGGTATAATATAAAATAAAAGTAAAGAAGTATAAAGTAAAGTAAAGCGTAGTATATATAAATATAAAAAAGTGCAAATAGAAGTAAAGCGTGAAGTAATGTAAAATATAATGTGTAATGTAAAGCATAAAGTAAAGTGTAAAGTATAAAGATTAAGTAAAATTCAACATACAGTATAAATTAAAGTAAAGAAATAAATATTTATTGAATCTAAAAAGAGAAAGAAATATTTATTTGAATCAAAGAAAGAAAGAATATTTGTTCAATACAAAAAAAAGAAGATATGTTTGCTTAATCCAATACAAGAACTTTTCTTTTTCTCATCCCATTCCAGTAGAAGAAATGTATATTATCTCCAGTTATCTCGTGATTCTGGGCTAGAACAAAAAAAAAGGAAAATAGTCCAAATTTGATTCGTATAACAAATAAAACTTAACCATAATTTCTTTTATACTGTGCAAGTACTCGAAAACTTCGTAAAAACAAAAACCTAAAAAACCATATTAAAACAATTGACAACAATTTGAAGTCTTTCAAACCATTAAGATGGAGTAGGGGAGAGTGGGGTCAATTGTAACAGGGTACGATTGTAACAGAGCAAAAATTTCGAGTGTCGGGTTCTAGATTTGGTTCCTAGGTGGCGCACAAGGTGTATTTAATAAATCTACATGTACACCCCTGCTGGCAACCATTTTTATGTACTTTTGAAAGAGTTGCATCACGAAAGATATTTTCACGCTACGTAAGTACTTTTTTTGGTATTAGAATATTATACTGTAACAAAGTAATTTTGTTTAAAAAAATAAAAATTATTAGCCGAATATATAAGTGGACACCTTAATTAGCATTTCACAGAAAGAAAGATTAGTTTTGTTAATTAACTAACATTGTTTTTAACAAATGAAGCTGAATCGGCGTCTTGGGGACGATTGTAACAATAAGTAAAGGGACGATTCTAACAGATGAAAATAAAATTCATAATTTCAAATTGCAATTGCTTAACCCCTTAGGTCCCATTTCTTATGTTTACAAACCATTACTTAACTCTTTAAGAACCACCAATAGTTTCCTATATCATTTATATTATGTTGCATGTGCATTATTTTATTTGTCACCTTTCACAGCATAAATTAAAATTTTTAACCCCTTAAAGTTAAAAGTTTAACCCTTTAGGTCTCTGCTCATTATTATTTTTACTCCTAAAATATCACTACTATTTTGATCAATAAAAAAATATATCACAACTATGATAATATGTATAATTAACTATGTTTTAGTTGAATTTATGAACTGTTACAATTGACCCCGTAAGTGGGGACAATTGTAACAAGTGCACGACTGTCAAAAATTGTTAATAACTAATATAATAACATTTAAAATAAGGTATTTATTTTTTTTCCAATAGAGGATAGTCTACTTTACTCGTCTGTCAATTAATACTAATAATATATTGGATTTTTTGTTAGTTAAAAATAGTTAAGTAAAAAATGTTACAATTGACCCCACTCTCCCCTACTAGAACGTGGAGATCTGATCATTAGACCAAAAGTCATTCAGGTTCTTTTTTTCTACTTTTTTTTTTGCGCATGCATTGTACATTCAGAAATCAAGAATGCATAAACGTAATAATTTTGATTTTTATAGAAAAATAAAAAAACGGATACTGACAGTTAATCTTTTTTTCTTTGTCTAAAGAACTTTCTTTATCACACTTCAACCGTGTCTACGTTAAATATCAAAAAATAGTAATATGTAATATTTATAGTACAATAATAACAAAGTGCAATTTATTCTGATAGAAAAAAAATGAACTTCACAAAAGGTATTTGCTATTAAATGCTTAAAAAAACAATAAAAGACGGTTCATTTATCACATTGTTCTTCAATAACATCATTATTTTAAATAAATTGAGGTTCATCAATACAAAATCTAATCTAATCCTATAAAGTTCTGAACCGTTTCACTATAATTAGATTATTATAGATAACTGAGGTCGACAAACGTGCTTTGACCTTTGAAAAATTACCATAAGCCCTTGGATTCCGATCCATGGAACTTCCTCGAAACTTTTATGAAATACCTTTCCTCACATGAGTTATTAATGATCAAATAAAAATATTTTTTATGCTTCTTTTTACATGTTTAATTGTTTTCCTATAGTTTTTATGCCATAATTAATTTACATTTCTTTTCTCCCTTACTCCAGACACAATGCTATAAAAAAACTACATCCACTATTATTATATTTTCAGTAGGGGGCTAAGCCCCCTGTCCACTAACGCTCGCCTACCCCGATGATTGCTTCGCAATAATTGCTGTTTCTTGGCAACAGTTGAAATTATTAAACTTGTGGTGATGGTAGCTATCGGCAAAGTCAACCTTTATCTATGAAAAGGTACGTCAACATAGAATCGAGTTAACATGTCTTATATACTAGTTCATTGGAATTGCATTTTTGTAGTGGTAGATACACTACAGTACTCTCCCACCAGAATTTTATCTGTAATAGAATTCGATGATGGGATACCACTAGTTAATTCATTGCTGTTTTGTAAGAAGTCGGGAGAGCTGTATTAAGACCACCGTACATTTGAAAGCTGATCGTGAGAGCTATATTAAGTTCACGGTCGTTATCGCTCCTGTTTTGCCATTAGCAGTCGAGTGTATACAGACCGACGTTGTGTGTGATCGAGACTGAGTAGCAACAACGCGAGGAGGTGGATAATGTCACAGTCACAAGTAGCAGGTAAACTGTTCCATGTGGACCATTCATCTTAGTAGCCGTGTTCAAATCGAAGTGGGAGTTTCTGCCAAGGTTCACATCGCGTCTGAAGGCCACCAATATGGGAAGTGAGTGGTTATCGACAATGTCAACCTTCATCTATGAAAAGGTACCCCTCCATCCATCGAAGTAGGCGTGTCTGAAGAATCGTGTTAACATGTCTTATGTACTAGTGAATTGGATTTGTACTTTTGTGGTGGTAGACACACTACAAAACAATTGAAATTATTCAACTAAGAACGTATGTACTAAAAATACCACTTGTGCCTCCACTTCCAAATATTTGCCTTATGATACTATCAGGATCTATAATTGAACATAAATCATTTTTCTAAATAATCATTTTTTTTAAATAACATTTGAAATTAAAAATATATTATTATAACGAATTTGGTGAGTTTGCAACTTTAATTTAATATTTTTGCTTACCAAACGGAGGGATGTATATTTTAAATAAAATTTTATATTTAAACACACTTTGTGTATAAAGTTGAAAGTTAACTTCTAAATCATATAGCAAATCTCTTTAGCCGTAATTCATAATAGTATATTAATGTAATTTGCACCAAAATATAATAATTGTAAAACGGTAAATAAGATCAGATATCGATTTAAATAACTGTATCTTAAAATGTAACGTGGAATTACATTATCGTAATAATAATAATAATCCTGAACTCTTAATTTAAAAATCAAGCAAAATCAAAAACGTAATAATAACAGTACAGGTAATTTTAACTTTTAAATTAGGGATACATAAATATTTATAGGAAAACAATACCTTTATGACTTATATAAATTTTATTCTTATGACAACCAAATCAATATTAAAATTAATGTTGGAAAGCTAGATCCTTTTCCGGCCTATAAGAATGTATTGACAACAATCGAAAACTGCAACACCATCATTAGTCTAATATATATAATTCTCTTACGTGGCTCCCAAATTTTCGCTCTATTTCTTTTCCGCCGTTGGCAACGTTTGCTTTGTTTTGTATACGTTACTATTTCTCTTACACGGCGAATCGACCAATGATTGCCGCTAAAAATGTCACATGCCAAATCAAGCTGAGGTGGCTCAACATATAACGCTTTTAAAAACGGAAACTGAAATAACCAGAGAGCATCAGCTGCGTCAATCTCATACTATTAAGCTAGGCAGAAGTGAGTAGTCTTTGTCGATAGATCTCTATTTTAGTATTTTGTCGAAAGCGCCTTTTTTTCGCGATTATATATATTACGAATTTATTTGACGATTTTTGATTTATATCACGAATTATACTATAGCACATTTCTAATAGGTTTAACNACTATATGTCAAATGAAGCCTTTTTTTGTTCCATACCCTACTTAAAGCTTTATATTCATTTCTGCGCCATTATTCTTTCACCATCGTTTAAGTACAAAATAATGTACATCATATTCAAATTTCATGTCAATCGGAGGATTTCTTGTAGAGTTATGACAAAAAACGCACTTGTTGCTTAAGTTTTGCACACCAGTGTATATTAATGTAATTTGCACCAAAATATAATAATTGTAAAACGGTAAATAAGATCAGATATCGATTTAAATAACTGTATCTTAAAATGTAACATAGAATTACATTATCGTAATAATGATAATAATAATCCTAAACTCTTAATTTAAAAATCAAACAAAATCTAAAACGTAATAATAACAGTACAGGTAATTTTAACTTTTAAATTAGGAATACAGGGCCCGGATAGCCTGGTCGGTAGGGCGCTGGGCCAATGTCCGAGAGTTCGCGGGTTCGAACCCCGAAGGCCGAAAACTCTCCCATTACAAATCAATACCTCTGATGGGGGTACTGGATTGGAGATCGATCGTTCTCTGATTCAGGTCAAAATTACGATCTGTGGATGAATGAATGGATGTATGAATGGGTCCGCCCTATAAACGGATAGTGTGGCAGAAGTCGAATTATTGGCCATAGATGGCGCCACTAGAAATCAAGAACTATCGCACCCCCTCTGCCTAAGCAAGCATATGTCAACAACAAATTAGGGATGCAAAAATATTTATGAGAAAACAATATCTTTATGACCTGTATAAATTTTATACTGATAACAACCAATCCTATATGAAAAAGAATGTTGGAAAGCTAGATCCTACCTTGTGATTTTCCAGCCAATAAGAAGGTATTGACAACAATGGAAAACTGCAACACCATCATTAGTTTTTCATACATAGTAAGAAAATTATTGTAAAAAATTGTTACTTATGATTTTAATTACTGTGTAAAATTATTAATTACATAGTAATTAAAATTACAAGTAAAAAAATTATATTACAATATATAGTTTTTTCTAGAAAATAAAAATTATTTAAAAGAAACTTTTCCAATTGCTTTTCATAACAGATTTGTATAGTGCAGAGTTATTCAAAAAAAGATGGACCCAATTTAGTAAATTCATAATTCACGAAACATAAATTGGGTATAAAGAGTCTATATACATATAGAACGTTTTGTTTATTAATATTTTGGTGCTGGCTGTCTGTTTGCGCTCTTAGTTGCGGTAAATAGTAATTGGGACGGTGGTTGCGTAAATGGCTGTAAAATCAATGCTGCTCAAATTGAAACTTCTGAGTTTCATCTTCATTTTAATTATCTCTTATTTTCTTTTTGAGCACTGTTCGTATTTTTTGGTATTTATGCCAATGTCTCCACTGCTATTATGACACTGTACGCTGTAAGAATGCTGCGTGAACTCACAAAGCGGGCTCTTTTTTCTTAGCACAAAAGCACATTTACTAACTTAAGGCAACTTAATTTAACATGATTTATCTATTTTGATAAGATCCAAAAAAAAAACAGGATTAACGAAAGTGAGATGCGTATTTCAATTTATGTTCTCCTTCAAAACAGAAAACTAATTGCAATTTTTTTTTTGAAGTATTCATCATTCAAGATTTCAAAAGAATTTTTAAGATGCCCGAATTATATAATTGTCTCATTTGTTACAACTTTTTTGTTTTGTTTGTAATTTGCTTTAAAAGTACAAGCATGTTTAATTATATTGTTATACATTTTGTGTGTTTGAAAGCTGTTTGACCGATTTTTATTTATTTCTATCACTTGCAGAATGGTAATAACTATTTCTTAATTTGAAATAAAAATATTACTTTCGCTGTGATAACTATTCGTAGTAGTTTTATTTTATTATCAAAACATTGTTGAATTGTTTTAGAGAAAAGTGTTTGTTCTTAGCCTTTCAACCCAATTGCTTTAAAACTACTTTCTTTAATTAAAGTTTTATAGTTGAAAATTATGAAGTTTCTCTTATTTCACTCAATATCTTATAATAAAGTCTTTCCTATATCAGGAATAAATGAACAGATGCTCTTTAAATTGCTACATAGTTATGATATCAGAATGTCAAAATTGATGCTAAAATTGACTGCTGAAAGTTGACTTTTTAAGTTGAACAAACATTATCTATTATCTTAAATCATACAATCATTATTTATTTTGCTTTACTGATCATAAAAAGTTTTTTTCAATCAAAATAGTGTTCACCTAATAAATTTACTTTAATCGTAATCACCTAATAAATTTACTTTAATTGCTACACAATTTTAACCCTTGGCGACCAAAGCTGTTGAACTGGTTAACATTAACACACACAAAGGAATTTATCTTCTGGTACATAACATTTACAAAAAAGTGTCAAGGTTGTGCATGATTGTTTGGACGTAAAGTTTATTGGCACAAAAAATGCTAATAGGGAATATTACATCAAACTTAATCATAGATATATCAATGTCAAAAAAAGTTTTAAAAAAATGAATAAATTCAGCTATAAAGTCAACAGCAACAATCTCCACATCATTATACACACATGCAAAAAAAAAAAAGAAAGCTTGATACTTATAAATTGTGCAGTTATTTAAATTAACGGGTTTAAAAACTAAACAATAAAGGTATTACAGCCTGCTGCGATTTTGATTATTGGGAAATTCTAATTAATTTTTGTCTTTTTAATAATTATCCTTTCAATGGGAAAGATATTTTTCTTCAAATTGATGGAATACCACAAGGATCTAATTTTTCATTTCTCTTAGCTAGCTTATTTTTGAATTATTATGAAAAAAATTATACTCTTAATATTAAATTTGTTTCTGGATTTATTGATGATTTAATTATCTTTAATTTTCAAGATTTTATTAAATAATATTTACCCCGAGGAATTAATCTTGCTTCATAATCATGATGATAATATTAATTTCAGTCTTTTGGATTTGGGTATTATAAAAAAGAAAATATCTGCTTTGTTGATTTATACGATAAAAGAAATGAATTTAATTTTAATATAAATAAACTAATTACTTGGAATTCGAATGTTTATAAGAACATCTATTTAAAAACCATTTTTAATCAAATGAATAGGATTAAAAGACTATGTAATAATGTTTATTTAGCAAAAAAAAATAACAGACAATATCTTTCAAAATTTGATTTAAAAAAAACAATGGATATCTAACTAAAGTAATTAAATTCTATATAAAATCATTGACTTAATTGTATATTATTGTAAATAAATTTACTAAAAAACTTCTTTGTTAATTTATATAATTTTTACCATGTGCAAATCCATTTCGGGCAAATCCGTGGCTAAAATTATGTGCAAAACGGGCAATTAATGCTTCTTTTTCTTTTCTCTTTTTTTTCCTTAAATAAAAGTAAATTTTCTAAAATTATTAATTATCAACTTTTTTAAATTATCCAATATAATATTACCTTGCGCACATCCATTTTCTGGCCCATCTTTGCTAACTAACATTTCAAGCGCACTTCAGTACTGCAGTAAGAACGCACTATAAAACAAAACCCCTCTATTCATTTGAATTCACTACTCGCTTTATAGATTTCGTTTTATGCTTCATTCTGTTTTTTCTTTACATTTTTTTTTCTGTTTTTAAGTGATATTTTTACTTAATGTGTTCTATTTTATTTGTTGTAAACTTTTTGCAAATTGTTTTGAGTGCTCCTCACATTATTGTATTGATATATTTTGCTTTGGCTATATTGATACAATATTAGTAAGCACTCCTTTTTGCGGATATAACCGTGTGAGCTGATGAAAAGATTATTTCTTTTATTTTCCAGATTTTATTAATTTTTTTTCTTTTTTTCAAATTTTTTCCCCCGGATTTTTATTATTTTTTAAATTATTATTTTTCTTTTTCCCTTTTTTCATTGTTCTGTAATTTTTTCCATGTTTTCTCTACATTTTCAACTTCACACCGGATTACACCGGAAACAATGCCTCAATTCTCTCCCATTTTTCTCAAAAAGGAAAGAAGCGTAAAGAGGAGAGTTTTCAGATATCATTTATAATGACGTAACAAAGCTTTCAGTCAAAAAAAAATTCTTTAGGTGTCAATTTTCCGAAGAAACACTCTTTTTATTGATACAATTACTGGACTAAGGTGTATTTCATCGAAACCGAAAGAAATTATGCTGTGCCTACGACGGATTGTCGTTGTGACGAGTTTTGCGCGCTGCGAATTATGCCCCCGGTGAATTGTGCTCCCGACGAATTGTAACAATGACGAATGAATCGGGTACGGGCTCTTTTAAGCATGAATAAGTATTTCTTAATTATTCCCTTATATTTAATGCCAATTTCTTATTCAAAATCATTTTGAGCATGGGTGTTAATTGAGTTCTTCAGAAAAGTTCTCGATCGTCTCCTTAAAGTAGTGAAATAGTTACTAAATTCCAAAGTAACTTGTAGTCACTACATTTATAAAAGTTGTTGTAGTTAACTACATTTGTAACAAAGTAGTCATAGTAAACTACAAAAATAATGTAGTTTTTTCCAACAACTGTTGAAGCCCAAAAGGAGATAACTGGGAAACGTTGTAACAGAAATAGGCTCCTTTTTTTCCCTTCCTTTCGTTTTTTCTCTTTTTTCCAATCTCCTTCAAGAATTTCCTTTTTCGAATTCTCAGAACTTTTCGTTTTTATTTCTCATTAATTAAAGACATATGAAGAAAACTAATTTAGTACGTCTGAAACATCTTTAATCAAATTTATGTTTTACATGCAAAATAAATCATTCATAGAAATTACTTAAATATTGAATGTTTCTATGAATCGATAAGCAACTCTTTCAATCAAAAGAGTTCTCGCATTCTGAGGAATTTTGTGAAGAAGGAAATATGAGAATCACTCCACTTTCGAATTCCCGTAACTCATCTCATCCATAATGTCAACTGCAGCTTTCTTCAAACCTAAACGAAAAGTTAAGTTTTTTTTTTTTTTCAATGACTTTTTCCACATTCCAAATATGATCATTTGCATATTCTTCACATCATAATCGTTCATAATAATAGTGGAAGAAAATGTAACGGTTAGGACAGTATAATAGATTACCACAAAAAAAAAGGAAAAACACTTTTTGTTTGGATGGTTGACTGAATGTAAACAATAACAAGTTTCCTAAAACCGGAAGAAATTAAGAAAACTTCCGGTGTATCCCTCCGCTTATGTTATGCTTACAGTGAAACATATTCTAGGAAGTTTTATTAATGTGAATTATGCTTAAATTTACTCATAATTTTACCATTCGTAAGGCTCTCCTATTATTAATAAATTCTACCTGGTTGTGAGCTTAAAACAAATTCAAAAAAATTAATATCACAAAATAAATAGAGTGTAAGGTTTGCCATATTTTGAGTGTTATCCCTTATTTGGCTATACTTGTATAAAATGTAACTGTTAGTTATTTTTTGGGTTGCATCCTATGGGGCATAGTATGCTAACCGAGTCTTCCAAATACATATGTTGTTTGTATCGTTGAAATTTAAATTGAAGGAACGTGTTATATTGTAAACACTACAGGTATAGAAATATTTGATGGCGTCCTTTTTCAAGCTTGGGCGTAAAAATCAATCGGAAGTAGAAACCCGGAAGTCTTACGGCAAATTTTAACCCCTAGCGTCATCTGTGCTTAGCTTTACACGGTCAACCATCCATACAAAGGTCGAAATAGCCTGGTTGGTAGGGCACTGGGCCCATGTCCAAGAGTTCATGGGTTCGATCCCAGCTGGCCGAAGACTCCCCGCGTAGTAAATGGTGACTGATGCACGTTAAGTCTGTCGAATCGTAGCTAAGTCTTCCATGCTTCCATGTTCCCATAACAAATCAATACCTCTGGGGGTACTGATCCAGGAGTTTCCTTGTCTTCTGGATTGGTTCAAAATTACAAGGCTACGGAGTTGAGCATTAGTAGTCGTAAACCCAAAATAGGGTTGGCTGTTCAACGACAGGTATATAAACCATCCATAAAAGATTTTTTTAATTTTGTTTTATATAATAAAAAGTAACTCTTTTATTTCTCTATAGTCAGATTGAAGCCTTAGGATTAAAAAAAATACAATCGTTATTGTTAAGGCATCTGACTAGTTTAATAATTTTTTCAAAAAACTAGTTTATTTGTTTAATTATGTGCAAAAAATTCATTTATATTATTAATTCTTTCTTTAAATGTCCATTTTTAGGTAAAAATAAGGCACTTTTTTGCATATATGCTAAACACTGTTAAAAAAATTTTATCACCCAAAACAAAAAATCCTTTGAGGATTTTATTTAGAAGGCTATCAGCTAAGTATTATCTTAAAAGCAAATGTATAGTACTGAGTAAGGGATCAATGTAGTTAAAAAAAAAAAATTCAAAATTTCTACTCTAGTCTTTGCGAAAAAACATGCATGAAAAATGAAATTCTACTTATTTTCTCTTAGTCTTTAGTTCAAAACATGTGTGCTATAATCATAAGCACTCATGAAAAATCTTTGACAATTATTTTAAAAACAACATGAGATATCGTGTTTAGGGTAGTGTAAAATGTGAAGAAAACTGATTTTAAGATAAATGCATTTTAAGACTTAAAATCACTAGTCTATCCTCTGTTATAACCTAGCACAAAAACTTCTATAACTTTGTAAATAATTAGAGTACGAACAAAGGTAAAGTAATATTAGAAAGCTAAGAGTATAAAAAATTTTAAATTTATAAAAAACTCAATTTCGAAACTTTTGTCCAAAATCATGTATTTGCACTAATGCTTAAAAGAGGGCATTTTTGCTATTACCAACCAAGTAATGAAGCATAATATATCCATTCTAATAAAAAAAAAGTATCCAATTTTAGTTTTTTGATTGAAATCAGGGGCGTACGCAAGGGGAGGGGGGTTAGGGGTTTAAACCCGTTCCCTTGAGCTCAGACAAAGTGAATTTACAAAATAATACAGACAGAAATAAAAATTTTGTTAGAAATTATGCGGGTTATTATTTTTTAAGACTATATCTTTTTATTTGCTTTATGCCTACTTTTTTTTCTCACGGTATTTCTCAGAATACTGATAAAACATTTACTATAATAGGGTTGTATTTTTGAAACCAAATTCACGTGATACTGTTACGGGCGAGCCCCGATCACTGGTTCCTTTCTGACCTGCCAGTCGCGATAGTTTTCGAGACTGGCTGGCATTCGCGAGGTCTGGAATCCTAGACGTTCTGTCGTCTTTGAGACAATTCGAGAATTTTGTAGATGCGGTTAAAAAATTATATGAAAGGGGGAACGGAGTACAGTGGAGTTAGTTAGTCAAACTAAGAGTTATCTCTGCCGCTTGTCTGTCTTTCGGAGCTTGTTTCTAAATCTGTTTTGTTTTGGAGACACTGTGCTCGTTGAAGTTATTCATTCCAGCTCGAAACTTTGAGAT
>NC_092205.1:14122793-14131909 GCF_043381705.1 Parasteatoda tepidariorum
GTGTTAAATTTTCAAACTCCTAGAAATATTGGTCGTTCTACCTGTTTCAACGAGTGCAAACGAAAGATCCTTTTCGACTTTGCGCCGTTTGAAGTTTACGCAACTCAACGGGAAATAATACAATGAATGGATTGGCGCTCTTAAGCATTCATAGAAAATTTACCCCAGCTGTCGAAGACATTTTAAACGAATTTGCAAAAAAAAACCGTCGTATAAATCAATAAATTTTTATCGTGTTTGTATACTGGTTTAATTCCCTATTTGTTGGTAAGTCATTTTTTAGTTAAATTCATTGGTTCTCTATGGAATATTCACATTTATATGGTTATTATTTAGGTAGCTGTTACAGTATGAGTAGTTTTTTCTGGCTTGATTTATTCCTACTTTTTAATAAAAATAAAATATTTTACCTCTTATTATAAAAAAAATTATATTCTTAAACTTAAAAAATAAAAACAAAATTTAACTAAACAATGTTGTCGAAATAAAAAGTCAAAATTGTCTAGCTGTCTAAATTAGGGAAGTAATAGTGCTTTATTACATACACGAATTTCTTTTAGTAATTTCTGAAAATTATGAACCCCCCCCCCTTGAAAAAATTCTGCGTAAGCCACTGATTGAAATATTTCTTTTCAACAAATGAACATACGTAGGTATACCCATAATTGTAATTGTTTTGAAGTAAAATAACTTAAGTTAAATTTTGAATTAATCAGTTTGATTTGATAAACTCAATGTTATGTTAAAATATCGTTAAGGGCTAGTTGAGTAATATTTCATGTAACAGATATTTTAATCCAGTCGGCCGAAAACTTCCCGTGTATTAATTTGTGACTGGTGCTCGTTAAATCTGTCAGGTCACACAGTTCTCCATGTTCTAATGACAAATTATACCTCTGGGGGTACTCAATTGGAGATTGATCGCTCTCTGGTTCTGGTCAAAATTACGATCTGTGGATGAATGAATGGATGTATGAATGGGTTCACCCTATAAACTGGTGTAAGGTATGGGTGTGGCAGAAGTCGAAATCTTGGCCATAGATGGCGCCACTGGAAAACAAGAACAATCGCTCCCCTTGCCTTAATGGCCTACGACAACAACAGATATTTTGGATATGTTACGGTATTGTATCAACCACAAAAGTATCATGTTCCTTTCAAACGGTTTAGCAACAATCAAAACTTATGCCTTAATTGTATGATGAACAAAATATACAATTTGAAGAGATTTGAATAAAAACAATTGATATTTAAATCAGTTTTTTTAGCGCATTTATTAAAAATGTTGTTCTTTTGAAAATTATAATTGCGACTAGCTGACTAGTACATTTCATTCAATCGAGGATCTATTCTATAGTTACATTTCATTCAATGAAAAAATGATGATAATGAATCTGATACTTCTCTATATTATAGTCTAAATATATCTGCAACAGTTGTTTGAGCTACTAAGATAAGATAACCAAGGTATAATAAAAAGAGAAATGCAAAAAAAAAGAAAGCAATATCTTCCTTTAACTATATTTATCATTTTGGAACAGGTATTTTTTTAAAAAGATATTGTTTCGCAACGAGAATATGTTTCGAAAAATAATTTTTACAACCCATCTCCATAAATTAACACATTTAATTTTCTCGAAATATAAGAGTAGTGTTTAAGAGAAAAAAAACAATAAAAGTAAAGAATATTTATTTTAGGTTGTTATTTTCTTAATTGAAAAAATAATTGTTTAACATAAACTCGCCTGTGAAAAAAAAAAAAAGCCTAGAGGAATTAAGATATTGTTTTGGTCAAATGTTTACTTATTATGGATTGGGCGCCATCTTTGAGGCAACCAATGACATGAACCAGCATGTTTAGTTTAACATTGTGCATAATCAGTGTATGCTTTTTTCCGTGATAAGTATGCTGCTGATTGTATCCATTTTTCTGGAAGACATCATCGAGTTAACTGAATAAGTGACTGGGTTGAGAAACGCGAACATTATTACAGCTCGAGTGGCTTGCCACGTGCACGTTACCGTGAATGTCCGAAATCATCAAGAGAATGTCGACTTTCACCCGTGAATGTCAACAATCACATAGCCGCTTTGGTGAATGCCCGAAATACTCGTTATATCCGATTTGATATTAATTATTCGTTGATATTATTATATGTATTCGATATTTTAACCCCTTCCTTCTCGCTCCCGTGAAAATGACGGGCTGAGGTGTCGCCCTCTATTTCTAGCTCCCGTGATATTTCCGGGCTGGAGTGTTCAGTAGTAACGCGCCAATAAGAAAAAAAAACTATTTCATTTATTTTGCCCAGAAAATATTTTATTTCTCATTTTACACACCAGATGGCAGTACCAGAATTATTTTTAAGGTAATTGCTTCAGAAGAGATGTTGGAAGAAAACTCGGTACTACTGTCCAGATTGTGACGTTGGCCTCTGCATCTCATGCTTTGAAATTTATCACACAAGAAAAAATTACTAATGTTCGGAGTAAAAGGCAAATGTATACTGGGCTGTGGCACTGAACCTTAAAAAAACACCAGTGTAGGGTATACCGGGGCAATGTATACCGTGCTGTGGCACTTCAATAGACCAAGTATACATTTCGGACATTTACCAAAGCGACTATGTGATTGTCAACATTCACCGGAGGAAGTCAACAACCACCCATTTCTGTCATTCGCAGTAACACACACAACTAGAAGCCATGTACAGTGTAAGCGATAAATATTCTTTGGTGTGAGCTCACTGCCTAACTGAATCCAGGCTGTTATAAAAATCTAAAAGCAATATTAAAGCAGTTTTTTTTTTTTTTTTTTTTNATTTTTTTTTTTTTTTTTTTTTTTTTTTTTTTTTTTTTTTTTTTTTGCCATGGGAGTTTGTTTTATACTTACGTTCAGCGTCCTTCATTTTTGAAGCCAGCATCTTCTGTGTCAGATATATTTTCGACTTGACTCGTTGAAGTTTCCGCACAAAGTGGTTGATGGCAGCATCTTTCTCCTGATAAAAATACAATTAAGATAGCCAATAAAGATAAGAAATAAAATTTAATTTAAGATGAATTGAAACAATTGTTTTATTTACGTCTAAATATTTGTTGCATTAAAATTTGCGGGCAGAAAAGGAACCAAAAAGAGCATCTAATTAACACTAAAACTTTAAATTTATCAGTATAACTTTTGTTTAAAAAATTAAATATTTGTTTAAATAAAAACCTTACCTTTTTTAGTGTAATATTTTAGGAAGAAAAAAATATATGATTTTCAAACAAATTTAATAATAAAGTTTCAAACCATTAAAGTTTACATATTTTTTTACTTCTATGAAGAATTAAGAATATTTTGTAGGAAATAATAAATTTAAATTAAGAATTTCGATTTTGTAGGAATAAATAGGGAGTTAACGCACTTTTACGTTAGCTTCCCTACGCTCCCATACGAAAGACTGAAGCAACTGCGCATGCTCAAAATTTATTTTAGATGCTACGTATCTCTACGATATGCTGGTGCGATTTAAGCTACAAGCACGCTGTTTATAACTGTTAAATGTTTTCTGTTTAAACCTACCTTCGAACTAAAAGCATTGGACATAAGATGCGAATTTGAAGAAATGTATTGATGAAATTTAGAAATGAATCGTGTGATCTTACAACCATTGGTTCATTCAATAAAAAAACAATTTTTATTGGTTCTTGCTTACCATGATGGTTGTTCAATTGCACTAGTTCCGTAAGAAACTAGATGTATTTTTTTCGCTGCTTCGAAATTATAANCATGGACATGGAATGCGAATTTGAAGAAATGTATTGATGAAATTTAGAAATGAATCGTGTGATCTTACAACCATTGGTTCATTCAATAAATAAATAACTTTATTGTTTTTTGTTTAACATGATGGTTGTTCAATTGCACTAGTTCCATAAGAAACTAGATGTATTTTTTTCGCTGCTTCGAAATTATAAATTATGTTTATTTTAGCAATACAATTTGGATAAAAAGAGTTAAATAATCTATAGAAGTTCAATAATATATTTTTAAACATTATCATTTATAATAAAAATAAGTTGCATTCTTCATCTATGAATTCATCGGAATCTAATATCAACCAAATTTTTCTGCTCACAGAAAGGCAGCTTTACGTAAAGCAAAGCATCTTGAATCGTATACCACAGCCTTACAGAAATAGTCTACATCCATTGTAAATGCTTGTTCTGATTTTATGGTCAAAGTTAAAATAATATTTCACTACGTTAGCGTTTTTAACTGACGGAGTTTTGCAAAATCTCTTATTTTTACTTACGTAACTTTGATATTTTTTCACTGGTGCATGGGCACTTCACCAGAACTGACGCGTGCGCACTAGAAATGCCCATGCGCCATTACTTGAAATCCTACGTACTGGTACTCTCAAGAAGTTAACATAAATTTGCGAAATCTTCCTAATATTGTTCCCTTGTTTACTTAATTGAATCGACTTTTTTTCCCTCTTGAGAGTATAGTATTACACTCCTCTTTTCAGAGGCAACTAAAGCAGTTACACACCTCAGCACGCCGCTAACTAATCGATCGCCTTACACACCTCTGCACGCCATTAACTAATCGATCGCCCAACACTCCTCAGCACGCCATTAACTAATCGAACGCCCTACACTCCTCAGCACGCCATTAACTAATCGATCGCCTTTTACACCTCTGCACGCCATTAACTAATCGATCGCCCTACACTCCTCTGCACGCCAGTAACTAATCGAGCACTCATACCCCTCTGTACGTCACTAGTTTAAATTTACGTGACAAATTTATAATTAGTATCGTGCTTTCTCATTAAATTAAATATTTTGATATTAATTAAATATTTATTCAGCTTTTACCAACAGCTTTATTTTTGTTTGGGTAGATCATTACGTATTTCTTTTAAAGACGGTTTCGTTTTAAAAAGGAAAACATTAATTCATAAAATTTTAATAATGTTTTGTCTAGAGCATTTTATTCTTAATATTTTAAGTAAATATCTGAAAAATTATTAAACAAATATTTGTTTGTAAAATTCATAATAGTTAACCGTAGAAGGTCGAACTTTGTTTTGAAAATGACTCTTTTAGAGATAATATACGTAGAAAACTAGTCAAGCTTCAAATCCTTGAAAATTATTCCACATTATAAAGTGATAAATCATTCATATGAACCCTAATTCCATCATAAATAAATCTCTTTGCATAAGAAGTTAGATATAGAGATAAAATCAGCATTAATCTTGATCTCATTAAAATTTAGTAACAAAGGTTTTTTTTAAAAAAAATCGAGGAAATTTTACACCAACTCACGAGTTCCGAAAGGAAATTAAAATTTTTGGATGCAAAAGTTGCGAAATTAATTATCTGGCATTTTGCCTATACGTCAAGGCTATTTAATTTCCTACTGTCACACAAAACCTAGTCACTGAAAGATGCATTTGAAGTCAATTACATTAAAACAATTAATTTGTCTACATCCATGAGCAGTTGGCCTCATAAAATCCCTCCTTTTTATGTGAACAAAATAAAATTAATTTTCGATTGACCAGCATATTATTCTTGAAAATATCAATATTATATTATTCCTATTAATAATGTTGTAATTAAAAATTTTAATACATTTTGAAAATTATAAGGATGCTTTTCTGTTTTGATATAAGAAACTAGACCCAAAAGTATAGATTACGTTTACTAAAGCTGTAAAAAATTATTTAAAATGTAAAGAATAATCGAAAATTTGTTTTATAAAACATATTCTCCGTCAAAAATAGCCTTATTGAGAGTCTGTGTAAAATAATTAACGAATATGTGAGTGTTTTTAAACTATATTTTTCTATAAGGTGCCCAAAAGAGTCGGTATTCTCTATTTTAATTTTCGAATGGCTGCAGCAATTGTGATTAAAAGTTGTGTTTAGGTATAGCAAAGAAGATATTAGCAGCAAGGGGGACCACTTGCAGCACCACAGGTGAAAAATTAAGACTAATGCTAATATTCTCTATATTAATATGTGCTATATTAATAAGACAAATATTTATTATATTATTTATTTAATGTTAAGATTTACCTTGCGAAAAAGAATTTGTTTGAAATGAATAATCCTAAGAAACTGAAGCATGCTTCAGAAATGCAGGCTTCCTAACTTCATTCTCTTCAAAAATTAAAGAAGTCAACATGTTTCAAGCTGGCGCCCATTCTCAAGACCTTACAACACGTGAATGATAAAATAAAAGCTTCGAAAAAGAAAACGCAACACAGCCATCGAAAAATTAGAAATCAAAATAAAGAGGGGAACTGAGCAAACAAAATCGCTGTTACCGAGGGGATCTACGGTGGCCAAAAAAGGTGGGATATATTTCCAAAGGGAATGGATAAATGGTGCAGAAGTCTTTTATGCGATGGAAACGAGATTCCAGAGTTTCAAGGTAAGCTGTTTGTTCGTAAATTCCTACATTGCGACGTGACGGAATAATCTTAGAAAGAAAAGAAAAAGATAGCTTTACATCACAAGACATATTTTTTCGATGTTCAAGCTTCTCTAAAGCATCGGAATAAAAGGGAGATTTCACACTTTTACGTTAGCTTCCGTAACCTCGCGATTGAATCAACTGCGCATGCTCGCGTTTATTTTAGAAGCTGAAGTATCTTTACGTTTTTTGGCGTGATTTATGCTACAAAGACAAAGCTACTCGCAAACTGTTTATAGCTGTTAAATGTTATTATCTGTTTAAGTCTACCTTCGAACTATTGGGAGTACAAATTGGTTCGGTTCGTTTTTAAGAGATGGCTCTGCTGTTATGAATGCTTCATAGTGACAGCTGGTTTCGGTCGTTTCAGAGAAGTTAAACATCTGTCAATAATATTCAGTTTATATCGCTCTGAGTTTCATACAAAAGCTCAGTTTTTTAATTTGTTGAGTATGTCAAGTTTTGTGGTAACGAAGCACCATTTGCGGGAGGTTTTATGTTTCTGCTTTATTTAGAAGAAAAGTGCAGCTGAAGCGCATCGAATTCTTGTACAAGTTTATGGTGACAATGCTCCAGCTGATAACTCGTGTAGGGAATGGTTTCGACGTTTCGAGAATGGTGAATGGTAAATGAAGAATGGTGAATGAAGAATGGTGAATAGTTTTGTATACTATGAGCTGTCACAACCTGGTGATTCCATTACGGGCGATCGGTATTGGCTACAATTGATTCGTTTGAGCCGTGCATTACGAGAAAAACGACCGGAATACGAGCTAAGCCATGACAAAGTTATTCTTCTGCCTAATAACGGTCAGCCTGATGCCGCAAAAGTCGTAAAAAATTATTTGGAAACACTCAAATGGGATATTTAACCGCACCCGCTGTATTCTCTGGACACTCCTTCTGATTACTGGTTGTTCCGACTGATGCAGCATGATTTGGCAGGTCACCAGTTCACTTCTTTCGCAGAAATCGAAAATTCCTCAAAAGGCGAGAAATTGTTTCGAGATGGAATTCGAAAATTGCCTGAGAGTTAGGAAAAAGTAGTAGCCAGCAATTGACAATACTTTGATTAATCTGTTTATTCATTTTGTTCTGAAATAAATGCATTTTTGATCACAAAAAGACGGGCCGAACTAATTTGTACACCCAATAAAAGCATTGGACATGAGATGCGAATTTGGAGAAATGTATTGATGAAATTTAGAAAGGAATCGTGTGATCTTACAGTCATTGGTTCATTCAATAAAAAAATTATTTTATTGGTTTTTGTTTAACATTATGGTTGTCTAACTGCACTAGTTTCATAAGAAACTAGATAAATTTTCGCTATTTCAAAATTATAAATGATATTTATTTTAACTATACAATTTAGTTAAAAGATGTTAAATAATCAGTGGAAGTTCAGTAATATTTTTTTAAATATTAACATGAATAATAATAATAAGCTGCATTCTTTATCGCTGAATTCATCAAAATCTGTAATCGATCTTTTTTTTTTCTTCTCACAGATCCGCAGTTTTACGTAGAACAAAGCATCTTGCATCGTATGAAACATCCATTGTAAATGTTTATTTTGATTTTGAATCAAAGTTAAAATGATATTCCACAACCTTAGCGTTTTTAACTTACGGATTTTTGCAAAATCTCTTATTTTCACTTACGTAACTTTAATATTTTGTCACTGATGCATGCGCATTTCACCAGAACTGATGCTTGCGCATTAGAAATGCCCAAGCGCAATTACTTAAAATCCTACATACGGGAGTGTACGGAAACTAACATAAATTTGCGAAATCTTCCTAATATTGTTCCCTTGAATTAATTTTCGAAGTCACTGCTTTATGAAATGTATTATTGTTTTCCCTAAAAATTATCTTAGAGAAAGCAGTAAATTCCCGTTCCCTTTTTGTTTGCATTTCAAATGAAAAACTCAGTTCAAATTAACGGATTTCCATAGCAATTTAACTAAAAATCCTTTTGCTACAATAAATAAAAATATCTCTCAAACAACTAAAATCATATGTATCCATACTTACCACTTCAACGTTATATTCTCCACCTAAACTGACGAGAATTTTATTATTTTGACCAACATCTCCTTGAATAAACATCTAATACTTTATTAAAGAAAACAAACAGAGTTTTTTTTTCATAACTAACTACCTACATATACTAACATGCATTATTAAGTTTCAATTGTTTCCTAAGAAGCAGAGTTAATCTATCTTCTATATTATATAAAACGCTAATACGTATGTATCAATAAAACCGATGATATTTCTTTTCTCGCGTTGGCAACAGTTTTCATTTTTAATTGACAGGATTCGGCGCGCAAGAGCACGTAGTGAGCATCATATGTCTAATCGGGTGAATTCTCATCGAATTATCAAAAAAATTCTCACAAAATTATCTCTATCGAAACCGATGCTTTACATCCGGTGTTCAGTAGTATTTCATATTGTTTTACAACACATGGTTTTAGCCCTCTGGTGGGAAAGACTTTAAAACAAAACTTACAATAGTTACTTTTCTCAACAACTGAAATTTAGAATAGTGTGATTAGGAAAAATATGCGAGCTGTTTGCAATTTCAAATTAATATTGAAATGCACAGGTTTAGAATTTTCTACAGTGAAA
>NC_092205.1:14131942-14334860 GCF_043381705.1 Parasteatoda tepidariorum
AAAAAAAAAATAATAGCGGTTGAAGTTTAATCTCCTACGATTCGAGAAAGCGTGAGATACATTGATTTGGCGGGTTAAGAATTCGCACGCCAAACAGTGCCAATTGGAGTGCCCCAGAGTTAGTCAAAGTGGAATATCGCTTACGGCGACGGGGGTTGGCGAGCGCCCGCGAGCAAGGGGCGAAGCCTCCTAGTAGTTATTTAATTACCAAATAGAATTTATCGTTTATCGAAATTCCAATCACTTTTCAACTAGGAACTTAATTCTCATGCCTGATGATCAATCGTTTTCTTGCCGTGATATGCAGAATTTACAATACCATTTTAACTCCAATGAGGGTAATAAAAATTTCGATAACTTTCCAACTAGGAAGAGAATTTCTCTTTGCCTGATGTCAATATAAGTCAAAATTCCATCGTTAATTGCAAAATATATCATCATTTTATCGCTGATTGAAGTTTTTAACAATCTTTGACAGGAACAAATTAAAAAAAAAAATGAAATGAAATTTTAAAAAATTACGTCTTTTAATCGCAGAAAATGTTTCTGGCCTAAAACAAAAGTCATTTCATCTGTAAAAAGCACACGAAAATTTCCATCCGCCTTTCGAAATTTATGCTCCCCATGTTTTTTGTTTTAGGTCTGGCAAATACTTTTCTTTTATGTAATGAAAACATTTTAACAAATTTCAAGTACCCGTAGTGATTATATTATCTCGATCATGATTGGTTGTTGAAACATGGCATATAACTGTTATTAACTGTTCTTCTCATTCCATTTTGAGTAAGCCAAGTCGGTCAATTATCAATTTTCTAAGGTGACACCTTCTATATTCTTTCACAAGGATTTCAATTCTTTCACTATATATTTCTTACTTAACACAAAGGTAAGCGCAAGTCATGTAGAACATTAAACTAATTATGCAACTAAGTTGCCAAGCACCCAAAACAAAAAAATGTCACGGTTACAAAAAAATACATAAATAAATCTGAGTTAAGTAAAAGACGTAGACGAGATAGAATTATATTTCAACAAATTCCATGCGTGATACGGAGCTGTATTTAATTAACTTCATATTAATTAATATTCAAACTTATGTGGAAAAACTTAACTCAACTTTAACTAGCCATTTTGCTTATAAATGATCAGCTGACGTCATAGTGTGAGTATTTGTGATCTTCTTCTTTTTGCAGTGAAAGTATCCAATTATATAATAACTCAAGCCTTATTTACACAGTGACTCCAATTTTAACTACGAATTGAGAATTTTTAAAAGTAAAATCGGCAATAAGGCGAACATTACTTAATTCATATCTTTAATTTTTAGATTCTAATCAAATTTCAAGGAAGTGGCTCATTAAAAATTTTCACCTGGCATGAAATATATTTGGAAAAATTATTTCAATAATTGGAGAATCCAATAAAAATTCATTCGTGCATTTAAATCGTTTAATTGTTATTCCGGTTTCGAAAGAGCTTTTAATTCATTTTTTTGTTTGTTATTATTATTATGAATGAGACGAAATGTCAAAATAATGAAGAAATTGAACAAAGCATTAAATCTATATTTGTAGCATATTTCTATTTTTAAAATGTTCTATTTTCTAATATTTCTATTTTCTACTTTACACACTCTTGAGATCCGATCTTTAAATAATAACGTGATTTTTACTCAGACGAAAATAAAGGTCATAAAATACGCTTTGTTAATTTTATTTTTTAATGTTACGTAAAATCCTAAATTTTAATTTTTTGCATAGTGCAGAGTATTTTTATAATGTATATCTTCACGTTTTGGTCTTTAAAAAAATCCACTAGACACAGATAATAAAATATGCCGAAAAACTGTTTAAAAATGTTTATTTTAATCGAGTTTCTTATCTTTCTTACAATTTTTATTGTTATGAAAAACTCCGGCCGACCAGGATAAATTCAATTTAATTTTTACTTAGAATCGCTTTGTAAAGTCAAATATAAACAGAAAAAATCTCTAAGTTTAATATTACCAAATGTTAAAACTGAACCAAATGTTGTTAAAGGTACTGTACTCTGGGTCTCGCAGAGGTTGCTGTTGTTGTCGTCATCGTAGGCCATTAAGGGTGCGATTGTTCTCGTTTTTCAGTGACGGTATCTATGGCCGAGAATTCGACTTCTGCCTCACCCACTCGTCACACCCGTTTATAGGGTGAACCCATTCCTTCATCCACGGATTACAATTTTAACCTGAACCAGAGAACGATCAATCTCTAATTCAGTACCCCCAGAGGAAAATTGTTTTTAATATGGGAACATAGAGGACTTTGTGATCCGACAAATTTAGCTTGCACCAGTCACCCGAAATTTAGCGTTCACCACTCACTGGATTCGAACTCCCGTTCTCATGAACGTGAGTGCCCTGACAAACAAGTGATGAAGCTAATAGGGTTTTTCTTTGAATAGTTACCGAGTGACAGTGGTTAGTGAGATGCAATATATTCACTTGAACACTAGTTACCTTTAATAACTTTTTTTGAAACAAAAATCGATGAAACATGGCACTTTGTTTTGAAAGGTGATATTTAACCCACTCTAATCAGTTGGAGATGGGGTAACGGTTAACCATATCAAATATTTTCTGGCTCAAAAGATATTGAAAGATATCGCAAGGATCAATAGATTGATGACTGCTGCGTGTACTTAAAGATTCATTAAAATGAATTGACCTAAATAACGACTAAACATAAATTGAAGGATACATTGTTAAAAGCCAGTGAATTATCCGACGGTGAATTAAGATTTTTCACTATATCTACTGTGGACTCGAACTTGGTGCGCGTCTTGTTCAGCTGATACATCAAGTTGCACAGAGATTCTATTTCCTGAAAACAAATTAAGCATTATAGAAAACGATTATCAAAACAGAGAAGTTATTAAAGGGGAAATATTTTTCATACAATTCCTTTTTATAACACACAATGGTATCAAAACAGATTGTACTTTTTTTTTATCTTTACTCGAAGTCTCACCGCAATATGTCTGTCAAGAAATTATCGTAAAATAAAAAAATCAAATGCATTTGCTTAAAAAGAAAAATATGAAACTCTTGATTGTAGTTATTGCTTATTATTCCTAATAATAAGCAATTATTATGACAGAATAATTGCTTATTATTAGGAAGAAAGATGGATTACACGTATAGTTTTCAATTGTTTATTGAATTAGTTTATTTTCCACATGGATGCTATTAAAATTGTTTTTAATTTTAAAAACATACTACTGTAGGTTCACACTATTATGGCAATAATTATGAATGATTATTGATAAATCGAATAAATGAAAGAAAAAAAGAGGAATGAAACGAATCACTGATTGGAGAATTAGGAAATTAGTGAATCAGTAAATCAGCAAATCAGTCAGTTCCAAAATCATAATGATAATAGTGAATAGGTGAATCTGTAAGCGAATTTTAAAAAGATTAAAAAATATATAAATCTTTAATTTGTATTACGTCTGTCGCACGACAGTAATTTTTTTAAAAAAATTTCGGCAATTCTCAAATTAAAATTACAATAAAGAATGCGAAATATTTAAATGTTTTGCCTATTTAAAATGACAACATATTTGTTTCGAAAATGTGGAAACAAAATATTTTAAGAGAATCCTAGAACTGTCGCCAACTAATCAATAAGTCATAAATAGTTTCGCAAGTTTTCAATCGCATACAAGAACCAAAAAACAAAAAAATCGACAAAAAATATTTCATGCTACTAATAGAGAAAGAAAAGACATTCATTCATCATACTTGAATGCATTCGAAATTATTTCTGCTCAAAAATCATAAAAGACTGCGAATGAAATTAATACTCACACTCCTAATTATTTTCGCAAAATTAAATAACTTTGAATTGAAATTATAGTATATTTATATATAGAAGTATAGTTTCATCCTGTAAGTTTAATTTAGATCACGATTTATTACCCTAACTCAGTGTTTCCCAAAGTGTGAGGGGTGCGGGAACAGTTTAGCAGGGGTTCGCGATCTCATGCGAAACATCTTACAACAAACGAAAATTGCAAACAATTTTATCTAAAAGCAAAGCTAGCCATGAAAATTTACGATTACGTATTTTTCTATTGGCTATTTTTTGCAGAGTTAACAGTTAATAATTAGTGATGTCAACAGCCAGTTGTGATTTTTAACTTTTGTTAAATTTTTTATGGTAGAAAATTACATTCATTTTACGTTACGAAAAATATAGAAAAGGTACACAAAAGTCATAAGTTTGGGAAACCCTAACTGAAAGAGATACGATTTTCAGTATTTTTCGGTAAGCCTGGCGCAAGCGAAAAATCGCCGAAAAATGTAGACCACCGCAAATTTTTTTAAAATTTTTTTTTATTTCTAATTTTACTTATTTTTTAAACGCATAAAAAATTAAATAAGATTTTAAAAAATTAAACAAAAATAAAAAAATAAATTTTAAGAAAGTAGTTAAAGTTTTTGCGCCCGGCTAATCGAAAAATACTATATTTTCTTGGAAATTAATAACTTTCATTCTATCTTTTTTGTATTAAATTTGTTCCAAGATACTAAATTGCGAAATGATTTGCTTTTGAATTAACAGATTTAATAGAATCGCAATAAAACTACTTTTCTAAAGTGCTTAAAAAATGGATTCTCCAAAATGTCATGTGTTTGTAGCATACTGCACTGTCAACCGCCATCTAGCAAAAACAAAATGTTCCTATAAATAGAATGAAGATAACATGTTTTATGTACTAGTAAATAGGAATTGAATAGTTGTAGTGGTAGCTACGCTAAAAGATAATATAACATTATGTATCGGAGAAATAAAATCTCAAAAAATGTTTGAACATTTTCGGAAGTAATAAAAAGTTCAGTAATTACGTATGGCAAAACTCTTCAAACTGTTAGCGATTTTGAACCAAAATATCGATCAAATTTGCTACAATCTTAATATGGTGCAAGTAACCATATAAAATTGTAAGCTGATCACTCTTAATCTTAATTAGAATAGAATCGTGGGCCCCTTGATTTGGCGACAATTTTCGTTCAGTTATGATGAAATCCCATTTCTGGTTAGCATGGTATTCTTTGTGGTCTATGCATTCAATGGCGTCACCTTCAGGTTGCCGAAACTTTTGTTTCCCTTTATGTGATTGGTTCTTGGTTTATTTACATATATATTCGTTTATTAGTAAATAGCCAAAAATGAGAGCCCCCCCCCCCATTGTAACCTATTACCCTTTAATTATTTGATACTTTGTGAACTTGGACCGGAAACATGATTCAATTTAACACCCTCTTAACAGTTGAAGCAAGATCGCTTGACATAATGGTTCAAGACTTCGACTCAACGCTGGATCTGTTCATTTATTTTATTTATTTATTTTTATCACAATCTGCAGCATTATTATAATTATGTAATTTATAAAGTTATGATTAAAACTAAAAAGCCAAAAATATTATACGTCAGTAATGCTTGGATAATCAGTCTTCGGCAAATGAATTAGTATTACTAATGCACCATTTTTGAAGCCTATTTGTTAAATAAGCTGTTAAAAATAAAACCAAAGAAAAAAATTAAAATTCATCACAATAAAACCTACTGCTTCGGTTTCTTCTTTTTGTCGTACAACCTGTGACAACGTTTGTTTAGAAACATCTGGACTTAATGTTTCAGTCATTTCTACATTAACAACAGCCATATTTCAAAGGATTGCCTTGGACTAAAGATGAATTTCAAGAGAAAAATTCTAAAAATTTTATGTTTTCTCAATAAAAGTGAATCTGCGTCTCTTGCTAATTTGATATTAAATAAAGGAATGAACTAGATAAAAAGTAAATATGTTTGGTAATACATGCGATAATGATTGCTCGTGAGAAAAAAAAAGTTGTAGTTTAGGAAATATGCAAAAAATATCATCAAATCACATGACCGAAAGATTTCATAATCGATCATTTTCGTGATATCTAAAGCAACAAAATGACGTCACGAATTAGCGTTAGAAATTTATGTGAAACAACAACGATTTCACATGTTTTCCATTTATAGATGCTCTTTTTAAACTTATTTTAATAAACGGAATATAAAATCAGTAAAAAGGTCAACTAAATTTTTAAAAAAATCGAAGTTAAAGTGATTGAGTGACTTGCTGCAAAAACAGTTATGACCTGATTCACGTAGGTAGGAAGATACTTTTATTAACGTCGCACTAGAGCTGCACGATGGGCTATTGGCGACGGTCTGGGAAACATCCCCGAAGATGATCCTTAGACATGCCCTCACAATATTGATCCTCTGCAGAGGGGATGGCTCCTCCACTTCGGTAGCCAGACGACCTGCGCGTGAAGTCGAGCACTTTACAATGGAACAGTTTAACAAGGACCGAAACCTCGAACCTTTGGTTCCTACGCAGGCTGATCAAAGTGGTTACCCACCCGCTTACTGACCGCCGCCACGATGTTTGGCTTCGATGTTTGAATTTTTAAAGTACGACTTTTTTTAAATTCAATTTCTCACGAACTTCTCGACCGATTTCTCTCAAATTTCGTATATTGCCATGTAAAATTATATTCTTTAAAATGATGTAAAAAAGTTTACACCTTACATTTCAATTTTTTTTTACTTTTATTAAATAACAAAAAATGATAAATATTTACTAAAAGTTATTTTTTACATAGATTTATCTTTGAATCAATGAAGTCTATAATCGTGTGAAATTTTTTTTTAAATTCGCTTAGAAATTTCTCATGATTTAGCGAAATACGCAAAAAGTAAAATTCCTATTAAGGGGACCAAACTACTGGGACCCTATTTTGCGCAGAGTACACCTCAATTTCAAGCTCCCTCTCTATAGGAATTGAATATCTTAGGCAAAAAAATAAATTTTGAGAATATAAAGCAACGGCTATTAACCGTAAAAAAAAGTTATAAAAAATTGTTAAAAAAACACCAGTGTAGGGACAGTCGAGATTTTTTTTTTTTTAATTATATTCGCTATTGCTATAAGCTATATTCGCTATTGCTATATTCGCTATAAGGCACAGTTATTGTTAACAGTCACTGGATAGTTGATAAAAATCGGTATAACGGTATAAAAGCTCAGTATGATGTTGTTCGGTTTACACATAAACAGTATTGCCTTCACTGATTTTGATTTTAAAAAAATTTCTATTCTGGTGTTTTTTAAAGTTCATGGTCATAATTTTTTTAAAAACTTAGTGTAAATGCCGTAGCCAACTCCGGGAAAATAGTAATTATAAAGTAACATATCTGTCATAGGAAAAAAGCTTGAGTTTGAAGGATCCGTTGCTCATCGACACTAATATATAGTGCTGCTATTAGAAGAATTCTTCCAGACATCAGTCTCGCGTCGTGGCGGGTACCATGGTTACGAGGTAAAGTCTCTTCGATCAGGGGTGTGGGGTGATCAGTTTTGTCTTGATTATTACCGAGGTCAGCTTGAGTAAACCAATTGAATTGAACAAAAAAAAATTTTTTTTAAATATCAAAATGCAAACAAATTATTGTAAGATAACTTCTCCATTGCGTAATCCTAAGTTATCTTCGAATAATTTATTTTCATTTTGATGTTTAAGAAACTTCTTTGCAGTATTTGAAACTTCACGGCTAACTCTAAGTTTGTCTGAACTCGCTTTTCACTTTAAATTAGTTATGGATGTGAAAGAGAATTTGCGACGAAAAGTTTCTCCTGAGGTATGGCGTCCTCTTAAGTGGAAGATTTCCTGTCAGTAATGGCGGTTTCCGGCTGCAACATTTCTATCGATTTACCCGACTTCTCAGACAATCTGTGTTGTTATGAGTAATCAGGAATGGAAGATAATTGATTCAATCAACCGCAGTATTTATGTTCTATATTAGTTTACATAAAATTACTAATTATGTAAGAAATAAACAATTAACAATTTGCCGTAAACTTTGAAGAAATACAACTTGCTAACATAATTCCAATGTTGCAAGTAAAAAAGTCCGATGGTTAAAGCTACAAATTAATTTACTTCATTAAGAAATTTTGCTTACAGAAAAAGTTAAAGCAGAAGAACATATAGTCTAAACATTTTTGCACTCTATTGTATATTCATACCGAAACTTTTCATGACTTTAATGCCAGTTGAGCTTGTTTTACAGACATTTCATTTTATTTTATAACCGGAGGTGAACAGACGACCCAATTTTGGGTTTGCGATTACTAATATTCAACTCCGCAACCTTATAATTTTGAACTTAATCCAGAGGACAAGGGAACTCCTAGGATCACGTATTGGGAGAAATTTGCCTTCGTGGAGGACTTTTTGATGGAACCAACCCGCCATTGCGTCACACGGAGAGGAAAACCACGAAAACCTCTCCAGGTTAGCCCGACGGCAAGGGGACTTTTACCCGTATACCATCTACCACTGAGGATATTTTTCGTCAGCACTGTGGTCGGTGTAAACCGGGTGCGGAATTCCTAACGACCAGACATCGCTGATATTCGAGCCCGGCTCACCTCATTGGAAAGCGAAAGCTCTATCCCCTGCGCCATCACGGCTCTTTTAAAGACAGTTGAAAACTAGCATCGCCTTTTTAACAAAAATAATTCTATTAAACATGATTAACTATATCAGCTAAGACATCATGTCAGGGGAGCCACGAACTTATATTTTTGGGATGGGTGAAATTCCTATTTCGTCAAATGAATATTCGAATTTGAATTTATTAGCGAATGCAATTTATTAGCTTCGATTTGAATTTATTAGTGAATGCAATTTATTAGCTTCTATTTAAAAAAATTATTTTGTTGCTAATATGCTCATAATACGTTAATTTTTCCACCTATATCTAAAATAGATGTTCTGAGAACCGTGCTTTAAAATAAAAATGTAGTTTCAGTGGTTAAAAAATATAATTATAAATAAAAAGTTTGCTGATTTTACTTAAATTACATTTGTTAAATAAATGTGAACAGTAATAAAGCAGGTATGGTAAATAGGACTTAATGTCTAATTTTTCCAGTTAAAATGCATAATAATTCAATAAATAAAATAAAACCAGCATATAAACAGATCAAAATAAAATTTTTAAATAATCTTCCGTTTGAATTAAATTTTACCTTTTTTTTTTCTCGTTGCATCGATGGTATTTCGTAAGAGCCCAACAATTTATGGAGAAGTGATTTCTATCGGCTTCCTTTTGAGCGAGTTTCTCATTAATTTCTTCTAAGTTTTATTAAATACCCCAATTTCTATGTCTTGATATTTTTTTATACTTTATTTTAATTGCATTAAAGGCTACGCTTTTTTCTACTTACTGCTCCCCAATCTTTGGAGCCCTATAATTTAATTCTTCTAAATAAATTAGAAATTTAAACATTGTTCGCAATTTCATTTGTGTTTTCTAAACAAAATGAGTGAAAATGAATTTTCGTAAATATGCCGAATGGTCAAGTTTGGAAATGTTTCGGGCGCCCCTGCATCATGTAAATTATTTCAAATATTAAGTAGTAGTATTATCTATAGATAAATCAGGTGCCTACAAAGACTTCTGCCTATTAATCCTTGGATGGTATTTTATTTCCACCCCCATTGGGGGCATTCACCTATATGCAGGGCTGGAAGTTCAAAATATAAAAATCAAGGAAAATATAGGAGCAATTTGTAATACCAACCTGGATTCGCATACGCAGATATAAAATTGGTAATAGTTTTAGTAGTTCCTGTACTTAAGTGAAAAAAAATTTTTTTTTTTAAAAACTCAGATTTTTTTTAAAAGTTACGCATTTTTTTTTTAATACAAAGAAAGAAGAGAAAATAGTCTAAATATGAAAAATCGTTAAGTAGTAGCAAAATACGAGGAATCTCTTGTGAAAAACAGTATGATATAGTGATGAGGAGGGAGTAGAGAAATAAGAACTCTTTATTTATTTCTTACATATCGAATGCTCTTATGCCATCAAATCAAGGGTAATTGTCTCTAATACTGAAAGTAGATTAATATCGTACTTGGCGAGCTATAAAGACTTTGTCGTTCATTTTGTTATTTACTTTGTTTCATGGTATATAACATAATTTTTGAATTTAAAATTTCTTCAATTCTTTTTTAGATCAATAATATTTTTTCTTCCTGGTAACTTTAACAAGAATTTAGAAAAAAAATCACAAAAAATTCAGGATATTTATTGATATGCTTAATAATTAAAGACACTTTCTTTTTTTTAAGGAAATCAAGGAGTTTATGGACAACTTTGAGCCCTGTATATGTCACTCAAAGGGGTCTGACTGCTTTAGCGAACGAATCTTGTATCACACTTGCTGATGCAAATGCAGTGGCCAGACCTACCACTCATCACAAACTGTGACTCACCGAGAATCCCAACATCCTAAATCGCAAGATTAAAGACTCATCACTATAAAGGCATGAAGATCCATCCTGATGAAACAAGATTTTACAAACAGAAAACTGTCACGAAATACAAACACTTACACAAGAACATATCGCTCATGGGCTGCAATAGTGGCACAACTCAAAAAACACGCGTTTTGGACTAAGAACATGTGCAAATATGAAAATACACATTCTTTTCAGCAGCAATACTAGCACAACTCATAATTCAACTTGAAGGTAATCTTTGTTTAAGCAAACTAAAGCATTTCCCTCAGCAATGAAAACTTTAAATCCACTTATCTCAAAACATGATTTTTTTAGTGGGGTCGCTATTGCAGCCCTTGAGCGATATATTTGATTGCCCAGCTTTCCCCCCAAAGAGCACTTAAGCTTAATCTAATTCTTTTAATCATTACCACAACCGCAATTGTTGCCACCTTTCATGGAGAGTCTAGTGTTGTTGCTTTTTTTTTCTTCTTTTTTTGCTAAATCCGTGGACATTAGAACAACAAATATTAGGAACTATCAATCACACAAAATTTAATATTTTACACTTCCACTAAACCAATCCAAATACTGCCAGGAAATTAGTGCTGTTGTTGCTTATCCTCTTAATCTGACATACCGTCAGATAAACTCCAGGACACAGTTGACCACAAGAAAATCCACAACAAAAAGAGGATCTGATGTAAGAACCTCCTCAGAAAGTCCAAGGCAAACCAGAATATGTTTCGGTGAAGCTGGTCGAACACAGCATTTTTTGCAAGTAAGGAAGATCGTTCTGTCTCCTTCAAAAGTACACTTAAGATGACCACTTGCAAATCTGGCCAAACAGTCTGGGTTCTTCGGTCGCATTTTATGTCCAGCAAGGTACCAGGGGATGTCCTAATATATCTCAATGAAGAATAACTTTACTTACCCTTTTATTTATAAAGAAATTTACAATATAAAAAATGACAATTTAAATATATCTTTGGACAATAATTAATATATTAATTATTGTGTGTATTTCAGTGTTTTGGAAAATATATTAATTTTAGTGCATCTTGCTTTCGCATGCCTGTTTAGGCAGAGGGGTGCGATTGTTCTTGTTTTCCAGTGGCGCCATCTATGGGCAAGAATTCAACTTCTGCCGCACTCCCGTTTATAGGGCGGACCCCGTTATAGGATACATCCACAGATCGTAATTTTGACCTGCATCAGAGAACGATCGATCTCCAATCCAGTACCCCCACAAGAGGTTTTGATTTGTTATGGGAACATGGAGGACATTGCGACTTGACAGATTTAACGTGCATCAGGCACCATTTATTACACGGGGAGTCTTCGGCCGGCGGGTTTCAAACCCATAAACTCTCAGACAATTAATTTTAGGAAATTAGCGTTTTATAGATGATTAAAAAAATTATAACAAACCCTAGCGCTTTTGGCTTGAAACAACAAACAAATTTAGGGAGTCAAGTTGAGTGTATAAGATAAATTTGTAACGTAATGATAAATTTGCAATGTATTACAAACTAATTTGGAAAAAAACATGCTACAAACAAACATGCATTCTATAGATATTTTTTTTATTTTTCTTCCATAAATACAACAAATGTATACATATATTTACAAATTCTGTAAAAGATGAAAAAGAAATTTTCAGGAACATTTCTTTTAAATATTCATCAGANAAACATTGGTACAAAAAAACATTACATTCAAAAAAACATTTCTTTTTGGCTGACATTTTTACCAATCTATATTTTTAAGAAAAAAAGTACAATTATCTTCTGGGTACAGATGGTCTTAAAAGAGATTCAAGTTCTCGGAATGAAATCTGAGCTACTTTTAAAATAAATGCCTGCAGAGCAAATTCCAAAAGAAGTGCGCCAAATCCCTTATAAAGTCCAAATGCACCTTCTTCGTTTATAATGGTATGAAAACAATCTGATACTCCTTCATATTTAGATATAACAGGAAGAACAGCAGCACCTGTGTCCAAGTCATCAATAATTGTTCGAGTTCCTTGGAGATACAATCTGTAAAATATTTACTAAATTAATTAAATGATTGATTCAAGTTATAGTTAGCTAGATGTCATAACACAGGATTGGCAACCTTTGTTCTATCGATTCCCTGCAACTGAATTTATGAATACTTTTTAGTTATGATTAATTAAAAAGTATTCATAAATTAATATGATTAATTAGTAATTATTGAATCAATAATGTTTCAGTTTATTACACATTATGTTCACCTAAAATAAACATTTGTACTAGAAATGGAGCTATAGAAGCAAAAAGAAAGCAAGAGTAAAAACTTAATTTTTTGCAGTAATTTAACTAATACTTGTGAAGGGAAATTGACATCAATTTTAACAGGTTGATGAAATTTTTACATCTTGTTTTTATATTTTTTTTAGTTCATCTCACATTATCATCCTTTATAGTAACACTTGCAATAAAAAAATAAATAGCAAAATTTTAATTGCTGCCAGTATAATATAAAAAGAATTAAGTAATCAGAAATAAAATTTTGGCAGATTAATCAATTTCATAATAAAAAACTATATAAAAATATTGCTTTAAATATAGATATGTGATATGATATTTTATTCATGGAGCATACATCTCTTAATAGTATGATACATTAACATCATAAAAGTAGTTTTAAACAATGAAACTAAGATCATTAAATGAGTGAAAATGCATTCAATAAAAATTCAAAAGCTTTTTTCAATAAATACTCCTAATTTATAAACAATAAAAACTATTTCCTGTAAATCATGCATTTTAAATTTATACAATTATCAATTATTTAAGCAAAAATATGACAAACTAAAATAAAACAGAATGGAAGAGGATAGAAATGTATGGTTAGCTACGTTCTAAATTTCCCCCCCATAAAGTTTTGAAATCTGTTAGAAAGTTTTCCATCAGAAGGTGCTGGTACATGAGTTAAAATAAAAAAACAATGTTTTAAAAATAACCATTATTTACAGCAACAAGAAAAATTGCTTTATGGTTTTTTCCAGTTAGCAGTGCCACCTGTTCTTAAAATCTGTAACTAAAATTGAAATAATAATCTTGTTTGCTAAGTACAGAAAACTATACACTTCTATCTTCTTCCATTATTTTTTAACTGATTTTCGAAATAGCCATTAGAGTCAGTCATTTTTCGGACACAAAACATAAACATCTGTAACTGCATATTACAGTGTGAACTAATACTTTTCACAACTTTGTTGTTCAAAAATAATAAAACAATAAATTCATTACTAAGTATTTATTAACGTAGTTCTATCAATTGTACAAGTCTCATTTTATTTCTTACTATACAAGCAACAGAACTTATCTTATTTACATTAGGTGTTACGGTATGTCAAACATTAAGGTTAACCCCATATATACCAAAACTATAAAAAAAATTTATAAATTCATAAGTTTTAAGTTAACACTTTTTTGAATACTGAACCATAAAATCCACGACCCATTGAAAAACAAATGAAATACTTCAGATAAAAGAAAACAAAGAATTTTTACTAAAAAATTTAACACATAGTTTTATATAATTTTTACTAAAAAACTTAACATATAGTTTTAAATTCATTTTTTCACCTGTACTGCTAAACTTTTCTATAAATACGCATAGTTTACATCACTGACTTAACAATTGAAAAAAGAAATTTTACATGACTCTTTTAGAAACAAATAAAAATACTAATAAGTTAATTATTTTTTTTAAAAAAATGAATTATTTTCAACAAAAAATCACTTCAGGAATCTTTGCTACTGCTGTTAGAATAAGAAACTTTCAATAACACGCTACATTTAAAGTTATCTTAAGTAAATATTTCAAAAAAGTTTAATCCCTTTTAAATGGGCATATACACAATTTCTAGATCGTAGACTCATAATAATTTTAAAATGTTACCTGTGTAATATTGTTTCCCCAGGATATAAAATTGTGCTTGCTATAAATGAACTTAAGTGAAGCATTGATAAATTCTCTAAGTAAGCAGATGTGGCACTTTGATTGGTTAAGAAATCAGCTCCCTCCTAAAAACAGACGAAACCAAATGAAATTTCTGTACAGTAAGAAAACAAAGCAGTATTTTAAGTAAAAAGAATTTTAAAAACTATTTCTAAGAAACTATTCAGCCCATTTAAGGAATCTTAGTAATCGAAAAGTAGTACTTCTTTTCAATTAGTGCTACAATTGATTATCTGCTTAACTGAAAAAAAAGAAAAAAAAAAAAAGGCTGTGAAAAACCATCCTTAAGTTGAGTGCATCCTAAAACAAAAATTGTGGAATAATAACACCCACAGCAGAATATGCTAAAAGGTGTGGCACACACGACAGATTAAGCACCTCATCTGCCAAACAATCAGAAGTATTAAAAAAAAATCAAGTTTTTTTTAGAATAATATTTTTTTATAATTTCTTAGAAAAGATTAAAAAAATTACGTTCTGAGCCAGGATTTATTTCATGGAGTCAAGTTTCCAGATCAGTCCATGATGTCAACGTGTTATAGATCGTAACCTCAGAAAGAAATGAAAAAACTGAAAACTCAAATGCACATATGGAGAAATGGCTGCTTGTGAAAAAGTAACTTGCTTAAAATGCAGGAATCATAGCATTTTAAAAAATTTGAAAGCGAATTACAAAAGTTTTTTTGTTGTAAACTTGCCTTTAAATGAATGAAGTATATTTAGTTTGAATAAAGATCATTGTCAGAGATCAATTCGATAACATGCCAACAAAAACATCATTTTATGATCCCTTTATTGTATATGTTATCAGCGATGGAATTAACATTAATATAACAAGAAAACTACTTTGAAGGAAGAATTATAGCAGACAAAGATACTATGAATAAATCAGTGTCATCGATTAAAGGTAAGAAATTTTCGGTAAAAAATTAGATGCTGAAATTTTCGCATAACATTAAAATGTGGGTGTATTTTTTATTAAATTATGTCGCTTTTTTGCAATATTTCGGCCCATTCGGGAGGTGTGATCTATAACATTTTTTTCTTCTAAATACATGAAGATTTTCTCTTTCTGCCTATTTTATAATCTCCCATTGCATCTGTTTGTTTTATATTAGATAAAATTTTCTGAAATGTCAGCTAATTTTATTATTTTATAATAGGGTCAGTACTAAATCCAATTAAATTTGCAATTGTGTACAACAGTAACAGCTAGTTACATGCAAGCAATGTGCTATTTTACATCTAATTATTAAATGAACTCTTTGGCACAATTATCTAAATTTGCTCACAGATAAAATGCATATATAATCTGCAGAACCTTTCTACTCATTAAAATGCTAGTTGCAGACGAAAACTTTTCTCTTCCCAGCTGTTGGAGTTGCAAATCTCGGATTGATGTAAACCAGCAATGACCAATCTCAGTTCCAGTTTACAAAAAATGATAAACTTGTTTCAATGAGGAAGGTTACCACAAAGGTTACAATAAGGAATTCGTTTTCAATTAGTGAATATTTATTTTGTCTCAAACTAGACATATTTGCTTTCATATTCATATTGAACAATGCAATTATTACAGTGTGGCCACAAAAAAAAAATCCACAAGGAATCAAAAAGAGCAGAGAAAATTTATCAATACGGAAAAAATCAGAGAACTTAATTACAATAACTAAAAGTGAGTGAAAATGAATTATTTTAGGAACCTAAAGGACCCATATTTTTTCTCTCCATAAAATCAGTCTAGTAAAAAACTTTTTCACAAAAAATTGCTACTTTAAACTTTAATATGAATAGTGTTTTGTAATATGTTTTTGCAGCATAAACAATAACTGAAAAATTAATAATAAAACTTATATTACAAAAGTTACAAAAATCTGGGTAAATGCAATAAAAATCAGTCCAGAAAATTCACAGAATTTTTTTCTAAGTATCAGTGGCCCCCCTCTATTATTTTTTCTCAAGTTAGAGTGATTGGAAAACAATTTTGGTTTATATTAAGCAAAACTTTTTGTTACGTGTTTTGATCTCAATGAGGTTTGATTGTACAATTAAAAGCAAAATTCAATATGAATTAATCAATATCTAAAGCCTCCTGACCATTCCAAGAGTTGGCTTGTCTTTCACCGATCTCATCCATCTCAGCAAAGAGTGAATTAAAGATGAAAGGATATAAACAGAACAACCATGCAATGCAGTCGGCCCAACTAGTTGCCACATCGGAAAGAGACGAGTGGATCGAGGAGTTCCCCATTTGAATAGTCGGCACAAACCTTCCTTCAAACAATCTAAAACACCTGGCTTTTCACTAGCGATGTCACTCTGAAATGAAAAGAATTAAAATAATGTTAGATGTCTTTTCAAAATATAAGCATGAAGCAAAAATATGAAATCATAAATAAAAGTCACAAATTTGCTTTAAAAGAAACAAATTTCTTGCAAAAGTTTGAACCCCAAAATAGAAACCTTTACAAAACTTCAATGGACAGATTTAAATGCTTTAAGAAAATCTCATGTTAAAAAAAAATGTAGACTAACATGAAAGTATATGCAAACAAGATCGCTTTAAAATCTGCTTAGGCAGTTCTGAATTCTGAAATTATAACACCATTTTCATTCTCCTTGTGTCTTAAAGAGATTTTAACTTATAATGCACTACAGATATGTGAAAAAGGAGAAAGATAAAATATGAACTCAACACAATGCTCAATATTTGTCAATGTTATTATGTAATCCAAAGAGATCAGTCATAACTTTCATGATGTACTTTAAGCTTAGTAAGAGTTACTTATAAATATATATCATTGCAAAACAATGAAACTCTTCGGCAAAAGATTAAACTTAAATGCCAATTTTCCAAACTAGCTATCAGTTCAGTAATACATCTAGTAATGTTATCAATATGCAAATTAGCCCACTTTTAAATTATTTTCACCATATAATTTTATGTAAGCATATTAATAATGTTATATATGACTTTACAAAAAGATATAAAAAAGTAATGTTCAAGTGTTTTTTCTTTTCGTTTTTGAATAGTCATTGTAAATCAATTTTTTTTTAACTCATAGTAAGAAAGAGGGAAGAGAGACTTACTTTTAATAGCGTATTAAAAAAATTGTCAGAACCAAATTTTTATTACTTAAGCGTAAGTCCATAATCTTGACTAAAAATTCAAAATAATTGAGGATAAATGGTAATACATAGTTGGTCCCTCTGATTAAGTATGGTCTTTTAAAAAATAAAATATTTATTCCCCTCCACTTGTTGCACCAGCCGTATGACAAAAGACTAAATTTTAGACAAATAAATTTGCAATGTGAAAATTTTTTTTAATTACATTCAATTAAAAATATTTCATTTTAAAAGACAAAATTTCGAAGAGTTTTTCTCTTATACTTCACATGCTGTGGATATTTGTTTGTACTTGCTTTTTGTCTGTTTATTCATTGGAAATACATTCGTACTAGTCATTTTGAAATACTAAATTAGAAGAATTTAAATTCAATTTTGTGTTACAAATATTGCCTCTATATACTTTTAAAACCGTTATATCTTTGAAATGATGGTAAATTAATAAAGGATATTAGATAATTTTCAACTGAAACTGATTAATAAATTATTTTATTTGAGCTGAATGTTATTATTTATCATTAATTGTTAAGAAAGATAACAATACCCTCAAAAAATAAAATAATTTGGTGCTAAATTTTAAAACTCTAAAATAATTCTTAAAAATTAATAGCATGTTTTTCAAGATTTGTTCAAAGCAGAAAAAAAAATGAATCACCCATAATAACTTTTGATCTAATGATCAAATCTTCATACACTAGACTTCTTAATTATTAGGACTCAATCTTGAGGGTTCAAAAGATTACCTCAATTATGTTTATTAATTAACGCAGACGAAATTGTAAGTTAAGAAATCAGACAAAAACGTATTTTCACTGAATAAATATACATCTTTTTCAATAGATTACGATATTTTACCCTCAAAATATGGGCAGCCGCAACCTGGGGAATATGGTACTAATAGTTTGGTCAAGAAAAGTTTGGACCCCTTAATGCTAATTTTACTTTTTGTATATTTTACCAAACTTTGAGTATTTTTTGATTGAATCAAAAAATTCTCGAAATACACAAAAAGGAAAACTAAAATTAAGGGGTCCAAACTAGTAAAACCATATTTACTTAAATACAAATACCCCCTATAGTTTGAGGATTAGAAATCATTATCCATCGAAAAAAAATTTATGTTAATTCAGATAAAATACATTTCTGTGTCCGATTTCTTAACTTAAAATATCGTCTGTGCTAATCCATTAGTATATTTGAGTTAACCCATCGAACACTCAAGATTGAGTCCTAGGCATGAAGTCTAATGTATAAAGATCTGAATATTAGATCAAAAGTTATTCTGAGTGATTCCTTTGTTTTTTTTCTTCCCCTGCACTGTATATAACAAATCTTGAAAAACATGTTCTTAATTTTTGAGCATTGCTTCATGGTTTTAAAATTCAGAGAAAATACATTTTTATGTCTGGTTTTATAACAATAAATATTGGTAGTACTAATCAATTAGCATATCTGAGGTTACTTTCCCGAATTATTAAGATTGAGTCCTAGTAAATAAAGATCCAATCATAAGATCAAAAGTGATTCAAGGTGACTAATTTTTTTTTTTTTTTTGCACTGTACTTCCTACAATTTTAATAATTTATTTATTTTTTTAATTATTTACTGCTCCTGAAATACTAAGTATTTTTTCCAAATTAATAAAATATATGAATAAAATTGGGAATATAATTAAACGCAAAATATAAAAGGAAGCTATGTGATCTCTTAACAATGCACTATATTATCAATAAAAAAAATTTAAAAAATCACAAACTAACCTGAACAGTTTCAACAAGGCTAGAGCAGTAGAAAGGTGTAAGGATTCCATAGGTAATTCTGTAAAACAAAAATCAAATCTTCAATTTTAAAAACAAACTTATCAAAAATTTGAATAAAAATAAAGACACAGCAAAAATTTTGTGTATAACTAAAATAGAATGATATAAATAATATGATAAACTAAATCGAAAATATTTAATTATTAATCTTTTAAAAATCATTATTTCTTGAAATTCTTGCTTATTTCTTGAAAATTAGTTCAATTATAAAAGAAAAAGGAAGGAAAAATTTATGCACAGAAATTCTGCTACTGGGACCATATTTCCCAGAAATCCTATTTAGTCGAAAAAAAGATATTCTTATTCACAAACTACGTTTTTGTGTCTGATTTTGTAGCTTAAAATATCATCTGCACTTATTAATTAGCATATTTGAGGTTACCTTCTCGAGCCATTTAGATTGATTCCTAGAACTTGAAAGATTCAATCATAAAATCAAAAGTTATTCAGAGTATTTCTTTTTTTCTTCCTTTTCTGTGCACTGTACATGATAGCAAAATTAATTGTCAATAGTAAAAAAAAAACTTTTAGGAAAAAATTTAAAAAACTTATTATCTGTAGCACCATAACCTAAGCAAAAAAATTAGATTATAGACTGTTTTTACCTCCGTCAAGTCAAAAACCAATTTTTGATCTCAAAATATACTATTGGTGCACTAAGCAAACACTGCAAAGTACAGTATAAAGAAGTATAAAACAAGTTATTAAAACATCAAACTATCATATTTAAAAATAATACCAAACAGTAAAAGTACTTACAATTTTAATAGAAGGTGCTGGGATAGTTGCTTAAGTGATATCCTAGATTTCACTTCTCTAAAATAACAGAATTCATTCTTAATTGTATAATTTATAATCAGATTATAAATAAAAAAATTTTTAAAAAAAACCTCTATTGAAGTTCCAAATACAATTTATGTCAATGAAAACTTCAATGTTTTAATCACTTCATGAAGAAGAATATATTATAAATTTAAATAACATGAAATGATTATAAAATAAATGATTTTTTTAAAAACTATTATTGAAAATTTCATTTTTTTTTTTTATATTGTTTGAGGCCCTTAGAAATTTTTTTAGGTTGAAATTTATGATAACATATCTTTAAAAAAGAATTTATACATTTTAAGAGGGATTGGTTTTCTGATCAGAAGTAAATTAGAAACTAAAACAAGCATAAGTGAACTCAATATTTATTTTGCAATTTTATTCAGAATAGGAATATTTTTATACTTTGTTCTATGGAGATTTGAAATATTTGTTCCATGGAACAAGAGCAGCCAAATTAGGTCACTTTATTTCTTCAGTTACATTTATAATTGTTGAAGAATATAGTTATAAAAATAATTGTTTAAAAATTGCAAAGTGACCTTTTATGAATGATGTGTCTTCATAATAGAATGTGGATTTTTTTTATAGGAAATGTAGTTGACTAAAATATCCAGTTAGAAGATTACAAAAATAATTTACTGAAGTTATTTATGCAAGTCATTATTTTTCAGTACAAAACTTAGTGCAATAAATTTATAACTATTATAAATATTGATTGATCAGTTGTCATGATGTTTGGTTTCTAACATATTAAGCAGGGTTTACATTACTAATTATAAAGCATTTTATCTAATGAATATCAAAACAGAAAGTTAAAATGGCATATATTCCTCATTTGAGGACATATATTTTTCAGATTCACATTTGTGCATGTTGTTCTCATTTTGAGACTCTAAACAGTTCTTGCAGAACATGTGGTAGGCATTCAAGACAGCTAAAAGGATCTCTTTAGAAATCGATGGAGGTATCTAAATGTTTCTTAAAAACCCAAATGAAAAATTCATGAATAAGAGGATTAATTTTTAACCATATAGTTGTCACACAAACTGGAAATTTGCAAGAATTATCTCCTTCATGAATGGTTAACTGTATAATGCGTAAATCAAGGCAATGCTTGCAGTTGAAATTCTTAAAGACACTTTCGGATTACAACTTCGAATTTATTTTTACTAAAGATGTAACGAATAGTGATTTGACCAAATAGCAGAATGCTGAACATTCTGTCAAAAAAGAAGTTTGGTGCAGAAGTTTGTCTGGTCACCAGGAGAAAAATTCCATGATTTCCAAAAGCGGTCGCAAATGGAGGTGGTCGCTACATAGAGATGGTCTTTCACCATAGGAGGTTTCACTATATATGTAAATTTCAAAAACATTTAATTTGTATCATAATGCCAATGAAAAAAGAAAGAAACAATATTTTTAAGAAAAAGAGAAGAAAAATATTAACCTAGGTAAAGGTGTAATTTCTGCAATAAATGTCTCTAATGCTGCTGAGCATCCTCTTAGTATAAATATACTACTACATCCCTTCCAAAGACAAATTAAACCCTAAATAAAAATAACAGGATAAAATAAATTATTGAAAAGACAAAGAACTAAAGAATAGAAAACTTAAAATACAATATTAACAATAAAATCCAAATATTTATGGTTCAGATACCTGTCTATTTTGTAATCTTATCACAACTGGAATGAATGTTAAAGGACTCAGGTGATACCTTGATGCTTTTCGGTTAACCTTGGGGAAAAAATCAATCATGAGAAAAATATATAAAACGTAAAAATATAGAAAAAGAGAATAAAAAAAGCAATAATTGCAACTCATATATAACAGAAGAAATCAGTAAAAAAAAAATAGCGAAATACGGCTGGGATTAGTATTTTAGAATACTGCTAATAATATTGGATGCAGTCAATAAATAATTCGTTACAGACTATTAAACCAAAAGTGTTGAATTCTGAAAAGTACATTAGTTGTTGTAAAAGCAGTGGTAAAAGGGTGATAACTGATTAGTGTCAGCCTAAGCATTACATTTCAGAATGCAATGTGTAATTACAATTTTCAATATGTTTATATCATGCTCTATAACAAATTTGAAAGTATGATGGAATTTATTAATTAAAATAATCAAAATAATTTTATAACACTAAAATAAAATTTGTGTAATTTACCTGGCATTGCCGTCTGAGTACAATGCATGGATGCGCTATCACATTGCTAATTATACCACTAGAAAAAAATAGAATTTCAGTCGGAAACATAACATTTCTAGTAATAAGACAAGTCATAAGAATAAATAAAAAAAATTTGTAATAATTCATGAGGTATTTTAAAATATTTTGTAAAATTACTGTCAGTAATCAAAGTGAAAACAAAACAAATTCAACCCTCTCCTATCTTGGTGGACCAGGGTGTTCCTTTCTCTCTGGTGTTTTCCACTTTGACCTGTCAAGCTGGGGTAACCTAACCAGTAACTGAGTTACCACTCATTGAAGAACTTTACATGGTGATTAATCAAGAAAAACACCAACAATAAAAGATACTGATGTATAATTGACCATCTATATAAGTTGACCTCTAGAAAGAATTTGCTTATGCTTTATAAAAGGCGTCGAATACACCAAAAATTGCAGATGCGACACAAAAAATAAGTTATGATGGGCCCTGGACACATACTTCTCCTGCACGAATTGAAAAATAGCACACTTATAGATCCATGTAAGCAAAACTAAAATACTTTTACGTTTTCGGAAATTTTTTTTCTCTTTTAATTAAAAACTGAAAGAGAAATTTACAATAATTTTCAGTAACAGTGGCATAAATAACACTCCTTCAACCACTAAGGCATGGAGGGGAGGTCCAGGGCACACATTTCAAAGAAAATAACACTATAAGTTACAGTAAAAATATTTTTTAATTCATAAAATATTTTTTAATTAATGTATAAATAATACCTCTTAATTAAACTATAAATATACTGATTGTAAGATGGTGTATAATTTTCTTGTATTATTAAAATAAATTTTATTCCAATGTAAGTGCATACAATGTTCCATCCAATATAGTACCTTTTCTAAAAATTTCACTTTTACATTGCAATTATGATTTTCATTATCTTAAATTGAAATTAATGATTGAAATAAAATGATAATAATGATGAATGAATAATGATTAAAATGAAATTAATGCCCCAATATCTCATCACCACACACACATATTCCTCTTTACTCTGAACAAGAGTATAGGGCTTCTATCATAGCTTTCCATCTCACTATTTGTGGCCAGATAATGTATGTGGCCTCTCTCCATGTCTTTGCTATTGTTTTCAATTTGTCCACAATCCTCCTGCACCAAATATTTTTTAGGTCCTTCTCTTTTTCTATTAGCCCTCAGGGTTCCAATCAAAAACTTGTTTTACTTTAAATTTTTCTTTCAACTTTATGTAGAACATGACCAATCCATTTCCATTTTTAATTTCCAGATCAATCGGTTTCTGTTTTGCTTTTCTAAGGATTTATGCATTACAAATTTTATGGAGCCATTTGATATGCAAGATCTGTATCAGATCCATATAGTAGGACAGATTTAGCATTAAAACTGAAAATTCTAACTTTTGTTAAATTTGTTATGTTTTTGTTTCTTCTGAATTTATTGAGAATTTCATAAATGCTTCTAGCTTTGTTTAATCTCATCACCATAGTATTTTATTTATATTATAATTTTATATTTTTTATTGTAAGTCTAAGTTAGGATACACTTATAAATCTTGAGGAGAGGAGACGCACTTAAGTCTATTTATGCCACTACTGAGTATCAAATTACATCATTGCTATTCATTGATGCAGATGTTTAATCAGTTCTAATTAAAAGCATCGATAGTTCAATTTTAACTCTTGATTTTTAATTCTTTGTTTTATCAATAAATAAATAATATATTATGAATCTGGGAAATAATATATGGATGAAGAAGTTTCGATTTAACCATATGGACCCATTTTTAGTAGCATGTTTTCTAATTATAGAAGCAGGTTTTCTAAGGACCCATAATTTCCAAAGTTTAGTTGAATTCAGACTCTATTATCAAGATTCATATTTATGTTCCAAAATAATTAGGAGTAAAAACCTTTAGAACTTGACCACCGGTCTACATTGTATGTTGACTGTTGAAATAGGTTAAATTTGTCTATATGCGTTATTGAATACTATTATATAAACCCTTTATAAATTGACCCAAAAAAAAAAAAAAGATTATGAAAAAGCCTCAAGATGTTTTCCACACTATTATATTTAGCAATAAAATTAAATTTTATAAGTATATTAGTATTAAGAGTGCACGTAAATTTTTTGTGAATGGACCATATAAGAAATTATTATGGGCTTCTGTAACAAAGGAGTGCATATGCAACATAAAAAAAGATCAATTTTAACATATTTGCAGCCAATCCCACGCCACCACATGATTAAATTCTTCCTAGTAGTTTGTGTCAATAAAACAGATCAAGTGATAACAAGATGCATATTAAGTCATCCAAGAGCATATTATTCATCCAACTAATTTTGCAGAAAATATGATATTTTTTCTTGACAATAACATATTGTTTATAAAAATAAACATATTGTGAATTTTAAAAACTAAAATGGTTGTTAAAAAAGGAAAATTTAACTTTTATTTTATTTTTATCAATTACCATTTTTCAATGATAGATACAGCATAAACAGCAGTTCTGAGCTGACAGTGAACATGTAAAAATTATGAGATGAATATAATGTTGTCCCGCAGTGGACTGATCCCAGCAGATCATTGATGTCAAGCATCACTGGCTACGTTCAGTGTGCAAGTGGGTGACCACTTGGATCAGTCTGCGTAGGGACCGAGGGTGTGCGGTATTGGTCCTCGTTAAACTGTGCTACCGTAAAGTGATCGACTTCGCACGCAGGTCGTCGGGCTACCGAAGCAGGGGTGCCATCCCTTCCGCATAGGATCAAAATTGTGATGGCATGTCTTCGGATCATCCTCTGGGATGTGTCCCAGACCGTCGCCAATAGCCCATCGTGCAGCTCTATTGCGACGTAAAATTAACAATAACAGTAATATAATGTCAGTTTTTTAATTGCATATATGTTGGTGGATATTTATATCTTAAGAAAGTAACATTAAAAAAACTGGCAAACATCATTAACATAATAAGCATACTTGTTTTCTTTTAAACTAATTAGTTTAAGCTTCATAAGATACACATACATATTAGTTTAAATTATATGACAAATTGCAATCCATCAACCATTGCAATCATTTCTTAAAATATATTCCAATCATTTTCTAAAATATATGGTATGCATGTTTGTTAAATTAGATTTGAATATCATGTTTAAAGAATTTAAATAAATTTATCTTAATTTTGATTCATAATATTAAAAGATTTATTAGATGAACAGTATAATTATATCCAAGAATAACGTGATGCAAAAAATATTAATAAAATAATAATTCACAGGCTCAGCCACGTCTGTACGTTGATAACTATAATAATGCACTTTAGGTGGTCAGATTACACAGATTTCACTTTAAATAAAACAAGCAAATACACAAAAAGGAAATGAGTGTGCTTTTTTAAAAGAAATTGATATAACTTAGAAAACTATATATTGGGGTTCCCAAAGAAAGGGAAATAAAATTTGATGAAATAATTTATCTGTCACCTAAACTGATGCAATACTCATTGCAATTGCATTCAAAGAAAAGTTGGATGTAAACAAGGGAAAATTTTGTGTTTAAACAATTATTTACAAATGCAAACATTACTATAAAGGAAACTTAAAAATTTATTATATTATAAGGACATGTCATTAATCCTTACCTGGTTATTTCTAAGCCAAGATGAGCAAATCTCTGAACAGGATCTACAAACATAACGAACGTTATAAATAAGCACAAAATCTAATATTGAAATTTAAAACAGTAATTTATTAAATTCAAATTTTAGAAGAAGAAAAATTTCCGGATAGATTACCAGAATCAGAGTTAGTTGGAATATTGTCAGAAGGCAAAGAAGAATATTTAGCATCGATTGGAGGATAACTGTAAGATGTTGATGGACGAGACAGTGAATCGTTATTAACACTCTCTTCGTCGATAGGCATCAATTCAAATGGAACTTTAGAAGACATTTTCAAATCTAAATAAATATTTTCAAAAAGAACTTTTTATCTCAGACCATCACTTCTCCTTAAATTTAAGTAAATTTTGAAGGTGAATCTATCAGAAAATCGAAAACAGCAGACAGTTTATATCATTAACGATGAGTGTTGCCAGAAGCTAACACATATTTTAGTTTTTAATCAATTTTAAGTAAAAATCTCACTAAAATTTTTAAACGTTATATTGCTCATGATTGAAAATTGAACAATATAAACAAATACATAGATAGCTGATTGTTTAATAAATAATTTAACGACCTCAATTTCAGATTTAAATTAGCACATAAGTAAATGCATCTGAATAATAATGTATTAATTATTGCTGGCAGCATTATCATTGATCAATCAATCAATTTGCTACTTGTTACGAAACCATGCAAATCATTCTGCTCAAAGTACTCATTCTGTACAGGAAGTGGAAATTTAGTGTTTCTGCTGAAAGCGGCGAGTGATTTTCTTTATCGCTTCAATCTTCTGGCAATGTAGTGATTTTCTTTATTGATAAAATTCTTTTAGGACATACAAAATTCACTTAACTATATATAAATATGGATGCCAGTGCTTTTAAAGCTACAAAGAATTTGATCAAACACTACTCTGATCATGCATTGCAATCTTACGAGAGCCGGCGAAAGAAAATAATTAATCTACTCAATAAAAAATTATGCCCCGAAGAAGGTTGGGAAGACTCCGAGATAGAAACATTTTTGCATGAGCTTGCAATGATGGACAGTAATAATTTTTTGGGTAGTTGTGGTGTTGGAGAAAGGGAAGCTAGATTCGCATCAAAAATCGTTGCCCGTCGGCATTATTATATGGGTCATGGTATCGGCAGATCTGGTGATATAACAGAAATACAACCTAAAGCTGCCGGTTCCAGTCTTATTGGACTATTATCCAATTTTATGGTTTTGGATTTATTGAAATCAATTGGAGTACCAAGTTTGCAAAAATGTATCATAGTGCCTTTAGCTACCGGTATGGGTATTTTATTATGCCTTCGAACACTTCACAGCCTTAGACCAAAGTCAAAATTCGTTTTATGGCCAAGACTAGACCAGAAATCCTGTTTTAAATGCATAGTTACAGCTGGTTTTACACCAGTAATTATAGAAAATGTTAGTGCTGAGGATGGTTTGATTGGTTCGCTGGATGAAATTCAAAACACAGTTGAAAAGGTAGGTCCGGAAAATATTGTATGCATACTGAGTACGGTATCGAGTTTTGCACCTAAAGTTCCTGATGACATTACGGGTATAGCAAAATTGTGCAAGTCGTATGATATTCCTCATCTTATAAACAATGCTTATGGCATCCAATGTCCTCAGTATTTAAGTACTATTGAGCTTGCAGCCAAGGATAGAGTTGATTTGTTTGTTTCCAGTACAGATAAGAACTTTATGGTTCCTGTTGGTGGTTCAATTATTTGCGGATTTAATAAGAAAACGGTAGAACTGGTTGGGAAAATGTACCCAGGTCGTGGATCAGGTGCGCCTTCTACTGATTTATTTATCACTTTATTAAACATTGGCAAAAAAGGATACATAAAACTTTTAGATGAAAGAGAAAGGAATTTTTTGTACTTAAAGTCTGCTCTTGGCGAAGTAGCAGATGAATATGGTGGTAAAGTTCTTGTAACACCAGGAAATAAACTTTCTGTGGCTTTTGCTTTTTCCCAACTTGAATCTTTGCATCATAAACTTTTTACTGAAATAGGATCTATGCTGTTTTCGAAATTTGTTATGGGATCGCGGCTTGTTGCCCCTGGGGATCATAAAACTATATGTGGCTTTGAATTTAAAAATTGGGGATCTCACACTAATGAAAGTTTTGTGGGTTATCTGACTGCATCCGCAACTATTGGTGTTGAAAGGAAGGATATTGACAACTTTATAAAGCATTTTAAAATTACTCTCCATAAAGTGCAAAAACAAGTGAACTTAAAAGTTCTGTGTGAAAATTATAAAACTGTTTCTCAGCCAGATTGTTCTTAGAACATTTGAAAAATTTCTGACAAAGAAATTGTGTTCATTTGTAAAATTATTTAAGCATATTTATTTATTGTTAAGAAATGTATTTATTTTCCTTTAGATAATTATTTATTTTGTATTCAGGAGCAGAGTTACATAGTTAAAGAAAAGAAGTGAATACAATTTTATTCCACACTATATTAGGAGATGGAACAATAGATTTTCTAGAGTTGTATTTTGTAATCAATTTTATTTATTGTTTTTCTTATTTCTTCTTGCAGTAACTCTGAAGCTCTTAGGCTGTTAATTATTTATATATATTTACAAATTATTTTATATTAACAGAGTTCATTCTGGGTGGGTTTTGCTGGCGTGCCACCCTGTTTGCCATTTAAGCAAAAAATGTGCACCCTCCATACCCTTTAAACGTGATGACAAGTCCAAATTGTTCATTAAAAAAATTGTCTATTCATGTTTTTTTCTTCTTTTTTTTGTAAATCAATCTGGTTTTTGAAAAGTTTTTTTGCTGTTTTTCTTTCGTTTTTTATTTAATATGTTATTATGATTTATTAATACATTATTACGACTTTCAAATTTCAGATATCACTTTTTTTTAATGAGATCATTTTGTTTCGATTCCAACATGATTTTACTATTCCGATGATAGATTTTCAGAAGTTATTTATCAATTTTCGGCTCCTTTTTCTTGATTTTTCAAATTCCAATATTTTTAATATGATGTTATTAACAATGTTCGAATTTGAGTTACCTCTTTTTGATGTGTTCAATTCATAATGATTCCATTGAAACTTTGCATTGCTGAATGATATATTTCTGTTTATCATTTTTCTGCCTTTGCCTCACAGTTTTTAAAATTTCTATATTTTTAAATACATTATTAGGAAGTAAGACATTTTTCAACCGTTTCCACTTATCTTTTTCTAAATCTGATATTCTTTATATGATGTTATTATGAAAAGCGTGTATTTCGAAGTTAAAGAGTCATATTTTGACGTGTTTGATTCGCAACAATTTTACTGTAAACCATGATGCTTATTGATAGTTTGTTTTTTTCCCTCAGCTATTTCCACATAGTTTTTTCAATACCGATATTTTTAATATGATATGGCTGGCAAATTTCATATTTTAGTTATAACTTCTTAAAACTTGATACATGACAATTTCATCATAAAAACATTAAAAATAGTCATTACAGTTACTTATCAGTTTTCTCAGCTATTTTGACATTGTTTTTAAAATCCTAATATTTTTTACTACATTAATATTTCAATCTGCATCATTTTAAAAAAATGAGAGGATTTCGCTTATTTTAAAACAGATTTGTAGTATGTGCTAATTTAACTGAGAAATTATTTTAAAATCAAACAATTACTTTGAAAATTAAGAACTTTATACATTTCTGGGTTTCTTAAAAGCAATGCAAATTTTTGTGTAATACTGAGCCCTTCTCTTTGTAATGAGTTGCCCAGTTTCAAGCATCCTGCCCTTTTTAATGTCTAGAATGAACCTGGTATTACTATAAAGAAAAATTTAACTGGGTTTTCAATTGTGCCCCAACACTATTTTTGAAATCATATAATATGAATAGTAATAACTTGTAAAATATTATCTGAAATTATAATTGAATTAGAAATCATATAATTTGAATATTAATAACATGCAAAATATTATCTGAAACTAGAAATCTCTTGAGCTGATTATTTTTGGTTCTCAAGAAATCCAGTATAACATATATTCTGATTATCCTTAACTATAGCTCCGATTTTCAAGTGTAAACAAAAATATTTTTGGCACTCCCCTACATTAAGAATAATGATAAATATGTATGGAGTAAAAAAAATTTTATTCATAATTTTAAAAATAAGTCAGTCTACGAACTTTATTATTTTTATATATATAAATAAAAATGCGGTACAAACTACTTATATTATATAATGTACTTTTATTTAAATTCGATGGAGCGAAAAAATGTCCTACCCTAAGCAATTTCAGAACAGCAATTAAAATATTAGATATCTATATTATATTTGCATTTTTTATCTACTTATCATTTATGCCTGGTATTCTGAAATAAAAAGAAAGTATTGTTTGCACACAATTGTAAATCTTACTATTTATACTTTGAAATTATTTTATTTGATATTGATCAAAAAAATTGGGTAATAAGGTATAACATTTTATCTTGCTTCATAATATAACATGTTGAAATATAAAACATGAACAAAATATTGCCAAAAATTCAAATTTTCTCAAATGTATACACATTGAATTATTGAGATGTATAGAGATGTTTCATTCAAAAATTTCTTTCCTTGATTATGTGAATTCACTGCTAAATATTTATTATAAAAAAAAAATTTCTATTATATTTCTTTAGTACATTTCTTTATATTATTCATCACCCATATTCAGGATTTTTTTTATGGATTGTTTCGCACAACACGTCTTCAATAATTGTGTAAAATTTAATGAATAGTAGCACTATTTCAATCACCCATCATGACCTTTTTATTTATCACCTTTTACTCATATTTTTATTTATTTATTTTGGGGGGGGAGGGGTGGAATGTTTCACTATCAAATTCTCATCACTTATATGATCACTGACTTCACATGGCCATAAAACGTGGGTGCCTCGATTTTTCTTTTTTTCAATTAGAATCTTCTATTGATAACAAGTTTTGAAATTTTACCATCTAACTAGACTGTAAGATTCCTAAAACAATATTGTGAAATTTGTGTGTAGAATATTTCAGGCAAACGCACAAAGTTTGGGGGAAATTCAGGCAATGCTGAGGAAATTTTTAGTCTAATTAAAATATATTGCTGTAAAATAATTTACTCTTAAAAAAATGAAGCAACCACATGATGTAACTTTTACAAAAAAACAGCCATAGTGTTTTTTATAAAAGTTTGAAATTTCATAGTGTAATGACTAAATTTAGCAACTTATTTCTTTCTTTTTTTTTCGATTCAAAAATAGAGGGAAAAAATAATTACTAAAAATTTGTTTTAGAGAATTAAAACGGTCTAGAATATTTTCAATAACAAGGACAATAGGTAGAATATTCTGTTTCTTGCAACAAATATGTTATTACTAATACAAATATTTTTCTTAGCCAAGAAATTGCTGGTTACTAAGAACAAAACACAGCAATCATTTTTAATTTAGTGTCTGGCGCAAGCATTGCTTCTACCCCACATCCTCCCAGTAAATAACAATAAACAAATCATAAACCCCATTTAGGTGCCTTTGTAATATTTTAATGCTGGCAAATAAAATATTTAGTTAGCTTTTGTAAACAATACTAAAGTTTTATCTTTGTAAATAGATGTATTTCATTAAAGTTGCAAAAAATTGTGTTCACGCATTGTGCCTGCAACAAATTGAGATCGGTACAAATTGTACTCATTAAGAATTGTGCCCACTACGAATTGAGACTAGACACATATAACAAGTGGAGATTATATACTTAAAAATAAAATTTATAGAAAATAGGTTTATCGTTGATTCCTTTCAACCCTCAAACTTATCTAACTAATAACATTTGAATCCTCCAGCTTCTAGATCTTGGAAAACCGAGTTTTACCTTAAATGGATAGATTTAGTTGATATAAAAGATTTTTTAAGAATGTAATAGTTTTAAAATAGATTTCATGACTTTCAGCGATAATCTAAAGGAACGTTAATAAATTGTACAAAATATTAAAGCAGATAGTTAATCAGTTTTCCTAAATCTAACTAATGAATATAAAATAAATCACAAACTGAAAAGATATTTGAATAAATTATAATTTGATGTTATTGTCTATCAGAAGTTGGGAGAGTTTATGTTTTTGTGAAAACCATCATCAAACCGGAATGGTAAAATAATTTTTTTTTTAAAACAGTATAAGTAATAATTAAAACTGAACTGAGAAAAAATTAGGAAGGCAAATTAGAATGACAACTCACAAGAAATATTCAGAAAAAAAAACTCCAAAAGAAAAACCTAAGTGAAAAAACAGGAGGTTAACCTCTTCAGAGAATAGTATGCAGTAGACTTAGCATACTTGACTATAAATTGAAATCTGCAACATAATTTATAGCAGACTTCAATGTGGTTCAAAATAAAAACCCAGGCATTTTACAAAAAAAAAAAATCCAGAATATCAGGACGAATGCTAAAAATGAAGACATAATATTTTTGATCAAGACAACTATGAGCCCTTTCATGTAACCTGAATGGTAAACTCTTAAAAAATTTGTTGAATTTTCTAGAAGAAAATATTTATTTCATTGCACTCTATTTTTTTTCCAACATAATTTAAGCTTTTAGACTACTATGTACAGAAAATATATATATTGCAAATCAAAATATGTTAATAGGCATATTAAGGATTAACAAATTTAAACAAACAATATTAACAAAATATCTTTTTTTGCAAATGTTATAAATTTGTGCGTGCTAATATAATATTGCATGCATAAGAATATAGGCATAGTAGTGAAAGTTTTATTGCTTAGATTTCAATAAAAATTTACATTTTTAGAAATTTATAGGTTTTAAGTTAACCTACTCCATGTCTCAGAGCTTACTTGATAAAGTATTTTTTATAGTATGAGTAGATAGTTCTTTTTTATAATTATAACCACATATATTCTCATTAATTGTTTAATGAGAGTAGGTAAATTACTTTGGTTGGTTCTAATAATTAATTATAACTAATTTAGCAACGATTCAAAAAGAAAAAATTTTTACTTCGTAATTCATGAATCAAAAGAATAATTTCAGTACAGTTTAAATAATATGCTTACATTGCAAACAAAAATTTTAGATTAGTATTTCCATTTATCATACCTCTGTTTAAATCGCACCATATGAACCTGTTCTGAGGCAATAAAAATTTTCACTTTGCTGTTCATCTTTATCAAGTTTATCTATAGAGTGAAAAGAAAAAAACAATTTTCTACCCTCTTAAATGCTCCTAGTACAAAACTTATTAAAATTAATTAGGTCAATGGAATTTATACAGAAAATATTCCATATTAGTAATTGAATTTTCAAAACAAAAGAGATTTGAATAAGAGGGGTAATTGTGAGCCCAACTCAAAAATCCTGAAAATTTCGTGAGTAAAATCATTAATGACTCATTTCAAAAAATTAGTGTTTTTATAAATGTAAATCATTGATATTTTCAAAACATGGAATTCTAAATAAATTATATGCAGAATTTAAATGAATAATTATGTATAAGTTTACTTTTATCTCTAATCACATTTATTATTCTACCAGATATATACAATATTTCCAAATGAAAGAGATGCAAAGTATTAATTCTAGTTCTAATATTTTTAAATAAAATATACAAGAATTTTTATTTATAAATGCGATCTATGATTTCTTGAAGCTTCTGGACCTTTGATTTCCGGGCGCGGTTAGCGAAAAATCTGGAACTCCGGATTTTTTCCAGAGCACAATCATCTCTGGAATAACAAAATGCGGCCTGTTTGCTTAAAAACTCATGAAAATAGAATTAATGGAAGTAGATTTTCATTGAAAGATCAGACAGTTGGTAGAAATACTATATTTCAATGACTAACATCTGCTTAATATGAAAAATCGAAATATACTATTGAAACAAAATACACAGGAGATAGAATGTTATCAAGAAAATCTAATGAGCAAACAGTATATTCCAAAAAGATAAATATATGTTCACATTATTCAGCCCATTTAGAGGGAAAAGTTCATTATTAAAAACCTTTAAATTGCAATAAACATTTAAAATAAATTAAACAATTTTTCATACTTTGAGAGTTTCTCAAACCACCTAAACAGTTGTAAAATAATAAAAATATAGCCAAAAAACTTTCCTTCATAGTGAAATATTAATTTTGACTAATTATGTCATTTACAATATAGTAAAACAGCTAAATGAAAACTTATAGAAAAGTCATTTTAAAAATATTAAAAAAAATTCAAATTTTCTTGTATCAGATTTTTATGCTTCCATTGTAAGTTGGTGCAGTGGATCTCTAATGATTTAAAAATATATTTATCTTTATCACAGAATAATTAGTTTAAGAAAATATATTAGTTTTGTACTAAATGAGATAAAGTATCAACATATCAAATGTGTTTCTTGAAATTTACTTTTTTTTAAAAAAAATTTTGTTTCTCTTCCCTTTTATATATATATTTGAATGCATATTTTATTTGTGCATCAATAAGTAATAAATATTGTAACTGAATCAATGCAATGATGTAAGATTTTAAAGCAGTGCAATGGACAGATTTTTAACTTATTGTATTGTATGGCAGTGAATGTCGGCTATTAAATTTTAACTTTCTATCTAAATCTGAAGAAAATACAACTAACTTAATACAGCTTGTGTTATCAAATCGTATTGTATGAGATGGCTTGGATTTTTTTTTTTTTTTAGTTGTACAAATTCTAACCCTTAAAAGAGGTGACCTTTGCAGGCGTAGGGAATACTGGGAAACGTAAAGACTTATATAGAACCAGAGCTCAACGCATCAAAAACCAATCATTCGGTCACCATAGTACCAAATCGGATTCATTGGAAGAAGCTTTTACAATTGCACTACAGTCTACTGATAAAGCCTAGGCTTACAGAATACTGTAGTGCAATTGAAGAAGATGAATCTTTAGATGATTATGCTATTCTTATTAAGTTCTTAGGCAGGTCTAAAATATATTTGATGAAATCATAAAAATATACATGAAGATGTAGCAATAAATCCTCTCTCGCATATTCTTCAATAGAATTACACTTTAGGCTGATTCTGCTCAAGTGAAAAGCCTTCAAGAATTTTTTTTTTTTTTTATATATATAAAGTGAGCCTAAATGCTTACTAAATTGGTTATTACAATAAAAAAAGGTTTGAACTCTAAAATGTTGACTTCTAAATTCAGGCAAAATTAAAATTGTATGTGTTTAGAATTAAATTAGAAGCACATGTTTTCTTTCCTTCATTAATATTCTAAATTGAAAATAAAAGTTACTAATTCCTTTATATTGATAATGATAAATAATATTCCTTATTATTAATGTAATTAGTTCACTTTAAAAATTTAGAACATAAGTGGTTTTCAAACTCAATTTTACAAGGATGCCATAAAATAATATAGATAAATTTCTGTTTTAAATCCTTATTTTTATGTTTTGTTCGAAATTGATAAATAAGGTGCTTTCAGCCAGACATAATTCCAATGAGTGCCTAAATGCATGATTCTAAAACAGTTTGAAACTAACTGCCATAACTCTTCAACTGTAAAACTACTACTAAAAATATAAACTGTTTGTAAATATTTTAATCGAACACTGTTTTGCAATTAAAAACTATAGTATTAAACTAATTTAATACCCAAGAAAACAAACTGAGTTCAGAATAGAGAGTTGAATAAAAATTATCTAGCTATTTGATGGGCACCAGAATTTAAATATAACTTTGACTGGAATTAAATGTTTAGTAACTAATGGGGATTTATTGTGGAAAAATAAACTACAATATTGGCAATTTTTAAACAATAAAAATAATTTATGTACATAGTGGAAAATTCTATAATGATAACAAGTAATTTCTTATATCATTCCCAGTTTCCCAAGATATAACAAATGCTTTAACATCCCGAGCAGGCATTTTCTCCAGTGCTCTTAACAGTCTGTGGCCAGCTCTAGCAAAAATATAATCATTCATTCCCAGTCTAACAGCTGGACATACATCGTTTCGACCATCTCCAATGTACAATGTTCTAGTAAAATGTGTACCTTCTTCTAATCTTTTAGCATTATAATTGACTAGAATTTCACCTTTACAAAGGTTAGGAGGGCATCTTTTACAAGAGCTCTTATGAAACTCTTGAATTTGAAGACAGCCTTCTTCATCGAATTCAGCTGGGTTGGTGAATATTGCAGATATTATTCGATCCAATTGATAGTGCTTTAAAAATTCTTGGATAAAAAAGGAGTTAGCATCAGAGACGATGATTAATTCACAATCCCCACTTTCGTGCATTTGATACAAAAGATCTTTCATACCGGTCATAGGTTGCAAACTTGAAATGCAGCGAACATAATCTTCTTTTGTAACATTATTCTTGAAGAGAAATTTAAACATTTCACGCATATAAGCTGTCCAACCATTTGATACTTTGGACATAGCTTCAATTTCTTCAGGGATGGTTATTCCATTTGCTAAAGATTTTATTTCTACATCTGTATTGGCATCAACTAAAGTATGATCGAAATCCACGCATACCAAGACTTTATCCATCTGCAATATGAAAAGGATTTTTAATGTTATGAACAGTTTATTTCTCAAAAGTAAAATAAAAATTACAACAATAAAATAAGTGATTATTGCCCTAAACAACAATCAAAATTGAAGCATTTAATAAAAAAAGAAAAGAAAAACTTAAGAAATAAAATATTGTCCTTTTTCAGAGTTAAGTGATTTGATTTAAATTTACAATATAAAATGTATCCTTTAAAAACTAATTTAAATGATTGTTCTACAAATATCGCAAAACTCATATGCATGGGTGAGAAATTCGTCACCTTGAAATATGTTTGGAATTCACAAAATATTAACGAAAAACAGTTCTTTGCATCAAATTTCAAACATTTAAAAAAATTACTGTACTTATTTTATTGTTCTGCAGATGGTTTGTAATTCAAATGTGGTATTCAAATGGAATAACAGAAAGTGCCTGTACAAAAAATTTTAAATTTAAGCATTGAAATTTCAAATTTCCATGTTGTACTGTGCTTTGCTTTCATGTACTGACAACATGATTGTTCATTGAATAAAATATTTTTTGCTCTAATTTTTAAATAATGAATATTTAATATAATATTTTGTTAATTCTTAGTTTCTCCGTTTGACTCATTTATTTATTTGGTCTCATTTATTTATTTGGTTGGTTATTTAATCTCTTTGTTGAATCGATTTCATAATATTATTTTAGCTTTTTTACACTTAATTTTAATAAATAATAATCTTTAATCATCATGGGCTAATGAACCCAATTAGTTTTAGGGTGTTATAGATGACAATAATTAATTTTTAATGCGTACCATGAATTATGAAATTGTAAAGTTTGATTTTTTTTTCTCAAGTTTGTCAACCTTATAAAGTTTTTGAACAACTAAATGAATATCTAAATGATCCTATTGAATAACTAAATTTTCATTGCTGGTGTGACCTTTATTGATTAGCATCAAGAACAGAGTTTTCTCTCTCCCTTTTTATTAAAAAAATAAACAATATGAACCTTTTTTTATAGATTTCATTAAATTTCTTACTTGTTTATTTTGTAAATTTGTTTTAAAAGTAAATAAACCATAAAAATGATTCAGAATTAAATTAAAAATACATAATTTTTAAAGATTAATAAGCACTTTTTATAATTTTATTTTAATATTTTGTTAACTTTAATAATTTATTTAGATCTTTAATTTATGCAAACTGAAAAAAATTAGAGTTTATAGGAGTATTATAATACTGACTGACTATTGAAAAATTTTCTTTAAAAAAAATAAACAATTTATTACGCTATGAATTGCAAAACTTATAAAATTTCAAGGAATAAAATGACTTTTAGAAAAAAAAATTTTTTTTTTCCATCACGTAATTAAATTAAACCATTTTTTTTAAAATCTCCGTTTTAACATTATATAAAATGGACATTCATTTTTAAAAAAATTAATTCATTAAATTTAAAAAATAAATTGTTGAATTTGTGTCCCGTTAATGCAAAACATGGAAAAAGGAAGTTCATTTTTGCTATCAAAAAAGGAGAAGAGATCTAAAATCACCAAAAATTGTTTGACTTATACTCAAATGACCCACTACTTCAATTTAATTAGAATTTTTGATACCTAAAATTTAAAAACACCAAGGATAAGGTTTACATTAAATTTTCAACAAAAAAAAATAATAATTTACGACTCATTTTGATCAGAGAGCAATTTCCAAAATTGGTTTATATATAGTATGTAGACCTGAGATAGTGAAATTTTTCCGATAAATGAGTGTGTGAAATTATTTTCAGGTGTCTAGTGAGACACTTGTTCTCCTCTTGAAAAATAATTTTTTAACCATTATACTCTAATTTTAAACTTCTGAATTATATTGTATAAGTATATTTGCTATTTAGTTTCAAACTAGCTCCAAATGAAAATCAAATAAACAGTATTTTAAAATTATTTCACTTTAATATTAAGCTAAGTTAAATATCCTAAAATAAGCACCCTTTGTAGTAAGCAATAAAATGAAATTAGGATAAGGGAAGAATGAATGAAAAATTATTAGTAAGTTTTCATAGATCTCTTCTGTAAAATGGATTTGCAGAGTAGAGAGGATGCAGAAATATGCAACTTTAGACCCTAGAAAAATATGGCATTAAAATGTTATTTTTTTTCTCAATTTTGTTTCCGTTCAAAATATTAAGAAAAATAGACATTTGATAAATTGCAGATTGCTTTTCCACTTTTTTCTCAGAATGTTAAGTCATATTCATTTGTTAGACATTTTTAAAAACTACTAAATATATTGAAGATAACTTTGATGAAAGATTTAGTATAGAAATAAATCAACATTCAATTGAAACATAGTATGTTTTAGGACTAATAGAATTCAAAATAATTAATTAAAACTTTAACAACTTTACATTAGCTTGTGCATCATCAATTTTAAAGTTTTTTTTTTATCTAAAAATTAGGTCTACTTAAAAAACAAAACAATATGCCTTCAAATAATTCACTTTCAAAAAGTTTGTCACAAGTATAGTGCATATATATAATACATTTTTATGAGAAAAAAATATTCTGTTTTATGTCTAACCAAACATTTGTTTTTGTAGTGATTTTTTACTCAAAGTTTACATTGATACCATGCATTTAAAAATGTGGAACTGCGCAAATTGAATAAAATAACATATTGAGAATGCTTAAAGTGGAACGAGAGATTTTTTTTACTTTCGTCTGCTGATATATGTTTGATGCTTTTTTAATGCTCATTCATTTAAATAAAAAAAAAATAAAAAACTACATAAGTAATTTTGCTATGAAACCAATTAAATTGGGGTATAAGAGATCGTTAACTTTTTAAGTTAAAAACTATGATTTTAATAAAAGACGAAATTTCTTTAGTTTAATGACTTTTCACATTTCAAGAAAGCTAAAATAATTAAGATATTAAATAATTTTTCTTATATAAATGGAATCAAGATCAAATTTCAAATACGTCACTTGTATGATAACAGAAAAATCGTAACAACGTTCAGTAATGTAACTAAAATACAATAAAGTTCGTCCACTAGGTAAAAAATTTACAGTGTAATAAAAGAAAATATTTTCAAACTAAAGAATTATAAGTAAATTTTATTTGATCTTTAACATCAACATCGAACATCCGTGCCAATGCCAGACGACATCAGCTGTAAGAAAACAAAACTTCAACTTCTGCCAGAACCATAAACATTTTTTTCCTTTTTAATTTTAAAATAATTCAATTTATTTTTAAAGAATTGTTCCGACGTATGAAAAAAAACTTTCTTTTTTTAGACATTTCAATAATATTTTTCATACAATATTCTTTTCAACTTGATACTTCATTTTCAACTGTTTAAGCTATAAGCATATACTATATTCCCTTAGAACATTTTTATTGTTACTCGTTTTGCAGTTCTCAGCCGATAAATGCAAAAAAAGTTGTTTTGAGCTTGATTTAAAACTCCTGTTTTGTTTACTCTATACTCGTAGTTGAAAGGAAATTAATAATATATTTTTAAAAGCTGTTAATAAAGTTTTCTATAATGGCCGATAATGTAACTGCTTCTAAATCAATAAAAGAGGAACCTGTATCTGATTCTGATGAACCGGTCATTTGTGATACCATCACCAGAGCTGCAAAACGCTCTAGAAATACTTATGAGGATGTTGATATTAAGACTGAAGCAAAATTAGATGATGCTTCTGTTCCAAAGATTGAATTGACAATCAAAACAACAAAAGAAGAAAAACTTCTTAAAGTACCTGAAGAATCCACAACAAACGAGGTATGAATGATTCTTTTGATTTTGTTAATAAGTATCAACATTGTAAATTATTTTTGTGAATAATTTATAGGTATATTGTTACAAAAAAGTGACTGCAATGAATATTAATTATGCTTATTCAACAAAGAAAATAATTCGTTTATAGATGTTGAAAGAGTCATTAACGCAATTAAGAATGAATCAAAATAAGAAATTAATTGAAAGTTACAGTTCAAGTAAGGCACATGTTTTAAATATAGAATAAATTTAGTCTTTAAAAACCATTGCTTTGCATAATCCAGACCAGGGATGGGCAAACTACGGCCCGCGAGCCAACTGTGGCCCGCCGGAAGTTTTTATCCGGCCCGCGGATAGAATTTTAATTTGCCGATCAGTGGAAAAATTAAAATTATTTCTGTTTTTCCTTTTTTAACAAAGTACTGATGACCTTTTTACTTTCTCTATTTTTGTTCTACAAAACATAAATTGACGGAAATAGTTAGCACAGACAGCTTCAATTGGTAAGATGTTGAAAGCAGAAGTTCGTCATAGAATAGCTTTAGATTGGCTCTAACTAGCGTTTGTCTTTCTCGAGGAATCTAATATACGTAAATTGTACTTCACATTTGGCAGACTGCGCATTTTAAGAACCAATGAGCGGACAATCTAACAATCATCTGAAGCAGTTGCTTCTAAATATGCCAAAGTTTTTCAAATCATTACCAAAAGCTAGTTTCCAAAATTTAATACTTCATGGCCAGAAAATCAGCGCTATGTTTGCTTAATCTTATATGTGTGAACAAGAGTTTTCAACTATAAACCTTAGAAAAAATTATTTCAGTAGTGGACTAACAGAAAAGCATTTAGCCTTGTTCCTTAAAATAAGCACATCTCACTTCGAACCTTAATATAAGGAACTTTTAAAAATAAAATCGCAATTTCATTCATCTCACTAAATATTTAAATGAAAACTTGTATATCGCTTTTTTTTAAATTTTGAAAGTTTTATTTGGTCTACCAAACATTATTTTTTTCTAAATTTTTGGCCCTTGACCAAAAAAGTTTGCCCATCCCTGATCCAGACAATCTACCAATCTGTGTTAAGGCTAAAATGATTAATAAATCTTCAAAATTTAGGCACATAAATAGATACATAAATTTTTCTGACATAACTGATTACTATGCACAAGGAATCTTAATTGAAATACTACTTACTCTTTTATTTCTTTTAACAATAAACAGTTCAACTGTCATTTTAATAATCAAAAAATGTATTCAATACTAAATAAAATATCTCAGATTGTACTTTAACATGGGTTGTAGCATTTTTAAAAGGTGCTTATTTTCGTTTTTTAAGAGCCCTTAAAGGTTCTTTTTTTATTGGGTGTTTTTAAAAAGTGCTTAATTTTCCCTTTTCGAAAATGAGATTTATGAAAGGGAATGTCGATTTTCCCCACGTATTGTGTAAAAATGTGCTTTTCATATTTTTCTATTCAACGTTTTCAAAATTCATTCAACCACACTCAATTTCAGCATACCACCAGTCCATAGCGTATGATAGCGCCAATAATTTTACAGGTTAGGTAAAATACTTGCGAGTCCGCATGTGGGTCTAGTGAGCTGGGTTCGGTGAGATTCTTGCACTCTCATGTGCATCTCTGCTGCATTTTGCAAGATATTCTCAATTTCAAGCTTCATTTTCCACCCTCTGAAATCGAACCGAAAAATCTCTTGATCATTTTTTAATGACTAATATTATCAAGAAAAAAGTTCTTTGTCAAATTCTAGTTATTTTATCATGATCATGTAAAGTCTTTGAAAATTATTTTGCATTTTGTTAATGTACATAGTGCTTAAAATTATTATTGAGCGTTTAAAAGGTGCTTATTTTTTGTTGAAAGATTTGGCTACGCACCCTGTTTAAGGATTTAGTCTTCTAAGTTTTAGTTAGTTTTGTAACACATTCTTTATTACCTGATAATAAATTATTGTTGAAAAATAAATATAGCTGAGTTGGAGAATGGTGAGCATACCATTAATTATTGTGCATTCCTGTGACATGTTGGTCACTGCATACATATAGGTTGTCTGTAAGTTGATAATGTCAAGGCAAAGTTAATTCCCTTTAATATTCTCTATAAAAGTTTTAAAGAATGTTTGAGTTTAAATATTTGGAAGCCATCTCTTAATGATTCAAACTCTAAACACATCCTTATATGCATATTTTCTTTTCAGTCTTCCTTTTCGTATCTATTGTACTCAAATTTTATTTATCTAATCACTTATATTATTACTACATGACATGTTTTTAAATGAATATGAAATTAAAATTGTTAAACAATATAAATAAAAATGGGAAAATTTAAATACAAGAAAAACTAAATATAAAAATTCGCAAATACGGCACTTCATCAGGGGACAGGCGGCCCTGCAAACATGCTGGAGCCTTTCAGTTGAAGGTGGCAAGACCCAAAACTGACAGTGCCCCGAGGCCTCATAATGACTTTAGATTTTGTTTTTCTTGTAATAAAATTCTCACATTATTATTTATATTGTTTAAGACTATTTCGGTTTTAGTTACTCTTTAGCACTTTTTCATTTTGACTTGTTATTTTTGAATTAAATTTTGTTCTGAATTTTTGTTTAATTCTATTTTCATACTTTGATTGAATTAAAATTATTAAGTAACCAAATTATTATTATTTATTTTCTAGCTAAAAGAGAAAGTATCAGAAGAGTTTAATATTAGCACTGATCAGCTCTGTCTCATTTTCTCAGGAAAGGTTCTTAAAGAAGATGAAAGCTTAAAATCTCTAGGTAATCTTTTCAATTTGATTTTTTATTAAAAACAAAAATCTATAATAATTGTTTATTCCTACATCTTAAAATCTCATTAGTTTTAAATAACTTAATAGAGATTACTTAATCGACAAATTTAAGAATGGTGAAACAGATATGCATTATGTTGTCAAAAAATTATTAGAATTTTTTTCCAACAATTATTGGCATACACATGGGTATGTTCAAAGTTTTTGGTCAGAGACTAAGGCAAAATATTTTTCATTATCAAGCTTAAAAAAATCGTAATTTAACTATTCAGTTGTTGGTATATTTATTATGAAACAATACATTAAGATAGTTTGATCTAAATAGCAGAATTATATATATATACATAACTTAACAAACATTCATTCCGCAGAACTGTTTTTTCTGCGGAATGAATGTTATGGCAGGCATTATTTTGAATGGAATGTTAAAAGGTTTGTTGGTAGTATTGAATGTGAAAAGATTTAATATGATTAGGGAGTAAATTTTTCATTGCTCTGCATTTGCTAAACCGGTGATTAAAGTTTGGTATGATTTCTAATTATTTTAAAGAAAGGAAATAAAATACATGCTTTTATAAGTGTGTAACTTCAATGTATTTTTTATGCCTGTTTAACATTGTCAAATAGTAGCTGTGTGTTTCTGCATTGCTATATTTTTATAAAACTTGCAACAGATATATTTATATATCAAAGCATGTTTAACATTGTAAAATAATAATTTGATATTTACTCAATATGTGATCTGTCTGTGTAATAGACATTCATGTTTTAAATATTTTAGTTTTAATGTTGTTCTTTAAGTGCAGCTATTCAGTGTACATTCGCCCGGTATACCCTGCAGTGATGGTTAAATTCCACTGCCCAATATGTATTTTTCACTTTCAAATTACGGTTTTCTTTGTTATTGCTAATTGCAATTTTTGGTGGCAATTGTAAAAGCCTACTTTCAGCTTTGGCAACAGTTTCGTGACAAGTGGCAACAGATCATTTCGGCATTTTTTGAAATCTTGTCAAGTTTGTAACATATACTCTGATTTTACCCATTCATTTTAGTTACTAGGTGGTTTTATAGGTTTGGTGTAAAACATTTTTAAGGAATCATTTAAAAGTTTGATTGAATTTGATTGGTGTAAGTATGTATAGTGTTCTTAATACATCTACATCTCTGCGTTTTTATTTTTGTTGAAATGCTTTTATAAAAATCTTTTTGCTAACTGATTTCTTTTATTAATAAAATTCCATGTTTTAAAAATCTTTGAAGAATAGTGATGTTAAAAAAATACATTTCTCACTTGTATAACGACAACAATGTAGCTGACTTACATGTTAATAAATAGATATTATGAAAAATATTATTAAATTAAAACATGTGGTTTATCACATTACTTTAATGCATGCATAAGTTTTAAGGAATATTATCAAACAAATAGTATTAATTGCCTAAACTTAATAAATATTGAAAAGTAAATTTTTCTTTCATCTTGGAGGAAATTTTATAATTAATTCATTGTTTTTGTTTATAATTAGGAGTTCAAGATGGGAATATCATCCATGTGGTGACTAAAGCTGCAAAAGTAAATATTGTTTGTTATTTTAGAAAAAAAATTGTGTAAGTGTTATTTGAGTTTTCTTACATTATTTTTTAATTTTAGACTTCACCTAACATTGATGCCTCACCATTTGGTTTAAATGCTTTTGGTGGCTTGCCAGGCTTAGGCAATATAGGAATTGGTTCTCCTAATTTTTTGGAACTACAACAACAAATGCAAAAAGAAGTAGGCTATTATTAATGATATTGCTATATGATATGTATAATTAATAAACATCACTTCTACTGATATTATAATACAGATATTGCTCTCGTGTATTAAATTAGCACTTTTACAGTTTATTACTTTAATGGAGTATTTTATTTAGGAGGGTAGTGCTTACTAATCTTTTTTCATTCCTGTTGATAAATATTTTTTATTTGTGTATACTTCCTTTTAAATTGTCTTACTTATGTATCCAAAAAACAAAAAGTTTATGTTTCTTAAGGCCTGGTTTCTTAGGACAGGTCGGCGTTGCAAAGCGTCAGCTTGAAGCGAACGCTAACCTCTGATTTGCCAATTTGTGAGTTTGACAGCATAGGTCATGGAACGCTCAGCTTGACCGACAACTGCCGTCCACATCAACTGCAGTTGGATTACCATGTGGCATTAACAACAGAAGCAATGGCGGACAACATCCAACAGCACCTTGAAATCAGCCAAGATTTTGATTTGGAGGAGAAATTAATCTCTGAAATTAAAAAGCGACCTAATTTGTATAGTGTCAGATCTAAATCTTACAAAGATTTAGTGCTTAAAAACAATTTGTGGTTACAGATTGAAAAAGAGACAGGAATTGCAGGTTAGTACAAGTTTACTATTATATACTTGCAAGCATATTTATTTTTGTAGCTGTAAATATGTATTTCTATTATAAGAAGACCCCTTTTTTAAAATATATATTACTTAAAAAAATTTTTAGTCATGTATATATTATTGCATCTACATGAGATTGGGACCAGTCAGATTATGAATTAAACAGCAAGACAGTTAGGGTTCATTGACTATTTACTTTAGTTTTTATATAAGAGGTCTAAAGAACTTAATAGATTTTTTTTTTAGAAAAATATGTAGATGTTTGCCGTGCTTTGCTAATTATACCTTTCGAGTTAGTCCTTTTCTGTGATATTTTTCTTAGTTTCTCGCGGGCCATTGCCTTGAAGCTGCCAAGACTTGGCGATTATTCTGCCACAGATCATAGGATGATCCTTNTAAGCATGGAACAGAGGTGCATCATTTTTGGCTGCTAAAAAGCTGTCTAAAAAGAAAAATTAATTTTGGACATCTTTTTTTAACGTAAAAAAATCCATATTCAATAATTGCATTAAGATTTCACTTTGCTGCTCTTATTTGCATTCTTAAAAATTAAATGCATGAGTTTAGATCTTAGTTAAACTTTGTTACCCATTATAGTTTTTTCACTTTTATACTTTTTTTACCCATTATATTTTTGTAACCTATTATATTTTATTGTCTTTAGTTGATATGTTAAAGAAAAAGTGGAAAACAATTAGAGATTATTACACCAGAAATAAAAGGAAGCTTTCTGATGGTTCTGCCGCAAAACGAAAATCCATTGATATGCAAAGAATGGACTCTTTGAGATTTTTAGAAGGAACATACATATTGAAAAATGAGTAAGAATTTTTAATGAAAATGTTATTTACACAAAATAACTTTTATGTAGTAAATAATCTCAGTGATTAGTGCTTTATTTTTCAAAAAAAAATATTTTTTGGAAATTACTTTTTAATGATGAAAAAGATAGGTGACAGTCAGGATAAACCTGAAAATTTAAAATTTCAGTCAGTTGCCAATGATCAATACACTCTAAAAACTTAGCAACCACTTTTTTCTTAAACCTAATAGTTCTGTGACTGATATCGATACGCCCAAACCTAATAATTCTGTGACTGATTTTCATACGCACTTTTAATTTTAGAGCCAGTACATGCAAAAATTTTTTTGCTTATATTAAATTATATTTAAAAGAAATCATATAAAAAATAATCAACTGCTATAAATTAAATGTTAATTGATCGAAATTTGGAGCAGCATCAGTTGACATTTGAACGAAAATTGTGTAGATTATCCTTGGGATGATAGTTTCAAGCAAGATATTACATTTACTTCCATCATTTGCACCTGTTTTACAAATTTATGTTTTATTAAAAGATTGTTTAATTTCAGAACGCTCTCTAATGTCCAGGCATCAACTTCATCAGAAAACCAGTACGATATGGAACTGTTTGCCGAAGGCGATAATGAGAGTATCTGCTATGAAGATGATGATACACTACCAACAGACACAGATCAGAGTTTGGTGGTTATCGAAGAGGGTAATGATGTTCCTTTTGAAGAAACAAACCAACCCTATACCTCCTCTAACAACCAATCTAGTACTAGGCAAAGGGTTAGCCAAAAAGAGCGCTTCTGGCAGGAACTGCAAGCTTCAAGGAAAGAAAGAACAGAAATTTTAAAGTCCTTGCTAAAGGAGGAAGAAGATGAAATAGATCTTTTTTTTAAGTATATTGCCATGACTGTAAAGTCTTTTCCACAAAGACTGAAACTTGAGGCAAAGAGAAAAATTGCTAATATAATATTTGATCTTGAGGAAAAAAACATTAATAATTGATACTTTGTTAAAATTATTATGCATAATATCTATATATATATGTACATATATATAAATAAATCTTTGATAATCTATAAAAAAAATATGAATACTGTATTTTATGTAAACCAAAACTTAAATCTTTTGTTGGCGTTTCTGTTCTCTACAAATCAATGATATTAAAACAATCCTATCTGGTTCACACAATTCGATTTTTATCCAAATATTAAGTATAAAAGATTATTTTTACAATGTGATTAATAAATTCCTCTTTTAGTGTGTGATTAAGTTTGATTAGGGTGTAATAATGAAGAATTTTATTTAGAAATAATAATAAAACACGAATGTTCCTTTCGTTATTTCATTAAAGAAAATCAATTTAATCGAAAATGGACTGAGCGTGTTGAGAGTAGTATTAAACTTTTAAATTATAATTTCCCATTAAATGTATATAAAATCACTTTAAGGAAAAATCAGTTTCAATTACACCCATTTAGTTTTCTGCTGATATAAATACAGGTCATATATATAGTTTTTTCAAAGAAGATTTGCAGTATGTTATAATTCTTTTAAAGTGAATCTTAATTTAATAATAAATATAATAATGTGTTCATACTAATCAAGAAGATTGTGTAAAAATAAGTCAGAAATTTATAATACAATAAGGTGAAAATTGTGTACATTTAATTGAGAATTATATAATACAATAGACACTTTTTTAAAAATAAACAATTTTTTAATTAAGATTTATTTTGAAAAATATTGAAAATGCAGCAAATGGCAAGTGGGTATATTTTTTGCATAGAATAGCATAAATTGATTGCAGACGTTAAATTGATTATGTACAGTTTTTATAATTAATTTGCAGAACCATTCAATTATTTTTTTAAACGAAAATTGTAAAATTCCTATTATGTTCGCTTGACTTTCCCTGCTTACCATTTTAAGGAACCATCTTTACTACTGAAATATTTTGCAATATTTTCTCTTGTGGGTTCAGCTTTAAAAGAAGCATGATTGTTGTTTGAAGCGGCGAGTTTCATTGAGTTCTTTTTGGGCAGCTGCAAACTTTTTTCTTTCCCCTGTTCCTTCGGCCAAGCTACATTTCTACGACGAAGCATATTGTGTAGGATACAACTCACTAAAATTAGCTTGTTTACCATAGTAATTTTGCATGCAATTGTCGTAAAAAAACTCGAAAATATTGACATGAAATACCGAAAGCATTTTCTGATGTCCTCCTTGCCCTGCAATGCCGATTTCTCTTCATCGCAGAGGGCTTGATATTCAGACTAGGGCTTCATCATATTGCCGGTTAAGCGAATGCCGCGTCACCTACGAACATATGCGAACTTAGAACTTTGGTATGTGGGAGACATTTCGGTTCAGGAAGTTTAATGACTCCTAACTCTACATTCTTCTTTAAATTAGAGTTTTGAAAGATAGTAATGTCATCTTTTTTACCATATGATCCCACATCTACTGAAATGAAACAATAATGAGCATCTACTAATGCCAGCAAAACAGTAGAAAAATAATCCTTGTAACAAAAATACACCCTGCCACTTTTTTTCGGACACAGAATCTTAATATGTTTTCCATCAATAGCACCACAGCAATTAGGATAATTCCACAATCTAGAAAATTCTTTTTCACTGCTCTTAAATATTTCTTCTGTTGGTTGTGGCATATATAAGGGCATGGCGTTCTTTATTATGCTTTATAAAACTTCTTCAATAATATGGCTAATCCAGGTATGACCTCAGTAATAAACATTTTTACTTATTTTTAGCATAAAAAATCTACCAAATACAGAATTTTAAAAACAAAAATTTGAAATATGGAAGAGATTTCCATATTGTGATCTGTGGCAGAATAATCACCAAGTCTTTGCAACTTCCGGTAGCGGCCCGCAAGAAACTAAAATAAAGAAATCACAAAAAGGGACCAACATGAAAGGTATAACTCAAAGCCACCCCTGGGCAAACATCTACATATTTTTGTTTTAAAGCTTAAAATCTATTTGGCACCTTGGTGATTGCAGTTGGCGGGACAGATCAAAATATGGAAATATCCCTAAAATATGTTGTTTTTTTTCGATTTTTTTGTGAAATTTAAATAAGAAATATTTTGCTTCATAAACTATTAAAGTGTTATTAAAACAGTAAAATTCATAAATGATATAAAATATTGTATAAGTAACAAGCTAATGATATTATGCATATTTTTTGCCATGAAACAATGACAAATAAAAATAAATTAATTCTTACTTAAGTGTTAGACATAGTTTCTCTTCCTTTGAGATCGGCTGTCTTCGGTTATATGCACGACTTGATATATTGCATTCAACAATGTCGTACAATTCTTTGAAAAGCTCTGGCGTAAAACAGAAGTACTGACGAAATTTTTCTGCATTGAAAAATAAATCTCTTAATCAGTATAGCATAAGTACCTTCAATAGCTCTATTTGTGAAGATTTCATAGACTTCTTCATTTTTAAAGAAGGCATTAAACATAACTTCTTCCTCCTCTTCGTCATTCAACAAAGCTATAATATATTTTTTCTTGGACAAGGTCATTTTTTTGGTCAACAATAACACATAAAGTTATAGAATCGAGCTGCAAAATCAAATAAACATTTGTTTATGTCGTTAACACATGCGCAATGCAAGATAATGTCTGCGTTGGAGCGACTGCTCACGCTGAGCTAACAAACCAGTATTTTGTTGGCATCAGGGTAACATCAACTTAACGCCGACGCCCAGAGAAAGCGCTTGTCCTAAGAAACCAGGCCTTTAGGCAAACAAATTTTTTAAGCAATCATTGAAAGTTAACACGACTTTCATTTAGTATTACATTTTCAAGAAAAAAGTCATTATTATTATAACTTAGAATTGAAATATTTTCCTTTCTGATAAAAATGAATTTACATTGAAAAGAAACAATTAATTTCAAATATAATTTAATGGATCAATCCAAATTTATTGACTGTACAAAAAACTGTATATTAATTTATTTCTTCAAAATGAGAAAATGTAATTTAAATCTTTAATCATGGAAGTGCTATAGAATAGTAAAAGAATGATGTTGCCATAAAATACAGAATATCTACTTTTTTAAAACGTTGCGCAAAATTGGGACTTCAAACTTAATCTTGGAAAAAATAAGTCTTACCGAGTTTCAAAATGTGAGTGCAGATGTTTTCACACGGTTCCAAGATATTCCCACTTATGTTCCTGTCATTAGCGGACTCATTCGAGAAGAAACTGTAGAGTTCATGTAAATTTTTGTAAGACATTTTTCACAAATTCATTTATTTATATTCTCATTACTTATAACCTTACGATTCTGAATGTACCCAACTTCAAGTTAGTATTACTATTTAATCTCTATCTTTTAAATTTCAATGTGACAAAATTTTTATTAATTCCAATTATTAAAATTTGTACTATTGGTATAACAGATTTTTGTTATTGCAAAGCGATTTCTCTAGTTTTTAAAATTCTTTATTATGGAATTCAATATCATGTTCAATATTAGGTTACACCAATTTCAATTTAAAGAAAGTTGTTTTAAAAGTTCTGGTTTAAATCTAATATGAATATCATATTTCATATTTTTTTCAGCTTTTGCAAAATCCTGATCTATTGCAGCAAGTGATGAATAATCCATTTGTACAATCAATGTTGGAAAACCCTGAATATATGCAACAAATGATTCTGAGTAATTCTCAAATGAAGGACATGTTAGAGGTATAATATCAAATTTAAAATTCATTCCTGAGTCATAATATTTATGTTTCTTTGCTGTGTCGTTAATATTTTTGATTATGTTACGGTTTTGTTATATTTTTATTTGTGCTGTTACCTTTCTAATTAAATTTCCATTTACCCTGTGATCAATAACGCGAACTCAGTAACAGTGTCACCCAGTTTCGAAATAAAATTTAGAAATATATTGAAAACAGTTATCATTTGCAAAAATTTATTGAAACCTAAATTCTGTATATATAACAAGCTCAATCAATTTCCAAATGCTAAACAACCAGCTAATTTATACAAAGTAAAATCAACACTTCTTGCAATTTACTAAAAGCAATTCTGTAATACCAGTAAAACTATAAAAAGTACAATAAAGCTTATCCTAACGATTTCTAAAAACAATTCTATAAAACCAGTAAAACTGTAGAAAGTACAATATACACTTCTCTTAAAATTGGTTAAAAACTAGAATTAAAAGTAAAATATCAGTTTAAAATCCAGCTTTCCAAAATTGAACTTAAAGTTTTTAATACTATTAAAGTTAATTGTAAATCCAAGTTAAAAAAACAAACTTCTTGAGACCTCCACAGATGCTGCTTCTGAATCCCTCAGGGCAAGTTAATTACTCAGACTCGGATAGATAGTATTCAGAAACTCGGATAGATCGGATGTACTCAGATAGATTGTATTCGAGGACCAGCTTGTTTCCGGGAGTGGGAAGAACTCTGTACCATGAAAGAACCTAACTCCGTAGCTCCGGTCCAACTCCTCTCACTAGTAAACTCATCGATCAGAGATTCCGGGTCTGGCTCCACCACACAGCGGCTCTATCTAAAGCAATCTCCTGTCCTCTCTGGCTTAGTTAATCCAGCAGAGCCTCCGTCATACTTCCACCTGTCTCGGCTCCGCTCCACCACCTTTTTTAAACTTGTGCGGGCAATGCGGAAGAGTCCTTCTCTGACCTCTTTACTCCCATGCGGAGCACCAGCGAACGTCACAACAAAACAAAAAAATAAATTCAAGCAAAAAACAGTCAAATTAAATACTTTGAAAAGTGATTAAAACTACAACAAACAACAAATTTCTATTGCATATTGTGTCACCAGCTACTGATAATACCCATATGTGCATCGAATATGGCAATATCACCAATATTATACAAAGCTGTAATTATCGAATACAATATTATTGTAAATGTTGCTGCATTTTATTGGGGTAAAAAAAAATGTTGATACCAATGTAAAAATTATATTAATTAGTTAAGTATTGGGACATATTTTTGACAATGCATCATAATGTTAAAGTTTGTACTTTGACAGCTTGAAAAAGCAGTTGCCAACACATGGTCTTTATAATCGATAAGTAGAAGATAATAGTTTGGTTGAAAACAGCAAATTGTCGCCCCAAATGTACAGAAATTATATATTTGAGTATTCGCATTCAAGACTAAGACCAGTTAAGTCTCAAATTCTGGGTCTCTATATTAAGGGAAGAAAGTTTTTAAAAGCAAACATTCTTCAGTCTATGCTTAAAAATGCTCCATAATAATGGTTTACAAGCTTAAGTCCATTTTAATTACCAATTAATTGTGTCAAGGAAATGTAAAGACTGATTTTAATCATTTTACATAAATACTTATTTATTTAGTTGTGCTTTTGTTTTGTTCTCTTCCAGCGCCTTTAAATATAAATTATTAGTTTCTTTTTTGCTTTAAAATGTATTGTTTACTGTTTTAGATCAGTGTATTCTTTTAACTTAAAAAAGTTCACAATTAGCAGAAGTTATGATAGTTAAATTTTGTTGCATCCTTAAAATTGAAATCCTTACAAAATCCATATAATTAAAATTAATTAGCTCGCATAGATAATAATAACAAATAAATGCACAGTTTGATTTTGACAATGTTGCTAATTTGATTTATTATCTATCAAAGGTGTCATTAAAATAATTAATATATACATATGTTATACTAAGCATTTTAATACCAAATTTTTCTCTTGGTTGAGCAATATGAGTTTATTATATTGTCTTGATTTTTGTTGATATGATTTTCTCCAAATTCTATTTATATAAAATGACAAACCACATGGTAGCCAGTGGCAACTAGCTAATTGTAAAAAGACCATTTATTGCATCAAACTTTTTTAGAAGCAATATTTAAATGAAATATATACCATTTGAGATAGTGTTTTGAACTAAGTTGAAAATTAGTTTAATTATCTAAAATATCCTTTGAATGAATTACTTTTTTATATTATAAAATTTATGAACAACTTATATTAAAATTCATTAGTTAAAATTATTTTTATTTTCTTATAATATTACTGTCGCATATGCTTTTTTTTTTAAAAAAAAAGTATTCATTTTAACAGATATCTAAATCCTCATTTAATTTAATGATATTATATTCATTTATCTGTGTTGTTTTCATTTAACTTTAATAATCAATGAATATACGTACTTTACAGACAAACCCTGACTTGAGTTATATGTTAAGCAATCCAGATGTTCTTCGCAATACTCTAGAAATAGCTAGGAGTCCTGGTATGCTTCAAGAATTAGTGAGATCTAGAGAAGTAAGTACTTAAGTACTGTGATTATTTAAGTACATAGTTCTTTATTATTTTGCATACATATATCTAATTTAATTATTTTTAAAGGTGCATGTCTTTTTTCGGAACAGGCACTCAAGAAATTTTCTGCAGCTTTCAAGGGCTATAATGATTTTAAATTTTTATTGCAATTGTTAATAACTTACCAAATTCGTAATTTATGAGAACTTATGAATTTGTCTTAAATAAAATTCTGAGTGCAGAAAAGTATTGCAATTACAGTAAAATGTTGAAACTGAAAAAATTGCCCCCCTTAAGATTGGGAATAGGGCAACTCATCTAATCTTATTGTTCTAATTGAAAAATATAATGCTGCAAAATATTTCATTTAAATTCATTTTCTGGTTAAATAAAAAAACATTTAAAAAAACGAAACTAAATTAATATACATTTAAAATTTAATACATTCCAGGGTGGCCACCCACCTGAAAAACCTTGAAAACCTGGAATTATCAGGGAATTTTTTTTTATACTGGAAAAAACCTGGAAATATCAGGGAAATTTGGATAAAAACCTGAAAAAATCAGGGAATTTTAAAGAAAAGCTGGAAATTTTTTCTTTGATAATTTTTTTAATTTAAATTATTTACTAATTTTCTTAATTTAAATTATTTCATCCATTATACCCACTTTTTTTAAACGGAAATGTATCGCCAAACAGTTGAAATATCGTCAACTTAGCAATACTTTGCTTGCATCAAAGTTTGCTCCATTACAGCTCTGTCAAACTAGAATGCCACATAAAATTCTCCCACGTTTGCTAAACGAATGCAGAAACCTTTGACCGCTATGGGACTGTGCAATTTAGGAAATATTCTGGTGGAGATGGAAAAAGGGATTAGGATATTAGCTTCTGTTTTTAAATTCTGTCCTTGGGCTGAATCCATTTATGGTTTGTTCCGATACTTTAGTGATAATTTTTCTTTTCTATTTTGACAAAATTTTTTTGTATTTTTAACTTTATAAAATTCTCCAAATATTGTTGGTTATAATTTAATAATAATAGATTTTATATTGCACTCTTTTTCTGAAAGCTTTTCTACTCCCATTCAAAGAAATCTGTGAATTATTTTTTCTCAGCAAACCAACCAATCGCAAATGTTTTTACAATCGCTAACAACAATGTTTGTCGATAAATCGTTACAATTGTTGCATTACTGCTAATTTTTTCTATTTCATTTTAACCTTTTATAACATATTTTAAAAAAATGTTTTTTTTTAAGAGCCAACTATATATTAATATTTCATTTTACTCTTTTGTTGATCAATTTATGATTTTTGATTCAAAATTTTGTACCAAAACATTTGAAAAATAAATAAAAAATCTTGCCAAATTGTCAAAATAAATTATTTTTTTCAAGATTTGTTAAAAAAATAACATTTTGAATAAAATATTTTATTATATAGAAACTTTTCTTGTACACATCCTATACTTTATAAGAAATAAGAAACGAAAACCTGGAAATTTTAAGATTTTTATCTGGAAAAATCAGGGAAATTTGAAATCTCATTTGAGTGGCCACCCAGCATTCCTAATGATTAAAATGTAATGCAATATATATCGAGTAACATAATTATTATACTACATATTATGTTAAACTATCAAGGAAAAAAGATCTAATAAAAGTTTAATTTATCTAACAGAAGTTAGTCAGTGATGTTATGATAAGTATGCCAAAGGTTGTGGCGAATCTTGTGTGACATTTGGCATAAATGTATTTTTGCAATGCATACTACAATGATTAAGGAATTTACAACAGTACAATCACTCATAAGTCAAAAGCCATAAAGAAATGTTTGGCTTGGAACTACTTTTTTTATTCTATCATTATTTACATAAAAATTTATCCCTTCTCTATTTTTAATATATTGCCCATAAAGAAAAAAGCTCATTGTGGACCTTGGCTTGCTGAATAATGTTATTCCAGACCTTCTTATTCATAACCTTTGATTTTTAGTACATAATTTTCTATTTTTTTTCTTTCTATATTACTTGAGTTTATAGGTTTCCAAATTAAAAAAATTTTTCATCTCCACATTTTCATTCCTTCTTTCTACATAGCCATTTTCCCTTCTAAATGAAAATGTCTTTTAGGTGACCTTTTTATTGAGGTTAGCAGAATAATCATAGTTGTATCATGATTAAATTGCATTATTTTGTTTCAATTATGTTTTGATGCTTATTCTGTTTGACTGTTTTGATGGGAAATGAAAAAAAGATTACACATTTTTAAGTGTGTTGTGTGTGTGTTTGTTGAATTTTTTTATTCATAACTTGTGACTTTCATTTCATAAAATATATTTTATATTATTTTATTGTCATTGCCCGAATTTTTATTACCAAACACGCCAACCGAATTTTCAGTTTACTGCTACGAATGTTCAACTCTGTATCCTTGTAATTTTGAACCCAATTCAGAAGACAAAGAAACTCCTGGATCAAGTATCGGGAGAAATTTGCCTTTGTGGAGGACTTTTTTATGGAACTAACCCTCATTTGTGTTACATCGAGAGGAAAACATCCCACGGTGAGCCTGACAGCATGAGGGCTGTAACTCTTGATCCAACTACCACTGAGGATATTTTAAGTCAGCACTGCGGTTGGTGTGAGGAGGCGGAATTCCAATCACCCAGCCATCGCTGGGATTCGAACCCAGCTTACCTCATTAGGAGGCGAGAACTCTATCCCCTGAACCACAACAGCTCCATAAAATATATTGTCAATTATTTTAATTAAACTCTTTCAGTGTTTTCACTACAGTGCAAGAATCTCGCCTATTTTTTTCTTTTCTTGCAATAAAAAACGATTAATGCGAGAAGTTTGCGCACTCTATTAATCAATTTCAAAATGCACGAATTTTGGAAAAGCTTTTGTCTTTTGCCATTTTGAATAAAATCCGTTACACTTTTCTTCCTTGATCTTTCATTATTTTGAACATCGGTCCTTGTAATCTAATTTCCCTATTTATCAGTATTGTTCAGAGCCGGTGCGAACAGCAGAGCACCCCCCCCCCGAACCACGGAACTCCTTTCAAAACACATTTCTCTGCAACCATGTGTTCACTGTAGGGTAAGGTTTCTTCATGTAAGACGTTTAAATTTTTTGTGCATGAATGTAAGATGGACAAATACCTTAAGACGACATCTTCTACTCCATAACGGACAAATGAAACAAATGTCGGTAGAAACGGTCAAAACGAAACAAATACGGATATTTTTCAGCCAAATAAATATAATAGCCGATGAAAAAGTAGATATAGAATATTTTCCATCTGATGATGCAGCAAAAATATTAAATTAGAAGATGTGAAAAATGTATTATAATTAAAGAAATAATTTTTTTCCAAGTCTATTCATGTTTTTTTAATTTTTAGAAATCTCACTTAACTTTTTGAAATCTCATCCTGTTCAAAAACAGGAAAGGGTGAGAAATTCTCTCCCATTTTTTTTTCTGTAATGAATACACTGTCTTTGATTGAAAGATAAAAAATGTTCTGAAGATACTGGAATAAGGAATATAAGCCTAACAAATAGCAGATCATGCCTTAAGGAAAAAAAAATCTTCTTTAAAAGATAAATTTTTCAAAACAATGATCCATTCTAGATGACCTTTTGTTAGAAGGGAATATTTATTAAAAAAAATTATTATAAATTTGTATTAAGAAAACTAAAAACAAACAAAAAAAGTGGATTTCAGGGGAGGACCCTTATAGAAGGTTATCTTTGTAATAGTGTTTATTTCATTCCGTTTGCAGATTGCAAGTGTATTGTGAAATTCAATTACTCATATATTCATTTGTCATTTGATTTCTTTGTGATAAAACTATTCTGAGCTTTATTATGCAATTTATAAATTCATTCAGGTCTTCTTGTACTGAAAATGTTTAAGTGGCACGGAACATTTTAGAAAAGCATTACTCATTTAATTTTTCTTTCTATTTAATTTTTCTTTTAATTTTTTTTTTAATTTTTCTTTCTATAATTTTTAATTTTAATTTCATTTTAATACTTTTATTTTCACATTAAGATTTTATTCCAAATGTGTATAATTAAGGAATTAAAGCTTGTATATCATTATTTTTTTAAATTCATTTTATTAATATTTATTTTATTTGAAAATAAATCATATGGCATTAAATTTCAGGGGGAAACAAATGTGTCTTCAAATCAACCTTCTCAAGAAAATACCTCTAATGGTATGCAAATGCAATTTTATTACTTGAAATAAAAAATATTCTGAACTGAAATTTTAAAATGCGTATTAAGGAGAAAAAATCAAAAGGTATCAAGGTGCTTTTACGAAAATTTAGAAAGAGTTCTAGTTCTTCCACATTTTTATTGCCTCATGCCTCTATTAGATTTTTTTTTTAAAAAAAATTTAAATAAATTTAATATATATATTGTTTAAACTTACATTAACTAATGAGAATTGCAATTAAAGCTTTATATAAATTGGAATTTATCACTATGTTTTTATAAACTTATTAAATGCTGTATATTTAGTTAATACTTCAAGGAACCACTCATAATTATTTTGTGTTCGTATAATTTAGAATTTTGTGGTTCCAGAAAAATGGATCACTATTAATTTTAAGCTCTGCTCATAATTAAAAACAAAATATCTGTATAAAATTTTATAAATAAGTAATAAAATATAATATATGAAATTTTCAAATGTTAGAATGTCTGCAAATTTAGTTAATGAAAACGTATTATATTGTTTGCATTTGGATTATATCAGTTTCTTAACAGGGGAAGAATTAGTGTTCTTCTTTGTGTAAACTAAATTTATTTTATTAAATTTTTCGTAAAAACTAAATTTTATATTCTTATAATATCCATTTTTCATCAAATTAATAGAGAAGGTAATCTAAATTATAGTAATAATTTTAGGGTGTTGTTATTACTACTTTCTAATAGATTTATATGAAATTTAATTAAAAGTCAGAATTACTGATGACAATATATTATTTTTATTTTTTTCATCTAATTTCATAGAAAAATCATCTGAAGCAGCTAGTGCTAGCAAACCTGAATCTACAAACTCACCAAACCAAGAAGCCTCTTCAGCTATGAATGCTTTTACATCAGCTGGTTTACAGTCAATTATGCAGCAATTATCGCAAAATCCACACCTTGTTCAAGAAATGTTTAATGCTCCTTACATGAATTCCATGATGGAAGCATTAGCAGCGAATCCAGAGCAAGCTAGCCAAGTTAGTAAATTATATATATATTTTTTTATAATCAAATACGACTATCATGTCAGAGAATAGATAGATTTTATTATATTTTCCAAACATTATATTAAACATTCTGTATTAAAATTATATAAATTATGCAATCAAAACAACTATTCAGGGTTTTTAATTTACCTGATAAAAAATATTTTCTCCTGATTTTTAGCTTTTGGTTCTGATATTTTTGATTTTTGTGTGTGTTCAGAATATATCATTTTTTTTAAGAGTACAAATGCAGATTTTTAAAAATTAGACTTGAAGAATCAAAAAGTTAGGATTTTTGTCCCAACATCTTTTTATTTTAATTAATAATAGTTGAAATAACATCGGCAGTTCTAATTTTCACCAGAACTTATTTACCTACATCGTTCAGACAAATAGCCTTACCTGCAAGAATTTTCCATTTGGGGAATTGTTTTAAACCTTTCTGGAAATTCAGTCATTCTGTGAAAAAGAAACTCATTTAATAATTTCATATTACTTTTTTATGATAATGACTACAAGGGTCATATACTTATTATGCAGATTCATTTGCATAATGCAGTATTATGCAAATGCAGTAAAAAATTATATAGAGTAGGCTTTTGAAGTTTTACAATTATTGGTTCATCTCTTTCATCTAATTTCAAAATTAATTCCAATCAACATTTAATATATTATTAAAGAAATCTTGAACTTTATTACTAATTTTAATTATTTATTGCGCTAATTTTGCTGCTTTAATATTAAATTTAAATTAATTCGAAATTTTTTATTTGCTTTTCTCATAGGGACTTGAAAACTATGTATGAATACATGGACCTATATAAATTTAGAGTTAACTAAAATAAGTTATTTGTTCAAAATTATTATAATGTATCATTTATGTTAATGTCCCTTATGATGTATTTTTTCTGTCTGCTTTTGAATGTATGCAAAGAAATGCTTAAATAGAATATTTAAATTCTATCAATTTTATTTTTGAACGAAATACCATATCTTCATACAATTGATTCACAATATATTTTTTAATTTTTGATCTGTTTGCTTTTTAAGGACTTGAAATCTAATTGGGAAACATTAATTTTAAAAATGTTAGAATTGCTTTGCAAATATTTCTTCTCTTATTTTATTTATTTGTGACTAAATTCATTGCTTTAGCTCTGAGGTTTAGAGGTCATGTAATGAGAAAAAACTGCTATATATTAACCCTCTGGCAGCATTGCAAAGCAGCCTATTTAAAAGAATATTCTTTTATCTGATTGCAAAAGAATGCAGGTCAAATTTTTAAAGTTTATTTTCACTTTTTTAGTGAAAAATATTGCTTAAAAACAATGCAGTTAACCATAGATATCTCACATGCTTTATGAATACTTAAATTAGCTAAACTTACACTTATAATAATACTTAATTTAGTAATAACTCCTAAATTAGCTTAAATTTCTTATATTAGCTAATTTAATGCTGTTAACTTAGCTAATAATATAAGGAAAAATTTTTATAATCTTCTCGTGCCCTGTTTTTTTATAATCTACCTATCTTAATATTAAAGAAGGTAAACTGTGTTAAGAAATAAAATTTTAGAGAACTTTATATTAAAATTTTAAACGAATCTATAGTTCTATCTTTTTTTTGTTCACTTTATGCTGGTTATTCACTGCGTAATATTAGATGTTTAAAATTTTATTAGATGTTTTGAAATAATCAAGTATGACTAAATTTAATATCCATTAGTGTCTGTTTCTGAAAGTTTTCTTGGTATTTCTTACAATTTTTGTTAAAAAGATTGCTTTATTTTAACATAAAGTATCAATAATTATTTATTTATTGTACAAAATTCAGTTTTTTTATAACAAGAATGAAGGTTTAGTACAATTGAGAGGAATTTTATTTATTGGGTGGCTAGTAATAAAATTATAAATGTATTTTTAAGACTACGTTTTTTTTTTTTTTTAATAAGGATGTTCTTTAATTTTTATCTTAGGTTTTGGTAAATAACCCAATATTTGGAAATAACCCAACGGTTCAGCAACAGATGAAAAATTCATTACCAGTATTAATCAAGCAAGTTAGTATATTTTATTTTAACCATTCTTAAAATTTACTTCTCAATTTTTGTAGGTTATTTAAAATGCACTCGTGCAAAAAATGTTCTTTAATATTTAAATTAGTTATTTTTAAAGTAATTTTATTTATGTTTTAAGTAACTCTCTCACTAAAGTCACTTCTTCATTTAATATTAATGATTTGTGACAAAATTTTTAGAACTACGACTCTTTCTTGAAAAACATAATATGACATTTATTTTTATAAATATGATTAGATGCAGAATCCAGACATGCAGAAGTTTTTGACAAATCCTCAAGCTTTGAATGCTATGATGAATATCCATCAGGGAATAGATCAGCTGCAACAAATTGCCCCAAATGCTTTTAACATGTAATTAAACTATTCTTTTGATTGTCTTGCTTGCATAAATATAAAATGTGCATCATTATATGTAGCTATTACTTTAGTATTTGTTTATTTTTTTATTTATTTATTATACTATTTATTAATTTTATTATTTGTTCATTTATGTATTTATTTTGTTCACTTAATTTCTTTTAACTATGCAATCTTTACTGTTCAGTTTTCAAGTAACAATGTATGAAAAACATTTGATTGACCTAGTGAGTGACATTAAGTTAAAAACCTGTAATGTGACTATTTGAATTAATTGTAAAAGAATATTTTTTTAAAGATGTATTTAAAAAATTTGAAAGCTGCCAGGCATGATCTTGATGAAGGAAATTTGTCTATTTATGAAATATGATTTCTGAATTTTTTACCACAAGTGAAAGGTTTAAAAAACTTTGTATATTTACAATATAACTTCTCATTCTCTGTAAAGTTCTTATCCTCAAGCTGACAAAGTATCACAAGTGAAAGGTTTTAAAACTTTTTATTTGGGAATTGATTTGTCCATTCATTGAAAAGTTCTTATCCTCAGACTAATTTAAGTTTTTAATATGTATGTATATATATATATAGTAGGTTTCTTGGCATTGGAGGGGGAAAAATTGGTACTGCATTCATACTGGTGAATATCCCTCAGCATATATCAATAAATCTTAAATTGTCCAGAAGTTTTTTTTATATATATAATTACTTGGATCAACCCTAATTATATTATGAGACGATTATATTTACGTGGGCGAATGTGTCTGCTTCTACTCTATTGCATGAAACTGCAATTAATATTTCCTTTGAGTTTATTTAGAACTTGTATGTTTTATTTGTAAATAGTTATGTTTTTATGTACCCAATTTTCCTTAGTTTTTTCTAGCCAATATCACATTTCCAATTTGTTAAGATTGTTTTAAAAATACTACCTATTTATACCATTTATTTTAAAATGCCTTTTACTGAGCATATTTTAAAGTCACGTTAAGACTGGGCGACGTTAAAATTTTCACATGACTATGTATCATCAGTCTAACATTGCAATATTTCGATACATCGCAATGTTTTGCTACTTTGGTATTATGTAATTTTGAATTCTTGCATTTTTTGATCATTGATTAGGGCAGTTTTATTCTGGGTCGAAATTTAATCCTCAGTTACCTAACAGAAAAAGTGTAAAAATATGTTATAAATTTGTCTAGCTATCAACAATAAATTATGTATTTTTTTAAATCATAAATCATTAGCATGATACATCTATAGCATAACAACATGTTGAAAAAATTACAAAAAAAGCATAACTACTAGAGGAGGGTGTGCAGCTCAATATATCCTTCCTCAGACTTGGTCTTTATAATTACAAATATAAAAATCAAAATTAAGACTCAAATTGAGTCAGCATTTATAAAATTCTTGATAAACAGAAAATATATATATTTAAAACAATGCATGCAGAAAATTTGCTGATAAGTAATAGTTTCCAATTTTTTGTAACACATTTTTAAGAAAATTATAAGTAGAGTTAGGAAAACAATATGGTTTTCTGCTACCTACTACAAATTAAAATAAATCATACTCGTTAGTCAAAAAATCATATTCAACTCCATTCATGTTTGGTTAAATCTCTTGTATTACGTCTTTTTTACAAAAATATCTGGAATTTTTTTAATCCTAATCTATTTAAATCATTGGCCACTTTAAGATTGTTCTTATAATTAAAATAATTATTGTTAATTTTTTTTGTAAGCAAATTATCTTTTCTGTTTTGTTTAAAGGTTTCCTGGGCAACCACCTTACCCATCCTGGTTCACTCAAAGTGCGATGAATGTTCCATCCCCAAATGTTGATAACAATGAGGGTAAGGAAAACAATGCTCCTGATGCATTTAGTTACTTTATGAGAAATATGGTGAATGCTGTGTCTCAAGGAGTCAACGTAAGTTAATCTATAGATTGTTTTAATGAAAAACTTTATTTTTCCCTAGTTATCAAATAAAAAATAAATAAATTCTATCATTACAGAATTATATTTCAGGGTGCGTAGCAGTTTTAAAAAGTGCTTATTTTTGATTCACGCTTTTTAAAAGCCCTTAAAGGTGTTTTTTTTATTCGGTGTTTGTAAAAAGTGCTAATTTTCTATTTTTTAAAAAGAGATTTTTTCTTTGCGATTGTTGTTCAAAATTACAAAAAATTCATTATTTTCCCAATTTTCTCTGCAATATTTATCAGAAACTAGTTATATCAACATGATTATGTCAAGTTTTTGAAAATGTTATTGAATTTTATGTTTATAAATTAAATACTTTAAGCGATAGAAAAAATCATTTTTATTACTGCACAGATCCTAATTATGATTATTTTTTGGAAGGTGATTAAAAATATTTTTTGAGTGCTTGAAAAGTACTTAAAAGGTGTTTTTTTTTATTGAAAAACTGGCTACGCACCCTGTATTTGTTAGCCTTGTTTATTGATATTTTAACCCTAACCTAAAGTATAAATATTTTACTTTAGGTTGACAGCCCCCCTGAAGAAAGGTACCAAAGTCAACTTGAACAAATGCAAGTTATGGGTTTTGAAAACAAACAGGAGAATCTTCAAGGTAAACTATGTCAAAACTTTTATTTAAAGTAGTGTTGTGTCATTATTGGTACTTAAAAAGTTGTTCATTTATGTTAGCATAATAATATAACTTAATAGTGACAATGGAGTTATTTTGCATTGTTCATTTCATGAATGCTTTCATTGAAATTATTTCCTTTTTTTTAACATTGCAGTTGCTGTAGATTCTGGGTTTCCAACTTACATGAGGTCGGGAGCCGCAATTAAAAACACCAGTCAAATGGCGGGCCACAACTTTATCAAAATTTTATATAGGACTCTTTTATGTTTGAAGGAACATTAAATATTGCTGTTAGATTTTTATAAAAGTTTTTCTAATATTAAAAAAAAAGACAAAATAACAAGCATTACAAATAATGCTTGTTACATATCATTTTGAATCTTCTCTTAATCTGAAACTTAGTGACAAGATTTTTTTTACTTTCAAATTTAATTCTGTTATAAATTAACATTTTTTCAACTTATTAGGAATTATAGAAACAACTAAAAAATTCTCGAGCATCTGAAATTAATTTTTTTTTCTTTTCCGCTCATGCGATATTCAATTCAAGAAATTTAGATAAAACATGATATTCATTCCTTCTTTTATGCACTTTAAAATTTTCAAATTTAAATAATTTCGTCCAAAATGAGTGGTTTCAAAATGCTAAATTATATTCACAAAATTGAGAAAAAGAGAGAGCAACGTACACAATTATTTTTGTATTTGAATAAATATTTTCTTGGATGCAAAACCTGAGAAATAAATTTTTTTTGCACCATTGCGTTGGTATGTTAAATTTCACAGATGACAAAAAAAATTAGTTTTTTTTTAACGAGAAAAGTATTTTAAGCCCTTATAGATTTTTTACGAAAATTGTCCGNACAAATGCAAGTTATGGGTTTTGAAAACAAACAGGAGAATCTTCAAGGTAAACTATGTCAAAACTTTTATTTAAAGTAGTGTTGTGTCATTATTGGTACTTAAAAAGTTGTTCATTTATGTTAGCATAATAATATAACTTAATAGTGACAATGGAGTTATTTTGCATTGTTCATTTCATGAATGCTTTCATTGAAATTATTTCCTTTTTTTTAACATTGCAGTTGCTGTAGATTCTGGGTTTCCAACTTACATGAGGTCGGGAGCCGCAATTAAAAACACCAGTCAAATGGCGGGCCACAACTTTATCAAAATTTTATATAGGACTCTTTTATGTTTGAAGGAACATTAAATATTGCTGTTAGATTTTTATAAAAGTTTTTCTAATATTAAAAAAAAAGACAAAATAACAAGCATTACAAATAATGCTTGTTACATATCATTTTGAATCTTCTCTTAATCTGAAACTTAGTGACAAGATTTTTTTTTACTTTCAAATTTAATTCTGTGATAAATTAACATTTTTTCGACTTATTAGGAATTATAGCAACAACTAAAAAATTCGCGAGCATCTGAAATTAATTTTTTTTTCTTTTCCGCTCATGCGATATTCAATTCAAGGAATTTAGATAAAACATGATATTCATTCCCTCTTTTATGAACTTTAAAATTTTCAAATGTAAATAATTTTGTCCAAAATGAGTGGTTTCAAAAAGCTAAATTGGAGAATCTTTGATACGCACATGCTAAATTATATTCACAAAATTAAAAAGAAAAAAAGAGAGCAACGTACACAATTATTTTTGTATTTGAATAAATATTTTCTTGGATGCAAAACCTGAGAAATAAATTTTTTTTTTGCACCGTTGCGTTGGTATGTTAAATTTCACAGATGACGAAAAAATTAGCTTTTTTTTTAACGAGAAAAGTATTTTAAGCCCTTATAGATTTTTTACAAAGATTGTCCGCTATGAAAACTAATATATTTTAGTTCGCGGGCCACAAGAAAAAGCTTTGAGGACCGGATGCGGGCCGCCAGTTGGAAACCCCTGCTGTAGATTAATAATTAAATCAAAAATTCATACTTGCGGGCTCTGAAACAGTTTTCTTATTTGTGCAGTTTATTGACATTAGTTTTCGGTCTCTGCATTGAAATTGTCATTTCTTTCATCATTTACTTAAAAGGCTTAGAAATGTTTCTTCACTGCAAATATTTACGACACAATTCTGTATAAATTCTAAATTTTTGCAGCTGTACTAATTTCACATAAGGTGTAAATAAAAGAAAACTGTAAACAAATTTTGTATTAATGTTTACAATTTAGTAGATTAGCGGAAATTTTTTTTTTCAAAAATATATAAAAAATATAGTTATTAGAATAATCAATATATAAAATTAGAATAATTTTGTGATTTTTTTTAAGAGTAATTGATGAGTTTTTTTTATAGTTTTACTTTGTTACTTAGCTTAACAAGCATAAAAGGCACCCACTAGGGTAGCATAGAATTTCAAGTTTGAATATCAGTAGAAATTTTGAGATCTACAACTATAACATAGTAAAAATTTAAAAATTAGATTAAAATAATCAAGAAATTTTCCTTGGGGTGAAAAGAGTAATGTTAGTTTATCGTTGTATTGAGTGATGTAAAATCTGTTGAGTTATGTAAAATCAATTATGCACTAAGGTAGACAAAAAATTTTCTTAAGTGCATTATGAAATTTATTATTTAAAAACCCTTAGTTCTGTGACAATGTTCTTTGTATCAAGTTACGTGTTATTTTTATTGTAAATAAAATTTCCAAATTATTTATAATAGTTCCAAAATTAAAATTAAAAAAAAGCTTGTGCGTGCCGATAGAAAATTTAATAAACAAATATTTATATATTTTTTTCTCTATATTAATTGCTAACATCTTTAATTTTTGAATAATTCTTGGAATTTTATTTTTAAGTAAAGTTTTGAGTTTTATTTTTAAGTAGATCCTTAAACTGACATTTGTTTAAAAAATATTTTGAAGAATTATTTATTTATTTTGTTAAGCCTTCAAATATTCAATTGCACCTACAATTTCAATATTCAAAATTTCAATATTCAATTCAATTTCAATATTCAATCAAATATTCAATTGCACCTACAATTTCGGTGCCATACTTTAGCTGCTTTGTAAGATTTCATTCAAAAGTGTTTAGAAAATGTTTCTTTATAATATATTTTTATAGAAGTTATGTTGTTTTGCATTTTAAATCATTGTTTAGAGAACGAAAGTGAGAATAGTTAGAAATTTAGCGTTAGCTACACATTATCTATCCTGTCAAATACTGCATTTTACCCCCATGCAACAGATTTTGTAGAGCCAAATTTGATTATGATCAGGTGCTCAAATATGCATGTATTTAATAACTGCAATTCAATGTGTTAAAACGTCCAGTTAAAGCTTTGTAAAACAAAATTTATCGATAAGTAATGTGATAAAAAGCTTTTTAAAAAAGTATTTGTTTTATATAATTCACGTTTTTACCCTTATAATTAGCCATTAAAGCTAGCAATTTATAATTAAAATGTCATGCATCATTAGGGTTCACGCTAGTATGGTGACAATTGTCGCCAAATGCTCAACAAATGTCTCTAAAATCATACAAATGGGCTAAAAATTTGTCACCTTAAAATATGTTTGGAATTTACAAATTGGAACAAAAATAGTTTGCTTTTCTTGCATCGAATTCCATGCATTTAAATAAAAACTGTTGTACAAGTTTTATTGTTCTTTCTTTTCACTTAATTTTTACAAATACTAATCTTCAATCATTATAGGGTATTGAACCTAATTAGTTTAATGTGTTGTAAATGGTAATTAATAGTTTTTGATGTGTACCAACCATAACAGGAATTACGTTGTTGTAAAGATCGATTTTTATCTCAAGTTTGACTGCCATAGTAAGATTTTGGACCACTAAACAAATACCTAAATGATCCTTTTAGACCACTAAATTTTTATTACCGGTGTGAACCCTATGTATCTTCATTTGTAAAATTAACTATTATTTCACTGAATGCTTAATTTTATATTATTAAATTTTAGTTTTATACTTATTTGTGGAAATTTTCTTGCTTTTCAGTATTAAAAAAAAAGCATAGTTAATTTTTTATTTCTTTCAGCTTTAATCGCCACATTTGGAGATGTCAATTCTGCCGTTGAAAAAATACTCTCCCACAATGTTTAAAGCAATATATGGACTGTGATAGTTTAAGCTGATTCCTTTGATTTCATTTGTGACTTGCATATTCTTAAATATTTTAGTCTAAGTAATAATTAGGCTACATAAGGTTTACAATTTAGAGCTATGATCAAATCTAGCTGCAATCTCTCTTTTAGAATGTCATCTTCTCATTTTTATTTCTCACGCATTTGATGGTGACATGAATAGATCATTATTGCAAACTTTATTTTTATACAAGATACAAAAACTCATTTTAGTGCATATTTTTGGACTTTTTTTTTAGCACGGATAAGTCCAGTAATAAGATGTATTTATTACCTTTGTATCTTGTACTCATTACTGATTTAAAAGTGTAGGCTTAAAGTTTTAACAATAAGCTTTACTATCTGTTTTTGATTTAAATAGTTAAAATATATATTAAGTTTATGAATTTGTGGAAGTAATTCCTTAGATTTGAAAGCAATGAATTTTTTTTTTTTTTAAGTTAGTGCAATATTTCTGAGGTTTTTCTGTTAAATATTACGACATATTCTAATAAAAAATTTCAATTAATTATATCTCTTGTAAAATTTAATTAGGATTTCCATTATACATAGATAAAACTGTAAAGAAATTTGAGTAATACACTTTCAAATTTAATAATAATTTCTCATAATTATAGCACATTCATTACTTAGAAACAAATTATTCATAGCATTTAATAATGAACACTTTAAATTTTGACTGGAAAAAAATGTACATTAAATTGTTTAAACTGCATGGATTATTTTTTTTTAATGAAAGAACTATATATCTGATTCTAATAATTTTTCAATATCATTTCTATATTATGTCATTGCACATTATGGAATTGTGTTTCTATTTCTGTACCTTTATTATATGTTTATTATTATCAATAAATTCGTATTTATTACTTAATAATTTTCCTGGACTTTGTTCAATGTGGTTTCTAAGCAACAACTAAAATTTGACTTCAGATAGAAAAGTTGTCAGAAAAACTACATTATTTTTGTAGTTAACTACGACTATGACTACTTAGTTACAAATGTAGTTAACTACAACTACTTTGCTTTAGATATAGTGACTACAACCTACTTTGGAATTGTAGTAACTACTTCACTACTTTAAGGTGACGAACTTCCCTGAAGAACTTAATTTATGAATATGTTCAAAATGGTTTTAAAAAACAATGGGCTTAACTACATTAAATATGAGGTAATAATTAAGAAATTATTCATGTTTACAAGAACATTCCAAAACATATTTTTCAAATTTGTTCACTTAACTTTCAACTTTTCATGCCTTTTACAACAAGCAAATATTTCATTTCAGAAATGCAAAATGATCAAATACTTGCAATTTTTTAATTGTTTTATGCTCTTTTATTTCCTTTGAGAAATTGAGTTCATCAAAAATATGTTCCCTTTCTTTTAAATAACATCAATGTTTCACGAGTCTGCATTCGCATGTGAAAGTGTGACCAAAGTGATTAATTATCTATTTTATGTAATGGTTAGTTCAAATATTAGTTAAACTTGATTTAAATACTTAATTTCTGTTAAAGCTCAGTTGCAGCCACAGGGTCATTTTCATTACATCCATTGACGAACCCACAAAGATTTGCACCCATCAAATTTGAAAAATTAGTTGCGTTAGAACCGCTTTTCTTTTCTAAACTAACGCTAAAAGTAGTTGCTGGGAATCACTACAAACTACAGTTTTTTTTGTATTGCACTACTCTCTACACTACTTTTTTTTTTTAAAAAAAAGGCACACTGCTCTACAAACTATGAAAAAAAGTAGAGACTACAGTAGTTTCACTACTTGTAGTGCCCTACTATATAGTAAATAATGTATAGTAGGTTATAAATAATTTAGAAAATAATAAAAAATAAATTTTAGTGTTTTTAATTACACTGTAGACAAAAATGAAGTAAGAGTTTTTTCTTTTTGCATTTCCTCTATAATTGTTTAATGTTATTAACCATTATCAAAAATTTTTGTTCATAAAATAAATGTAACATAAAAACTGAAGAGCAGATCAGACATGTCATGTCAGATATTCATAAAGAATTGGGTAGATACGTTGAGACAAGCTAATGTGTAGAAGAAAAATCTATTCAATGGTTTGCATATCTGCATTTGCTGTTAATCATTAAAAATACCACAATCTTCTGTTCATAGATAGTCTAATTATAGCCCTATACTTTATTTGTGTGATTCCTAAAAAATTAGTTTAGGAACCTCCCATAATTCCGTAAGGCTGATCTGCATACAATTTTTCAACAATTTAAACAAATGGAGATTTTTTTAAAATTTCTCTGAATAGTCAGATACTTTCTTTACAGCTACGTTAAAATAGTTTTCCAAAATCCTGTGAAAATATTCTTGTAAAATCCAATTACAGTTTTATACAGGTTTTTTAACATTAAATCAACCAATTTTCAACAAAAATTGTTTAATAAATTGGAATATGATTAAATTGGGGCTTTTTAATTGACCTATTATATGTCATTCTAATGCTTAATATTCATTTTGAAACTTAGCCCATTGATTCAACAGTTAAAAGGTTAACCTTATTACAATATTTTCTTAATTATTCAAAAAGTTAAAGAACTTTGCAAATGAGCTATAAAATTTATTTTATCAACTGCTAATAAAAAAAAATTGAGAAATTTTTGTAGAAAAATGCTTTCACATTATACATATTTTTTATAAAGTTTCTGAAAAAGTTATATCTATTTAAAAATTTAAGTTATTTAATTTTTTTAGTTGGAAGTTGTCTTGTGTATATGATTTGCTTTACAAACTTTGATAGTAGTAAATTAAAATTGTATTAATTTGTTTTGAATCAAGTAGGTAAAGAAGTAAAATGAGTTATAACTAATTTTAAAGAACCTATCGTTTACAATGTACTAATTTCAACATTAAAAAAATTAAGTTTAACACTAAATTTTAATGAGTCACTAAATTTTAACATTATCAGATAGAAAATAATCAATGAGTAAAATAAATTCATTTTGTGCAAAATTAATTTAACTTATTTTTTTATGCTAAACATCTTATTAAATATACTCATGAAAACTTTTTTTCTAAAAATTATACAAATAACAATGTTTTGCTCCAAAATTATTGTATTTAAAAAATGTATTTATAAACATTTCATTAACTGTTATGTTCTTTTAAAAGCGAAGTGTTATTAACTTCATCATAATGTTAAAAATCTTGATCCCCTTCCCTTAGAATGGAAACCTAGAATGGTGTATAGTTTTAATTGGATAAAAAGTTGACATTCTGCCAGGTATGAGAAATGTTTTATAATAAAATGTTACATAAATTTTGTAGAGTTTTTTCCCACACATATGCATATTAATGCAAAGTTAACAGATATGCACACTGTCGAAATATAAAATAATGGGGAAAAAATTATTAATAAAAATTAGTATGTCAGATTTTATGATTACTCAAAAATCAAACATTGATTTAACTAAGGATTGGGGTAATAAGCTTACATAATGTCATTTAATTATAAATATTATGTTAACAACAACGTAACATATGTTACTAAGTAATATTCCATTAATATTGTTTTACTATTTCGAAGTTTTTTTTTTTTTATCTAAAGATTTCCATTACACTTGCAAAACATTTTGAACTATAAAACTTATTTATTCTATTGTTCAAATATTGGCTACCTAATTTCATTTGAGTCATTATAATAAAAGTACAATATTATTTGCATTTAATAACAGAAAAAAAAATCTTTATCATAAAATTTGAGAACTCATCCAAATCTAAAATAATGCAAATTTAATTTTAACTCCTCAATGATTAAGGGGTCAAAGTATTATCAGAACATATGACGTAAACACTTTATTGCCTCAGATTTTTTTAAAAATGTATAAACTTTTTTAATTCTTTAAAGCTGTGAGTATCTGCTATATTTTTTGCAAGAAGAAAAAAAAACAGCATTATGTTTTTGCAGTAAATGTTAAATTGAAAAAGAAAAAAATATATATCGAATGCACAGATGTAAATAACGTGCTTTAAAAAGTTTAATAATTTTCCAAATGCTTATTCAATGCACAATTTTATTTTAGGTTGATTGTGAAAGAAATTACCTTTAAAGTTTTATCTTCAACAGAAAAAAAATCTCTAGGAATTCAAATAACATGTAAACATCAACAACAAAAAAAAAAACACGCATGAGAAAAACTTTCGTTTTTGTAAGAAAAATCAGTGCCTTTTTTCCAAAAAACGCACAAAACTTTATGAATAATGCAGATAGAGAAATGAATTTTTTTCAGTGTGTTTAGAATAATTTAAAATAAGTAATAAATTATTTTTCAGTACTTATGCCTATATTTGGTTAATATGACGCCTTAAAATTAAATTATGAAATTTAATTAATTTTAATGTCATAAAAAATTATTTACACCTTCCTCACAAGATACACTCAAGCAATTTATTTGTGTAATAAGGAATCATGCTATATAAAGCATGAACAACAGTTTCCAAAACAAATAAAACCAAAAATTATCCTAAACAATTTAAATGACTAACAATAACTTTAATTCCTATTTTTTATTATTATCATTAAATGCACATGAATTTTTCTGCATTCAAATAAAATATTTATGAAATTTGAATCAGATAATAGTATACTATCATCAAAAATAAATAAGCTTCAAGTGCCAATCAACATTGTAATAAATTTTTTCTTTCTTTTATAAATAAAACTGAAGTGTTTGTTTTACATTATTTTAAATAATATAAGTTTCAGCTCTTTAATGACATCTGAAATTTATTTTCAAGGATAGTTTTATATTTGTCTGAATTCATGAATATTTAAACAAAACAAATGATGTTTAAATTTGTTTTATTTCCCTACCAAAAGTTTTACAAAAGTATCAATGTTTTGCTAATTTTATAAATAATATCCGCTAACAAACAGTACCCGAAACGAAACGTAGTAATTCTTAAATAAGACTTCTTTTATTATGTAATTAAAAAGCTTATAATAAAATCTCTAAAAACGAATATTGAAAAATAAAAGATAAATAACTAAACTAAATAACACAAAACTAACCCAGCTATTAGCTGTGCTACTTGAGAAATGTCGCGTTACCCTTTTCCGTAAAAATCAAAGATCGTATCATGGGGAATTAGTAAACTAGAACTTAAGGACCAATTTTATAATTGTCTTTGAATTTCGGTACTATAATTTTATATGGCATGCTTAAAATTTGTATTATAATAGATATAAAGACAAGTACAACAAACGGAAAAACGAAACTATTGTTCATTGTTCAATTACAAATATTAAAAATTGGCAGTTACCCAGTTGAATACTACAGTTTGTGACGTCACTTAAAGACCTTGGTGATCTCAACGGCCATATTTATCGGTGGCTAAGTTTAGAGTCTCCTTGTCGTCAGACTAACCGTGGGAGGTTTTCGTGGTTTTCCTCTCCATGTAATGCAAATGCAAGTTAGTTCCATCAAAGAGTCCTCTTCGAAGGCAAATTTCTCCCACTACTTAATCCAGGAGTTCCTTTATCTTCTGGATTGGGTTCAAAATTACAAAGCTACGGAGCTAAGAACATTAGTAGTCGTAAACCCACAATTGGGTCAGCTGTTCAACGATGGTTTTAAAACAAGTTTTGCTATATTAGCTGTCAAAATAAATATTCAGCTTCACAGAGTAAAGTTGGCTGTGAAAAAAGGCAATGCTGGGGGAGGGGGGAAACGAAATTACTTTCTGAACTATCTAATGCGTTATTTATCTATATTATTTATATATATATATATATATATATAATCTAGATAAGTTGTTTGAACAATTTTAATATCTTTAAGCAAGTTATAAACAGTTAATCATATTATTACCGTTGCTAATGATAACATCTCACAAAAAACAAGTATGCCATTTTTTTTTTCTGAAGCACAATGAAAATTGACTATAGTACTTACTAAAATTGTCCATAAATTTTACAACTCATGTTAAATAAATTGTATTTTTACAAAAAATTAAAAGAAATATACACTTTTATATATAATTTTTTAGATTTGTTGCGATTTATAATTTAANATATATATATCTTTCTAAATGATCTAGATAAGTTGTTTGAGCAATTTTAATATCTTTAAGCAAGTTACAAACAGTTAATCATATTATTACCGTTGCTAATGATAACATCTCACAAAAAACAAGCATGCCATTTTTTTTTACAACTCATGCTAAATAAATTGTATTTTTAAAAAAAATTAAAAGAAATATACACTTTTATATATAATTTTTTAGATTTGTTGCGATTTATAATTTAAAAATAGATTTTTTTTGCAAGACATATATATTTCATTTTCATAGGGGAAAAAATGAAAGCTAGAAATAAAAAAATTAGTAATCTTTACTTTTTATTTAATTTCATATACATTGTTGCAATCCCCAAAAATTTTAATATTGTTTACATAAACATCCTTGCATTGTTGAGCATTGAATAACCAAACCTAATTTATTCCAACCTAATTTATAACCAAACCTAATTATTCAATAACCAAACCTAATTTATTTCCTATTTTTCAAAATTAATTATCGAAATACAAAATGCAATTATATGAATTTTTTTTCAAAATTTCCTTGATTATTTTAAAATGTAATAAAAATTGCATCGCTTAAATATTGGGCCCCCTCCTAATCCGGTTTTAAACAGTTTCAGCTTAAATGAAAATAAATCACACCTGACGTCTCCTTTCCAATGATAGGGTCACATTCATTAAATTCATTATGAGTATCACGTTTGTCGTAAAATAGGTAAAGGGGAAAACGTAGGGAAATTAGTTAGATAGGGAAAATAAAATAAATTCATGCTTCATCGCTCAATGCTTATGATAAAGTAATGCTAGTGGTACGCGCTAAACTTTTTCAACTTTTAAGTTTAGTCTGTGTGATTCTGAGTTGGATTTCTCACCTTTTAAGAACGATAATGAGTTTAAACTTCTTATACCAGATACGTACATTAATTATAGAAAATGTAACATATGTATTTTCTAGAATGCTGGAGTGTGTCACCTTTTGTTGTTACTTGGAATTTCCCATTGCTTGACACGTTAGGACGTGCATCATATTGCAAATTGTGAAAACAGGCTTGACATTTCTATAGAAAGAGATTAGTATATCCAGTTTTGTTTCGATGTACGTTGCTTACAAAGTAAGTAAGAAAAAAAATTTAAGCAAAATTTTCCCTGCTGTGTATGTTTAAGGATCTCAAAATTATTATTACACTTGTTTTTCAATTCCAGATGGTCTTAGAGTGTTAACTTTAATGAATATCGATTGTTTTAATATTTTTAAAAGCACCGCTTTTTATTAAACTGTACACTGAATATTATTTTTATTCTAATCGCTTTTATTTGTCATTGTTTATAAATACAATTGTCGTCATCATTATGTAGTTACACAACACAATGTATGTCAGCTGTAAAATATCCTAAAATTCTCATTCATCTCTTTTGTTAACTTATCAAAGAATCATTGATTTTTATGAAAATTTAAACTTTGTGTTTATTAAGGGTTCTTAAAAAACTTTGTATTTATTAAGTTTTTAAACATAGTTGTGTTGTTTACATAATGCTTCTTATATGCAAAGGAAATAAACAGTGACTGATGAATATGTGAAAATATGGTACTGAATTTATTTGTTACAATCTGGTCTTTTTTTTCTTCGTTATTAACATCTTTTGCCCCCCCCCTCAACTTTGTTTACCATTATATTTTATTTGCCTATTTTTTTTTCAAAAAAATTTGTGCGAATATTTTTTGTGCTTTATTGTTTAGTTTTACTGTTTATTTAATATCTAGAACATCATAGTTTGCTTCAATGCTTTTATATTTAAAAGTTTGTTTTATTTTTGCTCAAAATAACTATCCATAGTTGATTGCAATTTTAAGTTTTATAGAGTCAAAATTGTTTTAACCTGGTTACAAAGTTGTTAGTTTTGATATTCTTTAGACTAACTCATTTTATATTTTACTTCAAAACACTATTTAGTGTCAAATACACAAATAGTAAAAGTAGTAGTTTTCTATCCTGGTAAATGTAAACACATTATTTAGTGATAAATTTAAAGTGAAAATGTTTCATAGGTTGGTGAGAGTAATATGTCAAAACTTAATATCATTGCTTTATTCATTATGTTTGTTCCTATTCTATATTCAAATTTTTTTTGTAACCAAATATTTATATTTTAGGAATACAGTGCCAGATAATGCATTGAAAGAAGTCCTTGAATCATCATAAATTTATGTTCAATTGAGTTAAAAACAAGATTTAATTTAAAAATTAAAATCACTTTGCAGATATTTAGCAGATTTAAGAACTTTTTTAAGGTTTTTTTCTTCCTTTACATGTGAAATTTTAAGAACTATTTTAGGTGTGTATTTTAATATCACACCTTTCAAAAAATTGTGCTGGAGACATTCAAGGATTTTCTAATGACCTGGTATTTTTATTTTAGTATCATAAATATATTCACAGCTCACTACTTTTTTTTTTTTTTTAAAGTAATAAAGCCTTAGAGTTGAGTTGACAAGATTTTGACTTCACAGAACTTTCATAAATTGAAGAATCATATTTTAATTTTTCTTCTTCTTTCTAATGAGTGGCAATAGACAGGGGTGCTCATTCCCTTTTTGGCTAATGGAAAAAACACCCCTTCCCCATTTTTACAAGCAATAAAAATGCATGCAAATTTAATTTTTTAACTATATCTGATCTGACTTGATTAGATTCTGATCGCTGTTAGGAAAATTTAGAAAATGTTATTTTTCTGTTGAGAATGATTGCAATGCAAAACAAATGCAGAAATTGGTGTTGTTCTCTTTGAAAATTATATCAATTTAACGACCAATTTGATTCAGATTTAAACAGAAATGTATTGTTACTAAGCATCTATTCAAATGCAAGTAGGTATTTTTTTAAACAAAAATTAATTTATATAGAAATAATTTAAAGAGTGCAGAAAGAAATTTTCAAAATTTTATAGATTTTTTCAATTTATATGTTATCACAATCATATATTATGCATCAATTAGCAATGTTCTCTCAGGCATTTATTGAAAATATTAAAAAAAAAATATATTTTATTATAATATGCAGTTTTTTTTAATAAATTATTTAAGCAGAATTATTTTTATATGAATATAATATTACATTATGATATAGTAATTAATTTTAAATGTTTTATTAATTTAGGCTCAATTGTGGGTCATGATATTATGTTTTGCCTGTGCTTTTTCTGTTTATGTTTGAGAATAGGAATTCTCAAGCATCAGAAAGAAAGTTTTTATAAGTTTAATAAGTGTTAGATATTTAAAAACCATTAAGCTTTCAGAATTTTTTGTTATTTTACCAACTTTTTAAGAGCCTTGCCACGAAAGAGCTGGAACAAAGCGATAACGTATATTTACTTTTGAATCATTTATGTATAGTGGTGTGTAAAATAAGTTTAAATAATGCATAATGATTAATGTAATAATGTTTAAGTAATAAAAAATGCATTAAAGCATAAACATAGTTACCTGTAGAATAAATAATTACAAAAAGCATTGAAAGTTTGCAGCCCCACAGTTGATAAAATCTCCAACCCCCCAGGAAACAAGAGAATTAGTTGATTAAGTGAAAAGGTTACATAAAACTTTTCAAAATCCAGATCTTTCTGTTTTACTTATGAATCTCCCTCTTCATTATGTTCGGGAAAATCTTTTTCTTTTACCCAATTAATGAATACCTTGAACCTTGCTTTCTAATTCTTTGTAAATTTGTACTAAGAAATTTAATTCTTCTAAGGAAATGGAAGAGTTTAAACCACAATGTACACAAAATGCATCAATGCCATCTTCTTTTAAAAATGACTTGTTAATACTGCAGTCACAAGAACTAAGGATTTGTTATCTTGGAGAACTCAGACATCTTTTTTTTGGGGGGGGGGGTGTCTGATAAAGATGATAAACCCTATAAAAAGATATTAAAAAGTAACCCCTTCCTCTCAAAAAAATATTAATTATAAAATTAATGTTTTAGTTATGTAAATTTTGAATTGAAGATTTAATAAACTTATATGATAATAATGATCCCACCCTTTTAAATAAAAATCCTACCCCCAAAGAAAAAGATTTTGAAATCTTAATTCATCACTCTAAGAAATCACCCTCAACCTAATCATGGCATAGAATAATGTGTTAAAAATATATTAATAGTAAATTGTGCGAATCTTTTGCCTTTATGGAACACAATTATTAGCCCCTTAACGATCGGTTAATTTCCAAGAAAACGGTCATAAAAGTGCATTTTTTTATCCCTGATTAGTGCTGACATCTAGTTTAGAATAAACTAACTATCTACAATAACCTTAAAAATATCCTGGTACTGCCATCTGGTGTGTAAAATGAGAAATAAAATATTTTCCGGGCAAAATAAATAAATTAGTTTTATTCTTATTGGCGCGTTACTACTGAACCATGGAGCTAGGAGTACTTCTAGCTCCATGTACTGAACACTCCAGTCGGGAAATATCAGAAATATCAAAGGAGCGAGAAATAGAGGACGAAACCATCACCCACTTAAGTTGTTTTTTTTTTAGTACTTAAAGTTGTTTTCTTTTTTTTCTCTCTCTCTCTTTATGTGTTTGACTCCGAACTTTCTTCCCTTATCAGCATGCATACATTATGTGCAGTTGACAAGTTTTTGACGATTTTAATCGGAGATAAATTAATATTGTTGAAAACCTATGAGATTGAATCCAATTATTCACATTAATTTAAACCCATGACTTATCACATTTTAAGTAGCATATTGTATATACTGTTTTAAGATCAATCTGAAATATTGCTTGCTTATATAATTTAACTTATTTTGAGAAGAAAATGTATTAGGGGAAAAACTTATCGTTATTTAAAGATACTTCAAATGTAAAATACTAGAAGAACGAAAGATCTGATGCAGACTCTATAGTTGTAAAGTTGCTTTAAAAACGACATTTTTTATAATAGAAAATGGATTTTATAAACATTCTAATAATTATTTATTTAATCATTTCCTTATTTGAATAAAAGTAAGGTTTGTAATGTTCCGGTGTTTTTATTAAAATTTAAGTGTTTTATATAGTTTTTTAATATTCAATTTTTTTTTAAAAATAGAGCTGCACGAAGTTTTTTTTAATGTATTTTATAATTTTAATTTAATAAAAAATGCATTTTCTAATTTCTTCAGTGGCCTGGGATTTATATTTAATTCTCATTATTAATTCCTGTCGATAATAACTCATTAATGTACCTCCAAGACAAGGTTAACTACTGAATCAATATTTCGCTTGTTTTAAATTTCATAAAACTTTTTTATGCTGCTCCATAAACTCTGTAAATTTAAAATTTATTAATTATTACGCTTTTATTTTTACTTCTGTCTATTTTAAAGAAGTTGGAATAAGTGCATTTTATAATTTTTGTAAATAAAAATCAACTCAATTTGACAGTTTTAGCTTTTAATTCCTTCAATGTCTACTAAAGAAATTGCGTTAACTTTTATAATCAATCACAGTCAAACAAATGCTTTGCTATTTAATCCAATTAAAGACATAACTTACTATTGACTTTTTGACTGATTTAAAAAGTTAACTGACTATTGTTGAAAAATTCATTGTTGAATTAAATCTCTTTCCTGGTTAATTAGTAAAACAATCTGCTTATGCGCGTATTAGAAAAGTTCTTTAAAAATTTTGAAATATTAGTTTTTTTTTGTTTTTTTTTTATTTTTTGAAATATTAAAGATTTTATATAGAGATTTTGCATGGCTTTTGTCTTACATTGACCAAAAGACCAAATGTCCAAAATAGTGATGGTAAATCAAAACAATGACGGAGAAAAAAAAGAATCAAAACTGACTGAAACTTTAAAATTTTCAATTGGTTTTAGATGCAAAATTATACCTGCATATTTTAATTATATCTATTTAGTTTCATGTTAAATTCAGCTACTTTTGAAAACGTATTTGGAAGGTTGTATACATTTATAAATAATAAAGAAGGACTTTTTCTGCTGAGAGTAATTTAGAATTATTGATTTCATGTTTCTTTTTATATTTCCTGATCTAAATTAATTTATTCTCCATTTGAAATACAACTGACAAATCGGGCCTTTGTCTTTATAAATTCATGAGGCTGTTGAGCTTGGATTAAAATAACTATGTTCATTCAGTGATTAGTTTGTTGCAATAAAATATTAATTTCAACTATTTTAGTTCGAAATATTAAACATTTTAGTTTGAATACTGTTTTCAGATAAAAATTAAGCATTATCAATGCGTTTTATGATGGTATTGATTGATCAATGTAAAAAAAAAAAGACTTTTTTTTTCTTTTAAACAAATGTGTTTTCGCCTGCTCTGTTCAGTGCTGTTTTTTTTCTTCTAAGAAGCAAATGCAATCACTTTCGAATTGACTTTTTGTATTTTTTGAACAATTAAAATTCTAATATTTCATACCCATAGTGGAATCGCTATATGCAAATAAGTGTACACTACACAAAGAAAAACCGGAGCTCAATGTTCAGCCTTAGGTAAACTAATTAATTTGAGCTGGTAACATTTTAAAGTAGAAAACCAGACTCAAAAGAAAGAGATAATGTAAAATATGGTCTAATTTTTTTTCCCCTCCATATCTTAAATTGTTTAACACTGACTAATTGTTTACGCTCTATCACCCTAGCTGTGGTGGCTCAGGAGATAGAGCGTTCTCCTTCCGATGAGTTGACCCGGTTCGATGGCTGATTGATTCGAATTCTGCACCTGGCTCGCACCAACCACAGTGGTGACGTAAAATATCCTCAGTGGTAGGCGGATCATGGTTTAGAGTCCCCTTGCCGTCAGCCTAACCGTGGAAGGTTTTCGTGATTTTTTTCTTCATGTAACGCAAATGCGGTTAAATTCCATGAAACTGTTTGGGCCGGGATAGCCTGGTCGGTAGGGCGCTGGGCCCATATCCAAGAGGTCGTGGGTTCGATCCTCGCCGGCCGAAGACTCCCCGTGTAGTAAATGGTGACTGATGCACGTTAAATCTGTCGAGTCTCAAAGTCCTCCATGTTCCCACAACAAATCAATACCTCTGGGGGTACTGATCCAGGAGTTTCCTTGTCTTCTGGATTGGTTCAAAATTACAAGGCTACGGAGTTGAACGTAAGTAGTCGTAAACCCATGAAATTGGGTCGGCTGTTCAACGACGGTTATAAAATAAAATAAAATTCCATGAAAAAGTCTTTCGTTACACTTAATCCAGGAGTTTCCTTGTCTTGTGAATTAGGTTCGAAATAACAAGGCGATTATTTTAAAAAAGTCCGAATCTGTTGGGAAAAAAAGAAAAAGAGGTTTATTCTTAGAAACCAAGCTTTGTGTGTCTGATTTCGTTACTAAAATTGTCGTCTGCAAAAATTTAGTTACAAATTTAAGATTAGTTATTTTAACTTTTACATTGCTGGTGCTTAATAATTTAGATAATTAGCAATTAAATTGTTCCTTTAAAAAAAAATCCCTATGCGCACATTATTCTGTGCTGTAAAATCTTGCTAAATTTTCAGTTTTATACTCATGTTAAGTAGAAAAAGTGTATTTATTTAACTGGTGGAAAAATAATGTATTTACGTGCAGATAGGGGCTGAGTTTATTAATTAGATGTCGCTTGTTTGCGTTATTTAAAAATACTGTTTCATAATTTCCGGAGTTGAGTTAGTGGACAGAATCAGGTGTATCTTTTGACCTTTTGTAAATTTTCTACAAATCCTTTCCAGTCTGTTCTAGAAACCATTACGAAATATGGCTGATATTTTTCGTCGACTTGGAAATTAACAAAATTGTTATTTTCTACGGCAGGTGAAATCATAAGGACGTGACTTTTAATAAAATATGATCTTTATAAATCTGTCCTTTTATTATCAGACAAATTTCTTAGTTACAATTGTTCCGTCAACATGTGTTTTATCTTTAATCAACACTTTTCTATTAAGTGATGGTGGAGGTTATATACCATTTTTGAGATTAGATAGTGTTCCAGCTACCTTGTAAAGAGCCCAATTTTACCAATTGAAAATTCTTTTTCGATGACTTTAATATCGGTAGGTCTTGTTATTTTTCTCAAAACTAATATTATGGTGAGTTTGTTTTTAATCGATTGCCTCCCGTTATTTGTATTTCCTATCTTATCTTTTTATTTATTTATTTTCTTTTTCAACATCTTATTGACCTTTCCACTATTTATCTATCATAAGAAATATGCGTTTGGTTTTCATTTCATATGAGAAAAGATTTTCTCTCCCCGATTTCAACTTTCATGCCTATTTGAAATTTGTCCATATGTAATTTTTTTGTTACGTTTTCATTTTGCTTTCCAAGAAACTCCGAAAATAAGAGAAATTGATTTTAATGACCTACCAGGGGTCTGATCAGAAGAAATTTGGGTCCGTTAACGGACCCTTCACAAAATATCTTCTCATAAAAACGCACCCGTGACAAAATGTTTTAACTTAAAAACGGACCTTCCACAAAATGGTTTTTCTTTTAATCGGACCCTTCACAAATTTGTTCATCTTCATTATTGTTAATTGAATAAACCCTTCCCAGGGCAGAAAATATGAAAGATGGATGTAAACGATTTAAGTTATGTCTTCGGCAGACGATTCTTCCATTATTCGTCAGAAATGAATATTCTGCATTCAGCAAATATTCTGCATTCAGGCTGAATACCAAATATTTGTCTGTTGCAACTCTAATTTAGAAGCAGCATTTGCTGTTTATTTTTGAAAATTTAATTTTTTTTAATTATTAATTTTACAGTGCCGAGCATAATCTTGTATCTATTTACAATTTAAAAACTGCTTGAAAAAGTTTTTTGCTATAACCGGTCCCTATTTGCACAAATTCATAAAAGCGGACCCTGGTTGAAAGAATGTAAGTAATTTTTTCACAATTTCCCGAAAACCGGACCTTTCACAAAATGTCTGGACAGACCCCTGTACTTAAATAAAATTTGAACCGCCAGGATGCGTAGCGTTTTTAAAAAAGTACTTAATGGTGCTTATTTTCGATTTAAGTTTTTAAAAGTAATTTATGTTGATATTTTATGTAGCGACCATCTCTATTTAGGACCACTTTTGGGAGGCACGGAATTTTTTCTATAGACCTTGTATTGAAGAAAACCTTTAAGGAGAGACCATAAAAATCTTTCCCAGAGACCGGGCAAACATTTGCACCAAATGCCGAAAAGATCAAATAAGGAAACACAAAAAATATCAAAACCAAAAATTTTAACAAAGCAAATAAGTAGATTAAAATATATTTTAAATATTTGTTTAAGATTCTTATTTAAATTTTTTTTTAACGATGCAACCTCATGTTGTAGTTAGGGTGCACTAAAGACGATGCTATCAACGATTTACTTTTAGAGCTGAAAGTTAAATTAATAAAAAAAGTTCAGTAGGGATCATTTTTATAGACGCTTAATTTAATTCATAGATCTATCTTTTCATGACTCCAACAGAAGTCCAAGAAAATGACACTGACTAAAAATAAAATCGTTTGCTGAAAATCTTGTACCTTGGATAACAATTTTGAAGTCATTGTAGGTAACATCTAAGAACGACCCACCTTCATTAACGACCATTTTACTGTGGATCGGAGATGGGTCACTCCCTACAAGTTTCACTGTATTTTTGTAACCCCTTTACTAATTCCAGTATTATTCATATTTTTAAACTAAGCATCAAAAATACTTATATTCTGTATATTTTCCAACATGATTTTTTTTCTTCTTTTTTGCCAATTACAGTGATGAATTAGTTGACAAATAATATTAATTTCATCGACACCTTTTTGCAAAAAAATAATTTTTTTTTTTTTCGTTTACTTATTATGGTAGGAAACGTTAAGGGTTTGAAGGGTTTTGTTTTAAAGGGAAGATTTCGTTTTTTAGATAAAATAATTTTCGTGTTCCTTTTTTGCGGTAAAATATTTTGTGCAGAGTCCAATTTACCTGCATTTTTTTTCTGTAGATCCGTTTAGAAACCCAAATTTCTCCTTGAGTGACCTCTTATATGACCAGATTTGCAGAGTTCGCTGAAATTGGAATTAAGAAAAGTGGCAGTGTTAGTTATTATTGGATTTATGTATTCTGTAAAATTTAATACTAATTAATTATATTATATGCAATAATAATATTTTTGAATACAGTATACTTTCGATAGCTCAAAGTTAAAGGGAACTAAATAAATTTCGAGATGACAAGTTCAGAACAAAATATGTTCTAAAAAGTAAAAAAAATATATTCTAAAATATTACTTTAAAAAGTAGAGCCATGAAACACAAGAATAACTACTGTCAAATATGCATATAATGATAGTTGACTGTAAGTCTAAATACAAGAATGATAATTTTATTTTTAAAAGTAAGACTGGAACATTATGCATTAAATAGAAAAGAATTGTGCTTGCCAATGAACTTACATGGTGGTTTTTCCGAAAAAATAAATTTTCTATTTAGAAAAAAATTTGATATAGCAAGGTTTTGAGAAAAAACCCTGCGATATAGGAATTCAAATTAACATTAGGTGGATATATATAGTGCCAAGTGGAAAAATAATTTGTTGATATAACAAGGTTTTCGAGTTATCGAAGTTCGAGTTTTCGAGAGTATACTGTAGTTATATTTATTCTTGTAAAAAAAAATTTTTTTTCTTCAGATTGTAATACTCTGTGTTATTTCGTAAACTCGACATTGACACCATGTAAGATATTTTTAGCAATACCTGTTTTACTAAATCACTTCCAACTATCTTCTAAAAAACTCTGCTAAAGGGCATCACTTTAATCTGATTATTAAGAGGCCCAGGCATGTCTTCTAATCACGCATTTTCTGGGAAGTGGAACATCTTGATCAATTATCGAGTTCTTTCAACCACGTTCCGTTTCGTAATACATTGTTTGAAGACGGAACATTAAAGGGAAAAGAAAAAGGCGGCATTTTTTTAAAGATAGCATCCTGGCTGTTACGTAACTTTAAACTTGAAGATGCGCGTCGAACTTGGCAGTCGCCCACCAATGTTTATGTCTTTCCAATATTTGTAACCTTGAGGACGCAAACTCTTTACCGTAATTAAGTTGCGAGTGTCCCTCTGTTTGTTGTTGCCTCATTTTACGATCTTGTCTTTGGACCTGCTTGCATAATTTGTGTTAACTTGTTTTCATTTTTTTGAGTTATTTGTTGCGTTCTGTGGTCGCTTGCTTATTCAAGAGGAAATATTGCCGAGTGTTTATGTAATCATAAATTTTTTTTAATTGTTCTCACTGCAGTAGTGGATTTATACTGAGTTTAAAGCCTCCGGTTATTTTGACGGGATGATTTGTGAGTGCTTCTTGCATTTATGAATTTTAATATTCCAAAGTCACCTGTGGATATGAGTGGCTTTTAAAATTAAGGTTTTATTTTAAAGACTTAGTGAGGTACGTTTCTTATGTGATATTCTTGGATTTTTTCTGTTACAAAATTTTAGTTTTTCTTATTGGATAATTCATCTTAACAAGATGAGGTTATTGTTTGGTGAGTTGAAGATTTTGTTAAATTGAATTTAAATGTTTGAACAATTGTATTAAGTTAAAAAATATATATTTATTTTAGTTAGCCATTTATGCCTAATACAATTATATTTAATGAAACGATTTTTCTCGTATGATTTCTACTCATTCGAATGGTTATTGTTTACTATATCTCATCTCTTAGTGGCATGCGATTTCCTTTCAAACAATTACAGAATAAAATATTTTGCGAAATGAAATGTTAAGGAAGCGGGGACTTCTATAATAATCGATAACGCTAATTCTATAATAATCGATAACGCTAATGTTTGTATTATAAATAGCTTTAAGTTCCAAACTGCCGCCCATATGTCTATTTTAACCATTTAAAATGATCTTAAGCGTTAAAACCGAAGCCTTTTTCTTTATTTTTAGCTTTTTCTATCGTTCCATCCGTTATAAAAGTGCATAAGCGTTATTTTAAGTGCTTCTAATAATATGCCGTCTCTATTTTTAGGGTATCATGGTAATGGTGACATATAGTGGTTACAGATTTGGCGCACTAGTACAAAAGGGATAAAATAAAAATTTTATTATGATCATTGTAAAAGAAAGCTATGAAATACATGCACGCAATATTATGTCGATTTTACTTGGCACATTTTGCCTGTTCTGTTATATATTATGCTTTGCATATTGTATTCATTTAACAACACAATAATGCTGATAACCGTTTAATTTCGTTACAATTAGTTTAAACAGCTGACAAAATATTAATAAACAGTGTTTATGATACAACCTAACTCGACATGTGTTTTTTCAAGGGCTTTTTGAAAGTGACAGTTATTTTTGGAATAAAATACTTTTTTTGGCTCTGGTTATTATACGGAAAATGACATTTTTTTTTCCTTCTCATTTTCTCTTCAAATATTTGTTTGAAGCTTAATAATTTAGAATGAACTGGAAATTATGATATGTTCCAAGAATATTGTTCGAAATAAAAATCGAAGCTCAAATTAAAAATATCATAAACTGCCATTCCATCCAAATTTAATAAAATGTATATTTTTGGTGCAAAAAAAAAAAATGTTTGAATGCTGAGTAGATTAAGAAGACGATATGTTCCATTTCCTCTATATTTTGAAAACTGTTCCGAAATTTGTAAAAAAAAATTTTTTTATAAATAATACTTGAAATCTGTAATAATAAAATTAAGCTTAGTCATGAATGTAGGGAAAACAAAATACTTGTTGTTCTCAAAAAACCGAGTCCCAGACCCCTATCTTGAAATGGATTCTTATAGATTTGAAACAGTATGGAGTTTTACTTACTTTGGATCAATTATTACTATTGATTACAGAATGTCTCCTGGAAGAAAAGAAAAAAAACAACAAAAAAAAAAAACAGACTCTATCTGGCAAATAGGGCTGTGTCTATGGGCTGAGAAGATTTATTGAATCTAGATTTCTTTCTAGAAAAACAAAGCTCTTAATTTACAAAACTCTTCTCATGCCGGTCTTGACATATGCTTCTGAAGCTTGGACAATGACACAGGAAGAAAATTGTTTCATAATATTTGAGAGAAAGATTTTACGGAGTATTCTTGGTGGTGTAAATGAAAACATTAACTGAAGAAGGAGATTTAACTTTGTACAAGATTTATAAACAACCTGATATTATTAAATACATAAAAATAANGTGATTTAAAAGCCTCATATCGGGATTTATAATCACATGGTTTACAAGTTTAAAAATCGCTCTTTTTTGTCAAATTTTTGTTTATATATGTATTCTTGGATTTCCTCTTTTTTACTTTCTGACTACTCTCATCCCTGTAAATACATAAAAATAAATAGAAAGAATTGGATAGCCCACATGATTCGAATGAGTAAAGACAATGCAATAATGCAGACAATTGCTTTTTAGACCCACTGGAACAAGAAAGCGGGGAGGGCCGCAGTTGAGGTGGGCTGATTTGGTGGAATCTGATTTTCTTGCAATTAATGAAAAAAAATTGGAGATCTAAGATAAATCGAAAGTCGTTATGGAGAAATCTTTAGAGGAAGGCATTGGCCCACACTGGGCTGTCTGGCCAACTATGATGATGATGACGAAAATGAAGAGTGTGTGTTTGTTCGTCCCTCAGATAACTCCAGAACCGTCTATTCTATTGTCCTGAAATTTGGACCGTGGTTACAAGGGACAATTCCATCCCTCGATCCTAAAAAAACACTCAATATTTTTAATTATATCGTTCAGGAGAAACATTTGAAAAATAGAATTAACTCATTGGCTTAGAGCTATCGCTATTGATATAACTAAAACTGTAGACGATTTTAAAGATAACATCGGCGATGTCTGCTAGATTATGGCTCTGATTAAGCAAAAAAGAAATTAATTGTACTTTTTTAGTTATTTATTTTTTATCCATTATGTCAGATAAACTTAATGATATCTACATAAACATACTAGCATAAGCAAAATACGTTACTAAATTAGTACTTCTGAAGCTATCCACGTGCTAATTTTGTTTATATTTATGCTTTTAAAACCTGTTTTTTTAAAACTATAAATTTAAAATCAACGATAATTGAGTTTACTATACATACTGAAAAGCAAAATTAATGGAGAAGGAACACTAATTCGTTTAAGAGAAGCGTAAGAATTAACCATATAATTACTGACGAAATTGATGCATGATTAATATTGAAAATACGAAATACTTGAAATTAAAAAAAAAAGCTATGTCTTAAAGGGTAAAAAATTAATGGAGAAATGGCACTAATTCGTTTATCACGGTAAAATTTCGCCAAACCATTTTTGACTCAAATTATTAATTTTGTTAATAGATACTGGATGAAATAAAAAGTAAGATATTGCTCTGAAAACCAATTTAATGTAGAAATGTACTAATCCATTTAAGAGAGGCGTAGAAAATCGCTAAACTATTATTACTAACTATTTTATTTTATAACAGTCGTTGAACAGCCGACACAATTTTTTTGATATACGACTACTACTGAACTCCGTAGCCGTGTAATTTTGAACCGAATCCAGAAGACAAGGGAACTCTAGGATCGAGTATTGGGAGAAATTGTGCCTTCGTGGAGGTCTTGATGGAACTAGTCCGCATTTGCGTTACACGGAGGGGAAATCTATGAAAACCTCCCATGGTTAGCCTGTGTACAAGGGGACTCCAACCCATGATCCGTCTACCACTAAGGACATTTTTACGTCAACACTGTGGTCGATGCGTGCCTATTGCGGAATTCGTATCGACCAGCCTTCGCTGGGATTCGAAACCGATTCACATCATTGAAACGCTAGCGCTCTATCCCCTGAGCCATCACGGCTCATTACTAACAATTTTATTTTATAACCGTCGTTGAACAGCCGACCCAGATTTTGGGTTTACGACTACTAATATCCAGCTCCGTAGCCTTGTAATTTTGAACCAATCCGGAAGATAAGGAAACTCCTGGATCAGTACCCCCAGAGGTATGTTTTGTTATGGGAACATGGAGGACTTTGTGACTCGACAAGTTTAACGTGCACCAGTCACCAATTACTACACGGTGAGTCTTCGGTCGCCGGGGATCGAGCCTACCTTGGACATGAGCTCAGTGTCCTGCCAACCAGGCTATCCGACCCATTACTAACTATTTATAAAAAAAAAAACTTTGTACTAAAAAATAAGAAATGGTACGAATTCGTTTAAGAGAAGATAAAAGTTTAAGATCGCCGTAACATTTTTGATGCCAATGATGTTAAATTAATTTTGGTAATAGGCACTAATTGTAATTAAAAATAAGCTTTGCACTCTAAAATAAAATTAATATTGAAGCAATGGTATTAATTAATTTAGGAGAAAAATGGAAAACCGTCATACCACTTTTGACACCTATGATGCTCAAATAAATACTTTAGTGAGTGCTATTTGATAGAGAAACGGTAATTATTTGTTTAGGAGAAACGTATAAAACTATTGTTGGCGTCAATGATACTTAATTATTCTTGGTAATATAAACATTACTGGTATTATAGTAATTGACTGGTATATAGTGTTGGTTCAAAGTATTTTATGAGCAAATTTGGCGCCTATTTAAACTGCACCTATACTGCGCAATTTTTTTTATAGATACTGTGGAAATAAGTTCCTTACGTAATAGGTATAAATTGAGGAAAAAATTGCTTGATTTTGGTAAATTTAAAATATTAGGAGTTGACCACGATGATGGGATGGCATTTTTGATGGGATGGGCCTTGAACTTGTTTTTCTGTGTCTATTACCGTAAAGTCACGGGGCTCAAAGGAAGGGCAATGAGTAATAATAAATCAAGAAGTCATTGAAATGACTTTTTTTTTATTGTGTCGGTATTTGTTTTTTAGTATTGTGCATGATATTGTATCGTTGTTCAATACCTATTTTGATTTTTTTTTTCTTTTGTTACGAAGAACGTGTGTTCAGCTCGTATTGTATAAAAAGATTTTTTTTTTTCCTTCTAAATATCAGACGTTAATTTTCAGAGCAGCATCGGAATAGCTTCAGAATCAAACTTAAATAATTGTCGCTAAGTATATTATGTATATATATAAATAAAATAATAATAATAATTAAAANATAATCCACTGTAATTCTGATATTTAGTAATATTATGAGATGGAAGTTGTTATATTCATTTAAGTTTCTATACAAAATAAAAATGTTTTGGAGACAATATATTTTCCTTTTTTTTGTTATTTTTGGATATAAAACATATTTGTCAAACTTTAATGAAACGACTCATAATAATGTTAAAGAGTAAAACATTGTTTTAGTTCAATTTTTTTACTTCTATTTAAGTCATGTCATAAGGCATTTTTAGCGCAATTTTCGCATTTTAAGGGCATTTTTTGCACTTTTAAGGGCATTTTTTGCATTTTTTAGGGCATTTTTTGCAGTTTGTAAGGGCATTTTTTGCACTTTTTAAGGGCATTAATTGAGATTTTTTAGGTCATCAAAATCCGGGCTCTAGTAATAATAAATCAAGAAGTCATTGAAATAACTTTTTTTTTTATTGTGTCGGTATTTGTTTTTAGTATTGTGCATGATATTGTATCGTTGTTCAATACCGATTTTGATTTTTTTCTTCTTTTCTTACGAAGAACGGGTGTTCAGCTCGTATTGTATAAAAAGATTTTTTTTTTCTTTCTAAATATCAGACGTTAATTATCGGAATAGCTTCAGAATCAAACTTAAATAATTGTCGCTAAGTATATTATGTATATATATAAATAAAATAATAATAATAATTAAAATCATTTTGTGTGGTGGGATTTTTTTTTTTTTNTTTTTTTTTTTTTTTTTTGTGTGATCCTATTTGTGTTCATCCTGCCATGTTTACAAAGAAGTTTGAATTTAAAATAGGAGTTAGATTTGTCTGAATAGAACAACTGGAAATTGCTTCAGGGTCAAATGTAATCTTAACAGCTTACTTTTGATAATAATGTGGAAGCTTTACCTTTGCATAATAGAGACTTGTTTAAATGGTTGTATTGGATGATTGAACACAAATTTAAGATAAGAGGTTCGCGAGAAGTAAATTTTCTTTTTAGCTTAGATTTTACTATTTATGTAATATTAATTCTTTAGTAGTAATAAGGAAAGAAAACAAGATGTTGAAAGTGAAGAGGTAATAAAAGTAAACTTTTATTTAATAATCGACAAAGAAGCATCATTTGAGTATTTTTTTAACATTATAAATATAAAATAGAAGTAGTTAGTTGGTTTCTCGTATTTAAACTATTTATGTTTGTTTTCGAATGTTACGGTATTGGCGCCCTTTACTGTTCTGAGACAATTTTTATCAGTGCATCTGCGCTTGTTGGTGCGTCTTTCCTATGTAACTGATAAAGGTATGATATGAGAAACTTGTTTACTAGGAATGTTGAATAGGTTAGAAAGGCTTCCTGTGTTAGCTTGCTTCCGTCCTTGGCATTCAGAATTGCCAAGGGCTCTCTGCCAAACATCCACATTTTGGGAATGCAAACCCACTACGGCGCACTTCTGTTGCATTTATTAAACGCTAATTTGCTTTTGTGAAAGTGTAAGCTCTTTTCTCTAATAGATTATGACAGATATAACTTAAGTAACAACATCCAGCATTTATCGCATCCTATTCTTATTTTTTTATAAAACAATTATTCTAAATTTGTTGGATTTTTTTTTGTCTTGCTGCTTTTTTCCTAGAGTTTTTTAATCGCTTGAAGCTCCATGCATGGGAATGCGATTTGAAAAAATGGAAATTTAATACGTATTCCTACAGTTGCGGTGAGGTTTGTGCGCTACATTTTACTTTGTCTTTATATCTTGCTCTTCAATATTTTAATTTTTTTTCAACAGTTGAAGGAAAATTTTTAGCTGAACCCATACATGATTCGCCCATACTCTTTTAGAATCAGCATTTTTTCGTCTTAAATAGTACTGACAAATATCAGGGGGTGCGTCAATTGATTGCTTTTTACGATCGTTTAATAAGGTGTTATAGTAAAGCAATTATTACGCGTGTTGATTTCCGGCTGATTCAGAGGAATTTTCATCTGTTTTCAAAACGATGTCTCCAGACTGTTGGATTTTTAAATTTATTACTACTGCGATTTTTATCTTCGAAATTGTTGCAGGATGAAAATATCAGCAATCGATTGTTTTTTACAATCGTTTAATAAGGTGTAATAGTAAAGCAATTAATACACTTGTTGATTTCCGGCTGATTCAGAAGAATTTTCGTCTGTTTTCAAAACGATGTCTTCCAGTCTGCTGGATTTTTAAATTTATCACTACTAAGATTTTTCCCGCAAAATTATTACAAGATGAAAATATCAGCAATCGATTGCTTTTTACGATCGTTTAATAAGGTGTAATAGTAAAGCAGTTAATACACTTGTTGATTTCCGGCTGATTCAGAGGAATTTTCGACTGTCTTTAAAACGATGTCTCCAGTCAGTTTCATTTTTAAATTTATTTCTACTGCGATTTTTAACGTCAAATTTGTTTCGAGATGATAAAATTTAACTATCGATGTTTTTGATGCCTCTATGAATCTTCGATCTATTGTTGGANTGCTTTTTACGATCGTTTAATAAGGTGTTATAGTAAAGCAATTATTACGCGTGTTGATTTCCGGCTGATTCAGAGGAATTTTCATCTGTTTTCAAAACGATGTCTCCAGACTGTTGGATTTTTAAATTTATTACTACTGCGATTTTTATCTTCGAAATTGTTGCAGGATGAAAATATCAGCAATCGATTGTTTTTTACAATCGTTTAATAAGGTGTAATAGTAAAGCAATTAATACACTTGTTGATTTCCGGCTGATTCAGAGGAATTTTCGACTGTCTTTAAAATGATGTCTCCAGGCAGTTTGATTATTAAATTTATTGCTACTGCGATTTTTATCGTCGAAATTATTGCGAGATGATAAAATTTAACTATTGATGCTTTTGATGCCTCTATGAATCTTTGAACTATTGCTAGAAAAGAACATTTTTCTTTATATTTTCTACAATTTTCTAAAATAAATTCCCCTCCGGTAACAAAATAATATCGATGCATCTTCGTAGTAAAATTTTTTATTTCGTTTCAGCCTCAGACTAATGGAATTAAAAACTTAACCCGAAGATAAAGATCCTATAGCCTTGATATATTCCTAGTTTTTTACCATATAAACATGTTCGAATATTTTATTTAAAGTTCTAAAGGGTTTATGCTTTTTTATTGATTATATGTTAATAATAATATAAATGTTTGCAAATACCTATCTATAATTCTACGTACAAAATATTTTTCAAAGCGAATGAAAAAGTTGCAGATATCTTTGATTAATTCGAACATTAAATGTAAATGTCAATAATTTATTGCTTGTAATAAAGATACTATGTTATATTTTCCTGTTTAAATCCCTTAGAAAGCATATACCTTTTCTTTCACTGCGTTTTTTTTTTTTTTTTTCCTTTGTGAAAGCTTTAGATAGCTATGTTTGAGAACTCATAATTGTTAAATGTTGTTATTAATTTTGCTTCTAGTATTAAAATTTAAGAGATAATATATTATTTATAACCCAGTTTTCTTTCTATTAAAAATGATATTTTGCCCACAACAAAATTTCTTCATAAATAAGTTCAAATTATTTCATCGTCTATTAAAATTTAAGAGATAATATATATAACTGTGTTATAAATTTATTTTTAAGCCAGTTTTCTTTCTATTAAAAATGATATTTTGCCCATAAAAAAATTTCTTCATAAATAAGTTCAAATTATTTCATTGTCTATCGTTTGCATAATATTAAGAATTATTTTTACCTCCCTTTTTATAGTTCACTTAACAAGATTAGAAATATAAGAACAGCAACTGCAGGGTAATCCCCTTAGAAAAAGAAAAAACATTTCATTTTTTTTTCCTGAAATAGATTATCAAAACAGAATGAACACAAGGCTCTAAAAGTCCTGATTTAACACTACTTAAAATAATACTCAAAGGCAAAATAGGATATTCAAATAATTTAGCTCTTTAATAGATAATGTAAATCCTTCATCTTGTCTGATAACATGTTGAAGACCCTTGGAAAATTAAAATTATTGAGTTGAAGATTTTTAATATTTCAGAAATATAAATTTTGTGTTATAAATTTCTGTTTCTTATAATTGTATGTTTTTGATTTTTTAGATCTCATCTGTTGTCTTCTCATACTTAATGGAGTTCTTGGTCATCCACAGAGGTGAATTCTGCCCAGCACAACACAAATAAAGTGTATTGTTGGATTTATTTGTGAGAATTTATTTTTTTGCGCGAAGATTACTTAAGAAGCAGATATTGCTGCATCATTTCAGTTTGTGAAGCACATCAGATTATCTTTATTTTGAAATCATCCACTAAGAAAAACTTATTTTCATTTAACTGGGGCATTCTCCACCAAGGCATGACTATGAAGCATAAGTTGATGAGACCCGGCCCATCCGAAATTGTTTACAAGAACATGAGGTTTTTGATAATGGACAGGCCAACGGATGCTACCATCAATGCATTTATAGAGGTAATGAATGAATTTAAGGCTCATTTTTAATTAAAACCTTATTATAATATTTAACCAACTCCTAAGCGATGACAGTAAGTTTTTGCAGCTTGTGTAAATGTTTTAAGTGCTTCTCTCAAATTTTCCTTTCCTTTTAGAAGTATTTTTTTAAAACCTTTTATGCTGAAATCATTAAATTTGTTATATTATAAATTCACATTATCTGTGGTATTAGTTGAAATTCATGTGTATTTTCTCTTTAATTTGATTCATTAAACATAGCTGCCAACTCTAGGTACTGGATTTTGCAGTAGCCTACTGGATTTTGCCAGTTTCTCCTGGTCAACTGGTTTAATAAATATTCTCCTGGTTTTTGTACATTTTATAAAATTCCCTACAATTAAGAAAATTCCCTTAAAATCTCTATTGAAATTTAATTTTTGAGCAGATTATTGCTTGCTTTAATATTTAAACAAGTTTTACTAATGCATAAAGAAACGAGCCTTATTTATAAAAATCAGTTAACTATCTTTGATGAATTAAATACCTATTACTCATTAAAATTAAGAGTAAACATAATACATAACGTTTCAAGTTCATTTAATGTTAATCATAGTTGGAAAATATTTCAGTTTTTTATTTTGATAACTAAAAATCCATAAAATTCCCTATGTGTAAAATATTTCGTACTTTTTGTAACAAGTATCAAGAAATTTATATTATTTCGTAAAACTCCAGGATTTTTCCTTATCTATGTTAGCAGCTATAATTAAATAACAGTCTGATCAATTTTACTTCAAATATCATTTCTACAAAAAATAATNATTAAATGAAAAAAAAAAAAAATAATAATAAATAAATAAAGGCACCAAGATTACAGGTGTTACCAAAATTTCACAGTGAATATATATATGTTTTAGCATTTGTGTTCAAAAATAATTTTCTGGGTGAACTATTAATTCAAGTAAGAAACATTGGATCAAAAATTTAAATTTTTCGATTATTCAAACCAATTATTTTGAAAACTACATTAGTAATCCTAGGAAATAGGTTATTCTGTATGCACAGAAATCAGAAATATTGGGATAAAAAGCTAAAAATACAGAACAAATAATGATACAATATTTTTTATCCAGAAAATCAGAAGTTTCAGAAGAACTGCAAACTCTAATATTATTAAACTTAAGCATTATTATGTTAAAATAAAGGGGGGGGGGAGATATTTTACTCTCTATTATTCTTATTTAAACAATAGTACTGAAACTTCATACTGTACTTTTACTGAAATTTAGTATTGCAACCCATTTTTCCTTTTCATCATTCCATTATTTTGTTAGTTTTTTTTTTTTTACTAATTATCTTTAATATAAAATATATACTATATATTGCCTTGAATATATTAAAATTTGTATTGATTCAATGGATTAAAAACAAATGCATATTTTATAAAACTTAATTTATACTAATATTATAAATTGTATACAGCTAAACAAGATATTAAATAGATAATACTGAAGTACAGCATTTTTATTGTACAGACAAGCAAGGGGAGAAATTTATCATTAACATAGATTATGAAAATAATATATGTTAATGATTATATGAATATATATATTCATGAATATATGTTACATATTTATTTGCATTTTAAGTGAAGTTGAAAAGTAATATTACAGCATATTTAAAACATTCAGTTATTTTTCTTAGTCTATAATTATATTAGCATACTTAAAGAACAAAAGTGGTTCTTTTTTAATTGTTATTGAAAATATTAATTAATAATTAAATACTTTGAAATAGTTTAGTTAATTTCAATTGCTTAAATATTTTTGACATATTGTTAAAAAATCAAAATCTTTTTTTTTCCCAACTAGGAATTTTTACAACCTTCAAATAACCTGCTTTTTAAAAGATAATATAACTGGAAAAACCTAAACATGTTTTTATGTTTAAACTTAAAATTGCAACGGAATGCAGTTAATATTAGCCCAAGTGTTTAAAATAAAAATATGTAAACAAATTCTCCAATTTACATAATAGAAATCTATGTTTGTACAGAACTCTTTCCTTTTGTGCTACTGTTAGTATTAGTAACTTTTTAATTAATTTCTTATATGAAAAATTTACTTTTATTTATAAATTTTAGTATTAGCTGTTTTTCGTAGCTCTGAATCAGTAGTAACTCAGCTCTTGATTATTTAAAATAATAAGGTGCCATTATTATTAACAATGCTACAATATTTATCCAAAATTTCTGAAATATCCCTAAAAGCACATTAAAGTAATTAGGTCCAAAAAGCTATGTTTTTAATTACTATATATAATCATTACTAAAATGTAAAATAAATGCTAATAATTTATAATGCATACATTTGAAGTGATTTAAAATCCATATTACTAGTATTAAAAGAAATTCTTTTATTATTTATGAACTTTTAACAAGATTAACTATACGTAAGTTATTCCTTTTTATTAGGAGCTTAAAAGCAAAAATGTAACAGAAGTTGTAAGAGTATGTGAACCCACTTATCAAAAAGAAGCTTTGGAGATGCATGGAATAAAAGTATTGGTAAGTTTTTAAAATCAGTTATTTATTCATTTTTATTTATTATTTTATGTAAAAGAAGGGATGGAAACATAAGTTTTTCTGTTGTTCATGATTTTAGAATCAACTGTACCTAGTTTTTACCATCTGTCAGTTTTATTTCAATACAAAGATAAACTTGCATTTCAATGCAAGTAATATCTTTTGTTCACCATTAAAAATTGTGTAAAGTTTTATTTTATTAATTTTTATCTGTTTTTACTTGTTTATGTTGAAAATTGCTAATTGCTTTGTTATTCTTTATTTTAAAAATAATCTTTACACCTATAAAATTGTATAATTAATAATTGCATTATTATTAGTTTTTATTATTTTTATTTTCATTAAAGAATCTTATTAACAAAGTTATTTTTAAATGCTAAAGCGACAGTATCAGTAAATAAAGACATGTCTCTAATTTAAATAATTACTTTCTTAGAAAAAAATTACCTCCAACCAATATTTTACAACTAATTAAAAATACAAATAAACAAAACAAAATTTTTTTTTTAAAGTTTTCTTAAGGAAAAAAATTGTGTTTGAACAATATTAAAATTTTCTTCTCTTGTTGGGATAACCTGTGTATCTCTGCCACTATTATTTAGAACATGATAATGTATCGTGTAAATAAACACGACAATGTATGAAAGAAATCATTTAAAGAAAAAGGAAAGGAGAAATATAGCATTATAGGTAAAATTTTATAACATTTGCCACCAAACAAAATTTTATAGTTATTCATAGCAGCACCATCTATTGACAAACTTGGTAACAAATTTTGAAACTTTTTAATAATGAAATCTTGTTTCCAACAAACACAGTAAACTGTACAAATTTTATCTTTTTCTGTCTTTTATATGTATTTAAAATAATCAATCATATTTGGGACAGCTAGTATGTGTCTCATTTGCATTTGTTATTAAATATATAAGATAAGAAAGTGTGTGCTATTATCGAGATGGTATTAAGTATATTGAAATTTTTTTTTACTGTCTCTTGCAGGATTGGCAGTTTGACGATGGATCTCCTCCACCAGTTAAAATCATGAATGATTGGTTTGATCTTCTAAGGAAAAGGTTTAAAGAAAAAACAGACTGTTGTGTTGCTGTCCATTGTGTTGCTGGTCTGGGCAGGTAAATAGCCTCACTTATTGATCCAACTTATAATTTTTGGGACACATAAAACCACATTTGCTTATACAAAATGTTGATTAAAGCCAGAGATCCACAACCTATGACCTATAACACAAAAGTGGCGCACCAAACTTTTTATTTGGCCCTTAAACTGTCTAAAATATCAATAAAAGTATGAAGGGGAAAAAAATGTAAGGACCTTTTTTTTCAGCCATGCTTTGTAACAATAAGCTACTGATCTAGTTTACAGATTTTCTCAGAGTATCAAAAGGTAACAGTTTTGTTGTTTCAACTTTTGATTGTGGCAATGGATTCAGTGTTCGTAGTGAACTGTATTACTATTTTACGCAAATAAAATGACAAAAACATAGATCATTCTAACATATCATTTCAAAATTCAGGGATCTGTCCAGACCGAATTTACTACCGTTTAGCGGTACCTTCACAAATTCACTTTTAGGTAAAGCGGTAGTTTCACAAATTCAACTTTAGGAAAAACGGTAGTTTCACAAAATACTTTTTCTTAAAACTTTACTTTTGTGTCCCTTAAGAAACGATAAATCTATATTTTTACAATGTTTTTGTATTGATTTTTTAATACAATTTTTAATTTTTCACAAATTATGCCTAATTTTTCACAAAATAGGTACCTTTCAGAAAATCCTAGACAGACCCCTGAAATTGACAACCCATACCAACTGACAACTGAGCCTTTTCATCTTTTTTTTTTTTAAAGCATTGGCAATTTGAATTCAATTTTGCAATTTCATTTTCTGAATAACAATCAAAGTTAACTTTCTTTTGTATCCCTCTAAATATTTTACGGTAATTGTGCATTATTCTTACTCTTGATTATCAATTTGTTTAGATTTACTTACATTTAATATTTTTTATCATTTTACTTGAGCAAAACATTTGGTTATGCCATATGCTGTCAAAATTACTTTCTAAGAGAAACTAAATACTTCCTGAATTTTTACAAGTGTTTTATTAATGTTGACCTAAAGGTGCTTTTTTCATTGGATGTTTTTAAAAAGTGCTTAATTTTCGCTTTTCCAAATTGAGGTTTTTCCTTTACCATGTTGATTTTTGCTATGAATTATGCAGAAAGACACTGTTCACATTGTTCTATTCAACATTTTCACAATTAATTTAACCCCAATCTGTTTCGGCACATCGTCAGTCCGTAACGTATGAAAACGCCATTCGATTTACATGATTCAAAAATTTTAACAATTGTCAAAAACAATTCCAAAGCTTTTTTTTTTTTGACATGACGGTTAAAACCAAATAAAACCGTCAATTGTCAAAAGCTTTCCAACCTTACCTAATTATGATATTTTTTTTAAAGGTCTTAAAAATATCATTTGAGTGTTTGAAAAGTGCTTATTTTTTGTTGAATAATTTGGCTGCGCATCCTGTGAAATGGTTATAAATTATGTTTGGTTCATAATTTTTTTGAAAGGTAGGGCTGTTATCACCAAAAGAAATTATTAAGTTTGTACTTGTAGATTTTCATTACAGGATTGATTTCATTTTTTTTTTCTTAATTAAAGATCCTTTTATATTTTAAACTTTAGTTCTTAACATTTATTTAAATTTTTTACAATTTAAAATTTTCATTACATCTTTTGAGGTTTTTTACTATAATTATTGAAGTTATATTTTAGTCAGAAATTTTCTTTTAAGTTGATTTGTGTGAAAGAATTTATTTTTTATTATTTTTTGCAATGCATATTGACATTTAAGAATTAATAGTTTTAAAACAAGCATTATGTATTTCTAAATAAAAAATGTGTATAATTTATAAAGAAATTTTTTCATTGTTGAGTGTGGAAAGTAATGTAAAATCTCATTAAAATGTATTTTTTCGTGGAATTTTACAATTTGTATTATGTTGTAATTTTAAACATACAATATATTTTGAATTCAATACACAATTTTTAATTAGTATAATTTTGAACTTTTGGAATTTATTGTACCTCTATTGTATAAAATCAAAATATTAGCTCAGTATTAAAAAATTAAAAAAAATAGCTATTAACATATTTTTAAACTTTCCAAAAATTCATGCAAAAAATCATTGTTTTTTTTTATGTGTCCTTCTAAATTCAGAAAAAATTAATATGTAAAGGAAGTAAAAATGTTAAAATTACAACTGTAGTTTTACCTTGTTGTAATCTTGCATTCTTGTCTAGTTATTGCATACAGTGTGTGTTCCATTTTGTTAAGAAACCTTTTTTTTTTATAAATAGGGCACCTGTTCTAGTAGCAATTGCCTTGATTGAATTGGGAATGAAATATGAAGATGCTGTTGAATTAATAAGGCAGTAAGTTTTTTTCTTTTTTCCTTGAGAGAAGAAAAATGTATTTTTATAGATTGTAATTTTTATGTTTTGTATGCTGCTTCTTTTTAAAAGTTTGCTTTAGTGAAGTTATATTTTCTTATGCTTTGCCTATTAAGTTTTTGTTCTTCCTTGCTTTTCCTTCATAAATATAAATTAATGCATCTTTAATTGTTTTACTCTTTCTTTTTTTAAATTTATTGTTGGTTAAATTAGTTATTCCATATGATGTTTAATTTTTTTCGAGAAATATTGCATTCACATAGCTCTTGTGGGTATGTGAGTAAATCGAAAAAAATATGTGTGAGAAACTCAAAAGAAAAATTTGTGTCAATGTTTAGTTAAATCATTTATGTCTGTTAAAACTAGAGATTATCTTTGGATGGATTTGTTTTGAACATCTAATACTATCTAATAATTATTCTACTCGTAAACAAAAATAAAAAAAGTAAAAATTTTCTTATTTAAAAAAAAATATTGCTTTGGTTTGAGATTTTTTTCTTTTTAACCTTAGATAACTAAAATTAGTGTTAATCTGTAACTCATCATTGGACTAACGAACCACAAATTGAAAACAATTATCTTTTTATATTTCCATTGTTTCTTTAAAACTAATTAGTGTAACTTAAAAGAAGTATGATTTTTCATTTAAAAAGCAGAAATATAGAACAGGGTGCGGAGCTTTTTTGAAAAGTGCTTATTTTCGATTTTCGTTTTTTAAAAGCCCTTAAAGGAGCTTTTTTCATTGGTTTTTTTAAAAAGTGCTTTATTTTTCCTTTTTCAAAATGAGATTTTTCCTTTATTATGTTGATTTTCGCTTCGAATTATGCAAAAAGACACAGTTCACATTGTTCTATTTGACGTTTTCACAAGTGCATCAAAATATCAGTGTCTGAAAATTAGTGACTTCAAATTTATTTTATAATGCCTGTTTTTCAACTAATTTATGCTTTAAAGCTTAATACTTTCTCTTGTGTGCATTAATTTTTTATTTCAAATGCATGCCTTTATGATTTTCAATTTAAGACAACTTTCTTGTTATGTTTTATAAGATGTTTACTTATTTTAAATAATATTTTTCATTCAAAAGTAGCTCTTAAAAGTAGCATTTAAATTCAGATTTTGACATTAAGTGTGATAGTTCAGATGCCAAATGAAATGAATGTTGTTATTAATCACCATGAATCAAATCATTTTTGATAATATTTTGACCTGTTTGAGATGTTGTGCCTGCATAAAAAACTAGTGTTTTGTGTTAAAAAAATTTTTGTTAAATGGTTATAGTCCAAAAGTGCTTCAAAAATAATGATAATAAATAAAGAGCTAAAATGTCTGTGCTTTGGCTGTTTGTGGAGTTTAAAATCATTATAAGTAAGTCAGCAATTTTAAGGCTTTGTTTGAACTTTTCATTTGATTTGACTGAAAACCATTTTTCTAAGTAACAGATCACATTGAATAAAAAACAAATAAACAGAAATCCTTCAAAAGTATTTTGGCTTCTCTTAAAGATTAAATAAAATTTAAAAGGAAAAATAATGTTCTTATAATTTGGAATTGACCAATATAAGAACCATCTCTAATGGCAGAAGTCAAATTTCTATATGATGAAAAAATCACTAAATGTAATTTTAATCTTATTTATCAGGCCTATTAAATGCATGCACACTATGCGGATATTTTTCTTTTATTAAACATATATTTAAATTAAAAAGAAGCTTTGATGTAGATGCATAAAACTTAATTGAAATATGTTTAATATAAAGCTTTTAATATTTTCAGGAAACGAAGGGGTGCTATCAATGCTAAACAACTTGCTTTTCTGGAAAAATACCGTCCTAAGTCCCGTCTGAAATCCCAAAATGGTTTGAAGCAGTGCTGCATTCAGTGAACAGGAATTATTTTTCCTTTTTGTCTATGGCAATAATTTAAGTTGCCTTATTGTCTTATTCATTTTAAAGTTTTTCATTACTTAGCAGCACTTTAAAATAGATTTGTATATGATGGAATTCACATTTTTGTTCATGTCATTTATTTACTCATTCATCATTGTTTAAAATGTACTCACACATTACACGCAGAAGTTCTCTTGTTTATCAATTTTTTTTTAAATTACCAAATATTTTGCTACTTATCATTCCAATGAATTTTATAAATTTTTATTTTCGAATAAAAATGATAATTAGAAATATTTTTGATCTTGCTAAATTTTCTGAATATTGGTTGTTCTGCCCCAAAAGTTTGTGTAACTTGACTTGCCTGTTTAATTTAAATATGTCAATGAATTTCAAGCTTTCAGATGCTTAGAATTGTTTATGCTCATAATGATGCTCAGAATTTATGTTTTTTGTTTAGTTAAAAATAAAATTTTGTATAGCTGTTAAAATTTATTATCTTAATGATATTTTTACCTATTGCAAGCAATAATATGACTAGAACTTAAATTTTATATTGCTATAATTCAATACTGTAGTTTTTTCCACCGACTTATAAATCAGCCATGTATATTTTTCATATATTTTAAAAAAATTTTAAATTGGTGAGATATATTTTTATGAATAAAGTACAAATAATAAATGGAGATATGTAGATCTTCGTTATTTCTATTGATTTTAACGCAATTTTTGTGAACTTTGAAATTCTGTTTCAAGGATATTGACTACTTTTCTGCTGTAATATTTGGAAAAATAAATGTGATATGAAAAATTGTTTAGTTTTTTATTACAAGAAAGAAAAATCTATTGCAAGTTAAGAAAGGCAATGGTAGTTTTAGAATCCAGTGACTGCATGTTACATTTTGTGACACCTATTTTAGCTAAGCTTCTAAAGTCATTAGTACGTTTTAACATACATTTTTAACTTCTTTACAATCGTTTTTTTTTTTAAAGAAAATTTATTAGCATATTTTTAAATTAAACTTAAATTTTTAAAAAAAAATTTAAAAAAACTAAAATAACATACAACTATAGGGCAGAAAATTCTAGAGGGAAAAGAAAAAGTCAAGAAACTTTATTCAAATATATATAAATCAAGAGAAAAAGCTTCATTCAATCAAGATTTTATTTCAAAAGAAAAGTGTAATGTATCATTTTAAAAATGGCACACAAACAAACTATCTACGTCAAATAATTAAAGTTCTTCTGGCTTAAATTTCTTTTTAAGTGTCAATAGCATCATTATATAATATGCGAATTCTCATACGAACTATCACATATTTCTGACTGACATTTTTTAAAAAAATGAAGAACTTGTTAGAAATCGGAAGGTATTTTTGAGTATGTCAAGTGCAAAATATTAATTCCAAAAAATTAAATGTTCCGAATCGTTAATTGTATTCTAATTGTTTTTAATAAAAATTTTAATTGTCCATTGTATCATCATTGATAGGCCTATTTCTCACCAAAGCAGAGACATATTTTTAATTGTCATTTTTAGTGAAATTGTTGATTCGAAAGCAAATTGAAATAAATCAATTTATAATAAAACACCAGTACAAATTATTTATTTTAAAAAATTTAAATTTATGCAACATATTTTTTTTAATATTTTTTAACTGTCCATTGTTTTTGATTTTTTATTTTAAGAAATATCAAAATGTCATAAGCAAAGTATTATTTTAAATTATGAAACAAATGCAAATTATTTATTGCAAAGAGTTGGAAATTCAGCATTAAGTTTTTAATTCTCCATTGTATCAATTACATTATGAGTCAAGTGATCACATAATTCTGACTGCTCTTTTTAGAAAAAGCAACATCTTATAAGCAAAGTGCAATATGTACTATTTATAAGTGTGTCACTAGGTTAAAATTTTTATTGAAAAAAAAACTCTTCTATGCAAATTTTATTAAAAATATTTAAGTGTCGATTAGGCCTAATACTTGACACAAGTACTGAATAGTCATTTAAAAATTCTGTGGTCTTCTTTTTTTTTTCATCAAATTTATATAGATTCCAAATTAGGCTACTTTTCTTCTAATCTAAAATTTATTTCGACTGCCATTTCTAAAAAAAATAAGCAGCTTATAGATAAAGAGAATTTTATTAATCAAGAATATTATTTAGAAGAGTTCATTATATTTGTCGCAAATTTTTTGAAGAACTAAATTTAAGTAGATGAACATTCAATGGTGTTCCCCCCAAATACTGAAACCCAGTAGCTGTCTTAAAAAACACCCGAATCGGGTACTTGCACTTCAAGAAGACCACTCATACGTAACCCATGGCGTATTAAAGTTGAGCTAAGTTTCTCTACATAAGTTCATTAGAACTTAAATTTAATACAGAGCCGTATCGCACATCGAATTAGTGGAAATATAGTTCTTTCTCGTCTACTTCTTTTACTTAACTGAGGTTTATTATTTGTTTATGTATTTTATTGTAACCGTGATATATTTTTGTTTTGTGTACCTGGCAACTTCGATGCATAATTGGCTTGTTTATGTTCTATGTGGCGTCGTGCCTGTCTTTGTGTTATGTCTCTTTGTAAGTATATAGAGAAAGAATTGAAATTCACGTGAAAGAATCTTTGTTTAAAAAGAATGTGTCACTTGAGAAAATTAACACTTGACGGGCTTGGCTTACTCGAAATAGAATGGAAAGAACAGTTGCTGACTTAAACAAATGCCACGTTTCAACAGCCAATCAGGATCGAGATATCCACACTACATTACCTGCAGGTCACACTCATTGGGACATGAAAACTACCCTTTAGATGAAAATGCGTAGCTGGTAATAAAGAATTTAATTATTTTTTGTATACCACGTACCATTTTCCCAAAAGACCACACTTAAGATAGGCGACTTAAAATATTTTAACAGCACGCAATAGCAACTTACGCTTTTCTTTCTTTTTTTCAAAAAGAAAAAAAAGCGTTCTTGTTGACATTGGGACAATCGCAAACTAGGCGACTTTTTGCAACAAAAGCCTTATCTCTGAAATAAGAGTACAGAGTAAACATAAGACAGGGTGCTTAGCGTTTTTAAAAAGTGCTTAAAGGTGCTTATTTTCGATTTTTGTTTTTTAAAAGCCCTTAACGGTGCTTTTTTCATTGAATGTTTTTAAAAAGTGCATAATTTTCCCTTTTTCAAAATGAGGTTTTTCCTTCACCATGTTGATTTTCGTTACGAATTATGCAAAAAGACACAGTTCACATTGTTCTATTCAACGTTTTCACAATTAATTCAACCCCAATCTATTTCGGCGTATTGTCAGTCCGTAGTGTATGAGAATGCCATTCGTTTTACATGATTCAAAATTTCATGATTTTTGACAATTGTCAAAAACAATGAAATTTTTTTTTTGAGATGACTAAAAACAAGATAATCCGACAATTGTCTAAAGTTTTCCAACCCTGCCTAATTATGATATTTTTTTAAAGTGCTTAAAAATATTTTTTGAGTGCTTGAAAAGTGCTTATTTTTTGCTGAATAATTTGGCTTCGCACCCTGTAAGTCTTAAATGTATTTTAAAGCCATGTTTGAATAATATAAAATCACGCCGCCTTTAACGAGTCCTTTATTTACCTCCATCCTTTATTAAAGCGGAACTATTTTCCGCAACTGGCTGGGAATGCCTAATATGAAAACCCTTAAAAGCAAATGCATTCCAGTCTTAGTAGACAAATAAATTGGTTTTTTAAGATTTTAACACCATCTACCTCAATGATTACGCTGTAAATCGTGATAAATGTTCTTTTGATGAAAATTTATTTCTTGTTTATTTTTGGTTGAAAATAACGAAATTCTGCCACATTTTAGCTTGGCGACTTTATATATTTTAACAACGCACAATAACTTAATACCTAAGGATTAATGCTTCTAATTAACAGTAGAACTATCGTTGACTTGACGACCATTTTGGTGTACTGGTGACAAAAGCTTTATCAACCTTCCAGAAGATACATTAAGAAACGAGATATCCGAGAATTCACGAGAAACTTGGCGACTTTTCTGCTACAAAAACGGCTCTAGATGTATCATTTTGATTTTGATATATGAATCAAATCGAACATATTTTTTGTTTATGCAGAATCATAGTTTCTTTTAAAGGAGAGAGAATAACACTGTACAATAAACATACAGATGTATTGTACAGTGTTATTGATCATTGCTTAAAAACCATTTATTTTTATAACTCCCTATGAACATTTTTTTTCCATACATTTTATAGAAAAATTCTTAATGTAATATTAAAAGTGGTCAGTTTGATAAATTAATACAAAATAAAGTGCAAAAATTAAATGAATGTTAACCTGACTCTTCATTTGGTTTCATAGAAATATTTTCTTTAATCTTTTTTTCTTTTTAACTGAATTGACAAACACAACTGAGGACTATTGAAACTAAAAATGATTTAACTTTATTTACATTAAATGGCTTATATCACAATGAGTGTAGTATATATTACAATGAATTAAATTAAATGAGCTACAGAAATTATCAGTAAAATTCTAAACCATGATTTATTCCTTCATACCCAAGTATGTATGGAATCTGTTCTGAACTCAGTTCTAAACCGTGATGATGTCCATGATGATGATACCCATGATGATGATGCCCATGGTGATGATGCCCATGGTGATGATGCCCATGATGGTGATGAGAAAGCAGTTTTGCTAGAAGTCCCACTGCCAGCAAAGCTTCTAACCCATGGTTATTATTATGCCCTCCGCCACTCCCAAATCCACCTCCGAAAATTCCAGATGAGAAATGTTGTCCTTCCACGAAGATGGCAGACGATAATAGCATTATAAAAATGGAAAACCAAACGATTTTCATTAAGTTATTCATTGTAGATCTAAAATGAAAAGAGAATATTTCAGTTCAAACATCATTTATCCTTTAAATATCACAAACTTTTTAAAAAATATTCAATGAAAATTATCATACGTTTTATTTACTTTGTGTAGGCTTTTTTTCCCGTTATTGTTGCATTGAATTATCTTTTTGATAAATCGTCATCATTTGAAATGAAAGAGTGAAAAATTATGTAGTTTTTTAATCATTCAGATTTATGTGATTTAAATTATATTTATAACATTTTTAGGTTAAATGCGCTTTTAATCTTAAGTTGTTTTTTATTGCATTTTAAATAATCTAAAATAATACATAAAGTACATTAAGAATTAACGTGAAAATGTGTTTTGAAACTAACTTTTTGAATTTTCGTATCATTGAATTAAATTCGATGTTTAGAAAAGAGAATTTTGATGAAAAGGAAACCTTTTTAAAAGTACAATAATATTCAATTTTGATAAGTAAGGATATTTTATCTTTACAAATGAAAAAAAAAAAATTTTGATTGAAAACAAAATATTAATAATAACCGGATTAAAGGGGATTCGGGATGTATGGGCAAAAAATGCTCAGTATTACCTACGCTTAAGTTTTCTAGAGGCTAAGAGAAGACTACACCGTTGAGAAGCTATTCATAGCGAATTCTCTATCAGCTAAATTAGTTATAAAATAGGGATCATAAAGAGTAAAAGTTAAAAGAAGTAAACGAAAAAAAAAAATGAATTTAGAAAAACCGAGAGTAATTTACGAAGCTTCACATGGTGACAATTTTTTCCCTAAAGATTAAGCAAATTATGGTAAAATCACTTCCCCTCTCCATAGCAGCCACCATAATTTGTATGCAATTTGATATTTTAAAGAGAAAAAAATTGTCAGCATTTGAAACTTAATAATTTGAACCAATTTTTCTATATTTTAAATTACTAATGTAGTTGAAATGGAATTTTCCATGGCATTATATACGCATTAAATGCCGCATTATTTTTGAAAACGTCACTTAGATCAGGGGCTACATGCATGTCAGATTTAAATTTTAAACTCATTTTTCTGTCTAAGCAATCTTATTGAAATTAGGCTTCTAGCTTCCCTTTAAATTTACCTATCGAAAATACATTTTTTTAAAATAGCTTTTTCAATTAATGGCAATTATTATTATTATTTGTTGCCCTTCCCGGTGGCTTTGCGTTATTAAATTAAGCAAAACACGTTTCTTTTAATTCATCCTATCAGAATAGAGATTAACATATTGATCATAATTTGGTATGATGTTATTACTCGCGGCCAGTTCATAATAGTCAAAATTTACCATTATAAGTAATGTAAGTTGAAAATTTTACCGAAAATTAAAAATGAATACTTAATTGTCTTGAATAAAAGAAAACAAAATAAGAACTTTGATGACAAAATAATGCGACCATAAAGGGGTTAATCGAAAGCTTATATTCAAATTTTGACTGTTTCAATCTTAGAAGGATTCGTAAATTTTGCTTTCTGAAGATCTTTTGGATCTAAAACAATCTATTTTCAATTTGCCCTTCTCTTTACAATTCTTTAGTTACTTCATTAGACAGTTATGTAAAGTCGTCGTGCAGTTAATTGAGACTGATGGAGTTCAGGAAATTCTTATTATTTTCCTGTTATAAAATATTAAATTTCATCTAAAAATTCGAGCAATCTGTGAAGAATGTATCCAGGACGCAATTGTACAGTGCACCAAAAAAATAAATAAAATTGACTACCCTGAATAATTTTTAACCTAATGAGTGGATCTTCAGGTTCTGGGACTTATCTTAATGGTTTGGAATAATGACCCCAAATATGCTAATTAATTAGAGCAGACGATAATTCAAGTTACGAAATCAGACCCCAAAACATACTTTCACTGAATAAACATGCCCTTTTTTTTCAATGATTCGGATTTCTGACTCCCAATATATAGGGGGTAGTTGCAATCTGGGAAATATGGTCTTCATAGTTTGACCAGGAGTGCGATCCACAGTTTAGACCCCTTAATGTTAATTTTACTCTTAGCGTATTTCGCCATATCTTGAGCACTTTTTAAGTGAATTGAAAAACTTTTGTACACAAATGTAAAATTCGTTTATTCTAAGATAATGCAAAAAATAAATTTTAGTAAATATTTATTATTTTTAATTATTTTATTTAATATTAGTTGAAAAAGTTATGAGTTGCAAGGTATATAATTTTTTACATAATTAAGTATGTAATTTTCAATGGCAAAAGACAAAATTTAAGCGAAATAGGTTAAATAATTCCTGAGAAATCGAATTTTAAGAAAGTCGTATATGTAAAGAAAGTTTGTATTTTTTTACCCACTTTTTTTCGTGCTTCTTTATTATAGTTTACGCTCCTTATATCCTGCAATTGTGGTTACATAATTCCAATTGTTATTTGTATTATGCGATACAATTTATATTCATTGAGTTTCGTAACCACCCCCCTTGATATATGTTCTTTGAATCCTTTTCAAAGTTGAAATTCACGAATAAAATTTTAAGTGAGAAGAAACAAAAAATACAAAAAACGCTTTAGAAATCTCTTGAATCAGTGAGGAAGGAATAATTGTAAACATTATTTGTTGTCTAAATAAACGTGAAGGTATAGAATCGCCTATAAACTCCGGTTTCCACCTGTAATAAAACAGGTTTTGTTGTTTTCATTCGAGCCTTTCTCACAAATGATTCGTTAGATTTCGATAACATTTTTATATTTTCTTGCTTAATTATAAATTTGCGACCTTCTAATGTCATTTTTGAGAAGGATTCGGAGAAAAGTCATTATTTTATTTTAAAGGTTTGCTATATATATTTATGAATGCTATATATTTATGAAATGATAGAAAAATTATTTTATTCAGAAATACATTTCATTTGCTTAGAATAGAATAGAATGAAATGAGGACACTATGGAATAATTTTGTTTTCGATCGAAAAAAATATTTAGTTAAGGAACAGCTGATATATTTTTAAATTCCACAAACTTCCATCAGAAAACTGAAAAAATATTCATATATTCAAATAATGAATAGTTTTATTATATTTTTTTAAAAAAATTTCATTTAATTTCAGATAATTTTACATGGAGATACTATTATCATTTCGAGGAAAACTATGAAGGCTATATTCACCAAAGAATATTATCCTCTTTTATGCATGTATGAGGGTTTAATATAATTTAATACTTCAATATTTGGTGAGGCAAACAATATAATCGCCTAGAAAAAATCTGCCCAATATTTATCAGAGAGAATAACAGAAGCAAAATTGAATTAAAAAAATTGACTGAAAATCAAATCGGAGGACCATTATGTCATTAACAAGGTATTACTAATTGCCACAATTATTTTTATTGAAATTTAAACGTACTTTCTACTTTTCAAAATTTTGAATTTTTTTGAGAAAATCAATTAATGAAAAGTAAGAAAGAATTTTTTCTGAAAAACAGAACTCAAAATATGTCATAACTATAAAAAATGCAAATTAAATATTTCTAGAACTTCGTTTCAAGTTACATACCTGGGGAACTTGCAACTAACACAACAATAACTAAACGTCAACTGATGTAATTTTAAGATCTTTCACATATTAAATACTCTAAACGACATCGGAAATGAAAAAATACTTCCTTTCCATCACTATATTTCCGAAAAATTAAGACAAAAGCTTCGAAAAGCTCCACCTAGCTCATAAGATCTTCTTCCGGTTGTAGTTATACTCTTAAAACGCTTAAACCTTCACTCAAATCAACGAAGCATAACTTAATCATTTGTAATCTTCTAAATTTGGTTTAAAAAGTGTCAACATTCTCTTCACTTTTCCTTCAAGGGAGCTCAATTGAAAACTTGGCGACATTATCTCAGTTGATCTGCCCTTTATGTTGATTTTTAGCATTATGACCATTTTTTTACCCAACGACTTTATAGATAATTGCTCTTTAATGGCTTCCTTTTCTTCCCTCGTGCGTAAAATCATTATATAAATTCCAAATTTATTCAAATTCTCATAGATTTGACATATTTCTTTTTCGGATGTTAGTAGTTTCTATCTGGATCTTACTCCATGCGTTTAATAATGAATACTTGTTAAACGTTTTCTATTTTTGTTCCTACCATTTTCGTGTCCGCGAGGGTGGACTTTTTATTTTATTTTATAACCGCTGTTGAACAACCGACCCAATTTCTAGTCCACTACTGCCAATGTTCAACTCCGTTATCTTGTAATTTTGAAACCTTCCCAGAGACAAGAGATTTTCTGGATTGGGAGAAATTTACGTTCGTTACTTTTCTTATGGAACCAACCCACTTTGCGTTATATGGAGAGGAAAACCACGAAAACTTCCCATGGTTAACTTGATGGCAAGGGATATCTACCCGTTATCCGTCTACCACTGGAGAGATTTACGTCAACATTGTGTTCGGTGGAAGCCGGGTACCGAATTCGAATTCGCATCGACCAGCCATCGCTGGGATTCAGGCCATCGCTGGGATCTGGGATTAATCATTAGGCCAGACTAGGCCATGGCCTGGGGCCCTCAATGATTAGGAGCCCCCTTAAAAAAATTTTTTTGAAAATAAATTTAAAAAAATTAAGAAAAACTTTGATTAAAAAAATCAATTTCAAACATACATTAATAAAATACGATAAATTTTTTAGTTCTAATTTAACAAAAAAAAGCAAAATTTAATTAATTATTATTTATTTTTATTATAAATTTGCTTTCTTAAATGAAAAGATATATAAATACCTTTAGATTTGAATAAATAAAAAATATACGAGAAAATAAATTTAATCTAAGGGCCCCGAAAATTTTAATGGCCTTGAGCTTATTCCGGCGCTGCTGGGATTCGAAATCGGTTCACCTCATTGGGAGGCGAGTGCTCTATCCCCAGAGCCACCTAGGCTAAGTTGGACTTTTGGAATATATATTTCAACTACTTTTTGACTAGCTAGCAGGGCTGGATTAAGGTGTCATGGGGAATGGAGGGAATGGGTAATGAAGGGCTGTATTTATCATAAAAATTCATTACTAGATTTAACCAAAATTTAATTAATTTAATTTAAAATCAGTTAAGGGCTTGCTAATTCCTCCGTGCACAAAATGCTTAAAAAAAATAAAAATAAATATTAAGGTGATTTATCAAATGAATATAGTCGGAGTTTAAACAAGCGTACGATTTGTTAAAGTAAGTAAAATAGTAACTTTTACAGAGAAAAATTATTCATTAAAAAAAAATCATGCCTTAACAGTGGAGAAATTTTCATTGTCCTTAATTTAACTTTGAAAAAAAAGATTTTCCCAATTCATTGTATGTTATGGGTAGCACAAGATGCCTTAAGAAAAATGCTGTATATGTTATTGCGAATGTCAGAAATCAAGAGAATGTCGACTTTCACCGGTGAATGTCAACAATCACATAGTCGCGTTAGTGAATGTCTGATATATTTGTTATATCCGATTTGATATTAATTTATTCGTTGATATTATTATATTTATTCGACATTTTAATATCTGTTGAAGATATATTAAGACAAACATCAGTGTTCGGAGTACTGGTTAAATACATTCTGGGCAGTAGCACTTGATCTTAAAAAACATCGATGTTGGGCATACCGGGCAAATGTATACTGAGCAGTGGCACTGAACCTTAAAAAAACATTGATGTAGGGCATACCGGGTAAATGTATACATTTCGGACATTTACCAAAGCGACAATGTGATTGTCAATATTCACCGGAGGAAGTCAACAACCACCTATTTCTGTCATTAATAGTAACACATACATTAGAATAAACAAAGTTATATTCAAACATGTATTTTCCAATTTCCCTACAATTGAACATGCATTATGAAATTATTAAAGTGAACCAAACTGATTTTGCGTTTCCACCAACCTCTTTATGATAAAACATGATACAGTTTTTCAACGACTGCATTAAATGTTTCAACTTAGGTCTATATATAGAATAACTTGTCTGTATGAGAGAAATATGATGAAGAATTTTAAACTAAAAAAAAGTTTTAATTGCTTTAGTTTATTAATTATGGTATCTAATACCTTCTTCCTCATAAACTGTATACAGTTATTCGGAAGTATAGTATAAGTTATTCGAACATTGTTTTAGGCAAACATGAGGTGGTTCATTTGCCTCTATCTGATTATTAATATTTTCTATTAAAAATGGATAAAATTCTGCTTTTATTTCTGAAATTCCTTATGTTCTGAAATTCTTATGAACGCCAAAGATTTCATTTTCTCAGCCAAATGCGAAAGACAAGTTTTCTTTTACTTCACAGCCACTGTCGTTGTTTTCGATACGTCTCCGTATTACTGTGACTCAGATTTACTTGTTTTAATAATTCTTTTTTACTATATCATTACTTTCATTAATAGATATTGTTTTGAAGAATTGGAGTTCGATCCCCAATTGCAGCTTGAATCCCAGCAAGCTACAGATCGATTGGTACTAGTATGTCTGGGAAGTAAAGGCGGCCTGTGCGTTACGCTGACCACACAGCCGCAACCATGCCGTTGATCACGAGATTGTGGAGCCTTATCCTCCATGACTCCCCTGTCCCACAACAATTGTTGTGGGATAGGGCATTCCCACAGGGACAAAGCATTCCCTCGCAGAGGCTGTAGCGGGAATGATTTGCTTTTTATATATTTTGTTACAACTATTTGAATCGGCTTTAAATTATTGCAGTAATAATAACTTATATTAAAAAAGTAATTTACCTATAACGAGATATTATTTATGGGGAATTTTACTAGCAATTATTTCAATAATCGGAGTTATTTCCGTGATTGCATTTCAAAAAAAGAAAAAGCAAATTTTTTGGAAGTTAATTTTATTTACTTATTTATTTATTTTTTCTTATTTTCCTGATCTAATTTTCGTTTTCCAGCACCACAAACAAATATTCTATTCATATTGCGAACAGCAATCAATAAAAAATCTTTAAACTTTCTTTTAGTTCCCCTCAGAAAGTTTTTTAAATTTAGTAACAAACTACTTAGTAACAAAAAATGCCATAAGCAAAATAATGTCATTGTATTATAAAATCCTTGACTCCAGTTAAAGGTTTTTATATAATTCAATATATTTTTTATTTTTTTACCAGCCACTTTCTACCCAATCACATTTCATATTAGTATCCCTGATGCCGGGCCTGCTGACATATATCTATAGTCTGATGAAAATTAACATTTCAATCGTTTTCTGTCATTTCAAAGTCAAGTAGAATTTATTATTGAATTTATTGTTGCAGAATTATATATTTGTAGAATTATATATCCGTAGAATTATATTTGTTGCAGAATTTGTAAAGTCCCGTATCAAATGCTTCTCACCCGTACTTGGTAAAACAATTGATTCTTGAATTAAACATATTGTAGGCAATCGAGATTTCGATCGAATCGAATTTAAATAAACTGGTAGAGTTCATAAAAATATTTTTTTTTTTAAATATTTCAATATACTCATTTTATTTCATTACCTTTTTGGTGAAAGATTAAATTTAGTATTATGTTTTCAAGGACGAATTTTATGAGATAATTTTTCCAAGTTCCGTATGACACCTCGATTATCCGAAGTAATTGGATTATCCAAATATTAGTTTATGGAAGTAGCATCATTTTGCTAATTACTTTCATCAACAAACTTTGAAAATCAAAGTTTTCTTTTTCTTCAAAACATTGGCATTATACAGGATGTTCTAAAAAATTTTTGACAAATTCAGAGGAGTGATATAAAAGCCGTCAAGAGAATGAACAGAGAACGTTAAGTTGAAGGTGAAAAGTTCGAAAAACGTCATGTCACACTAAAAAAAGAACTGCAAAAGGTACTACACATTTGCTGACAGAAAAAGGATTTATTTGTTTAATTTTGACAAAAGCTAACGATATTGCACAGTCTAAAACGACGTAAAAACGATTCCTGCATGCAATCGAAGATGCCAGATCTGCTGTGGAAGTGATGACAATCAGCGCTATGAGATCCTCCGATATGCCTCATCAAGATACCANATTATCATCAGATTTTTCAAAATTAATGTTTTTCGGTAATAATGTATCGGTTATCATTTGGTAATCTGGCAGGAACTAGGGGGCCCCATTCGATCGCGGGGCCCTGGGCACGTGCCCAGTTGGGAAGAGGGGCCTGTCTGTTGCAGATTTTCTTATTGTCCAGTGGGGGATGAGAGGTAAGATTAAGAATTGAGTATGATATCATTGAATACATCATCAGTGCCAGCGGAAGACGTTAACACGCCCCGGGCGATACTGAAAACAGCTCAATTTCGGACTATAGGATTTTTTTTTTTTTTTTCAAATCCTTGAATTGTCTAGCTAGTGTAATCATAACGCTGTAGAGAAATGCTTTTTTATTTTTATTTTAATATACATTGTTTCTATCAGAGAATTATGAAATCTATATCAATTTAATTATTGATTTGGGAAACATGCGAACAAGATAAATTTCAATGAATGTATTCAAGGTTAAAAAAGAAAACTGTTAGTTTAACTAATGATAATATCACCTCAAGTATTCTAGAATTAATATTTAATATCGGTAATATTTATAAATGAGCATTATCGTTCATTACCTTCCAATTTATAGGCATAAATATTAAAATCTACTTTCTTTTTTTTTTTTGTGTTTTTTTTTTTTGTGTTTTAGCAGTCGCTAACGATTTTACTGACTCTTCAAAACCAGTTGTTTTTGCGATTTTCGATACACATTATTGTTGCAATTTGCATTCAATGTGTCGTTATTTTGTTAAAATTTATTTTAAAAATGAAAAATTTTGTTGTCGATTGCTGTAAAACAATTCATAGAATTATAAATATATTTATACATTTAAAAACTCATTTATTCAATCCGACTATTCACCAGAACAGTGTTTCCCAAAGTGTGGTACGCGTACCCCCAGTGGTACTGGATCAGTTTAGCGGGGGTACGCGTTCTTATGTGAAATATCTTGCAATAAGCGAAAATTTAAAAAATTTTTATTCTGAAACAGAGCTATCCATGAAAATTTACGATTACGTATTTTTCTATTGGTTATTTTTTGCAAAGTTAACAGTTAATAATTAGTGGTGTCAACGGCCAGTTGTGATTTTTAACTTTTGTGCAATTTTTCTTTTTTTTTGTGAAAAATACATTTGTTTATTAGTGGTACACAGCGTTACGAAAAATTTAGAAAGGGTACACAAAAGTCATAAGTTTGGGAAACACTGCACTAGAATGTCCTTTAATGATTAGTCCACAAAGAAATTCACTGATATTTATCGCTGGCTTGTATTAATTCACCTATTAACTGATTCATTGATTGGTATTCTTTCATTTCTCATTTTTACTTTATTCACTCGCTGTATCTAAAATTGTTCATGATGACTGTTTTCATAACTGAGCGACAAACGTAATAAATTGTTTATGAAATATATCTTAAATATAGCCGCTAAAGTACAAATCATTATTAAAATCATTATTAGTAATCGTATAAAACACATTATTAAAAGAACGGACAGCCGTCATAATAATATTAAATGATTATTCCTATCAAATAACTTTTGGGAAAGATTAGATATTCTCAACTCAAATTAATATTGGTAAATAATACTATATATAAAAATAAATAAATAAATAAAAACCTACGTGCAACGCTAAATACAACAATAATAAACGCTTAAATCGAATAAATAAAAAAGTTATCGAGTCCGCTACACAGCAACTATTTTTAGAGGAAAAAAGTCTTACTTTCGTAGTTCCAGAAAAATCTCTTAATAATTATTTTAAATACAAAGAACAAAATATGTTAAATATTGTAAAAGTGTATAAGTTTCTTGTTGTTAACTTAAAATTTACTAAGATTTTGGTAACTATCTAATCATCTTGGAAATGAAACTTTTGGTCTTGTTTCTAAATAAACGTTGATACTTTAAGAAAATCCACCGAGATTTGGATGAAAAACTTAAATTTAAATTACATTTTGAGACGAAGTAGAAGTATTTTCAACATAAAATATTCAGCAGATTTGTATCAGCAAATTCACATAATATTAGGCGTACGTTTGACACGCAGGCTTAATTGACATAAAATTTCAGCTGATGTTCATTCTCCAAGGTCACTCCTCTCTCTGTTTTTCTCTTGCATTCATTTTTTGAAAATACTGACGTATTTGTTGGATGGTTTCCTGAATCATAAATCTCTACAGAAAAGATCCTCGCTAGAAAATACGACACTCATTCTATTCGATGTCAAACAAGTGGTTTTCTGCTGCATTCCATCTTTAGTAAAGCTTTTACTGGGAGAACTTCATAAAAAAGTTAACCTAAGAATATAATAAAAAATAACCTATAAATATATCTTTAAAGCAAACAATACTTTACAAAAAGAGGAAATAAATAATTTACAGAACATCAAATCTGGATCATTTTGCACCCCCCTTACCTGGCGCACCAGGTGACAGCTCGCCTCTTTCGTCTGCCCTGACACCATTTGAAAATATTTCAGTTGTGCATTTTTATTTGATTTGTTGATGCTAATTTCGTTTGAGATAGACAAATCGCCGGAAGGGTGGAAAGCCACTTGGTTTAGTTACAGAACATTTAACACATTAAAGTAGCCTCCCACACCTTCACATACGTATGCATTGAGCAAACTCTGAACAAATTTTTTTTAGCAACTTCTCTTGTCAGAACATAAGTACGTGAAACGAGTGGGACGCTTCGTTAATGTGCTAAATCTCTCAAATAACAAAACAGCGTTTGTATTTGGCATAATATAACTGCTTTCAGTTCCTGCTAACTATACATAGTTGAACTATTAATGCATTACATTTTATTTACCACTCACCAACGAGGTCATGAAAAGGCAACCAAATTTATTGTCAGATTTAATAGTTTTATAAACTACATAATACGATGTGAAATAAAAACTAAATGTAAATTAATGTTAAAAAAAAAACCCCAAACCGTTTCATTGAAGTTTTATAATATAGGACAATGGAATAGAAATTTATTCAGTTTTATTAGTTTATTAGGTCAGCCACAAATTTTCGTTCATACGTTAGAAACGATTTATTGTTACAATTAATATTTCAATCTGTGACGTCTCGAAATTTATAAGACCATCGAAATTCAGAAGACCGCTTTTCTGACTAAAATATTGGGATCTTATTTCCCAGACTGCAGGTACTCCTTTTATTTTACAGGTTCAAAAATTCCAATAAGTTGAAAAAAAATTACATTAATTTAGATAAAGTATGTTTTTCTGTCTGAGATCGTAACTTAAAATATCGTCTGCACTAATTAATTAGCATATTTGAGGTCACCCCCTTGAACCTTTAAGATTGAGTTCTAGAACGTGAAGATCCGATCATTAGATAAAAAGATATTCAGGGTAGTCCGTTTTTCATTTTGCGCACTGTACTACTACTTTCTACGCGTTGATAATATCTTATCTACTAAGTATTATCTTTGCTAGCTGAGTTTATATTTTTTTAAGTCTATATCATCCTGCTCTTCGCAATTCCAAGGGCAGGATCAGGTACTTCATACAATTTTCTTTTCTTAAATAATAAAACAATAATTAATCTCTTGTTTTAAAATATATTTTTGAGAAAACGAAAGTATTATACGTTCATAGAATACGTCCTGCCCTACCTTCCCTTAGCCTATCTATGCAATGCAAGCATTAAACTTAAAATTTATTGTAAGCATAATTCCATTTAAGGCATTTCAATGATGACATACATTTCTAGCTTTTAATAAAGTTTTGCTTCTGTTCCATGAATGGCACTTAATTTATTTACTATTGACATAGTTGTTTTCATGAGTTTAGCCTAAGTTATGGAGCATTCTCACTGTATATTTTTACACATGCAATCGCACGTCAAGAGAAGATGGGATTGCGTGGTGCAAATTCGGCTGCCCAAATGTGGAAGAATCCTTCTTTTAGGTTACTTAGTCGTATTAGTAAAACACTTCCTTAGGCGAAGCCTTTAAAATTGTTTTAATTTTCTCGTTACATCATGTAACTGTGACTTTGCAATCTGTGTTTATATTTGATTGAAGGATGTCATTTTTATTAATATGGCTACGGCTATTTTCCGGAAGTAAATTCTTATTTGACGTAATTAATTATTTATTGATTTCCTTAATACATATTACGTGTTTATTAAGAAGAGCTGAACATTAAAGTTCTTCGTGAAAGTTATATTTGGTTGTAACGGTTTGTTAGCTTTTCTGTGGCTTTTCAATGAATGTGTGATTAAAGTATTTTATTTATTTATTTTTTTAAATTCTATTTTTTATGAATTATTGTGTTTTGTAAATCCTTGATTTAATTTATTGTGATCAACAAGTATTTGGCATTTTAAGTGTTTATATTTAGATAAGGATATGAATTAGTTACACTGCAACATATGTTTTATTTTTATAGAAGGTAAAAATTAAATTGTTAATTTTATATGAGATCCATTTAAATATTACGCTGCATGTAAATGGTTTTTAGATACTATTTTATTATCAGATAAATTATATAATAATGATTTCATGTATTTATTCTTTTAATTCCAATCATTTATCCGCTGCAAAGTAATTTTTATAATAATTACAACACTTGGTAATCATATCTCCTAATTATGATAATTTTTAAATTCCCCAATAATGCTTACGTTTTATTGTTTATTTAACGAAATTCACTTTATTTGTTTACCTACTTAATACTATATCCACTGCAAAAATTATCAATTTTTGAGGGCTAAATCCTGAAATTTGTGTGATAGTCTGAACTGAAATAAATACAGGTTCCTCTAGGTCATAGTTTTCCGTATCGTGATCTGTGGCAGAATAAATGCCAAGTCTTGGAAACTTCCGCGAGAAACTAAAAAAACCATCATAGAATGGGACCAATTCGAATGGTATCATGTAGGTATCCCCGTGCAAACATCTGCATGTTTTTTTAAAAAAATTTGCATGTTTAATATCTATCTGGCACTTTGGCGATTGTAGTTTGCCCCACAGATCATGATACGGAAATATTCCCCCATCAGCCTTTACCTCCCCTCCCACTTTTTCTGAGAACTCCTTAATTTTTTTTTTAACAAGCGATTATTAGAAAAATATTGTTTAACATTCATTATTTTTTATATGGTACACTTTTAATCATACCAATGATTTATTAAAAATATCTACTGACCAATGAACTTTTTTTTTTAAACAAGTTTTATTTATAAAAGTATTCTATAAAATAAATGTTTGCTGTGATTCTAAGTAGAACATATAAAATAACTTAAAAAAATTAGTTTAAGCATTCCAAACTACTAAAACATTATGTTCATGATGAATAAGAAATGATGAATAAAAAAAAATGCAATTTATCCTTTCAAATACCCTAATATAATTGTTTTTTGTATTGTAAAGAGTTGATTTCACTATAAAATTGGTGATCCTTCTATTAATAAATTAGTGAATTTTGCTTTAATGGCACATAATTTATGCACAATTAAATAAGTATTAGCTTTTCCTTACAAAATATAATGATCAGTTTTAAAAATTACTAGATATTAAAAAGAAAATGTAGTTGTATAAGTTTTTACACGACCTATAGAAAAATTTAGCGCCTTCCTAGAATGCTCATGGTGTCCACGTTGAGATCCTATGCTCTAAATAGTGATAATAGATTAAGTTATGCGTTAATATAAAAAAAATATTGAGTTTTATTTTTTTGTGATAATAAAAATGAAAGGATTTTTTTAAAAAATTACTATAGAAAAATTTTTTAGGTTTCTCTCTATAATATTTATAGTGAATCAGCAGGAGAGCAGAAAGCCTTAGAGAAATGTTAAGGAAGACTAACTTGTTAAAATTTTAATAGTTTTTTTTTTTCCTTCTTGGAATTCAATAAAAAATTCCTCACTAAATTACATTTTCATTGTTATATTATTTCTCACATGTTTACTATATATATACTACAATACAATCTCTTTATGATGTAAATAGTGTAAAATCATTTATAGTAATGAATTTGTTTTGTTGCAAATGTACTTATAGATTTACTAACGTCACTTAGCGATTAAAACTCTTCAGTTAAAAATTTTTAACTTAAATATATATATATATATATATATTTATTTTGCAGTCATTTATGTTTTTTGTTACTCTGATGATCATCTTTCAGGTTATAGCTTCTGATTAAAAAGTATTTGTATTTGTTCTGGTGTAGAAAAAGATTGATTAAAATTTTAATTTTATTTTTATACATAATTTTTATTATTATTAACATCATCTAATAAGCATTTCCATATTTCCTATGTGAAATTTGCATGTAATGCAATGTAACAAATTTATCTCTTAATTTTTTTAATATTTGTAAACATAATTTATTCTCTTTCTTTCCTAAATGTTTGTTAATTTTATATTTTTTTCATTTCTTCTTAGTTAGCTAAAAAGGAGGTAATTGATGAAAGAATTTATTTGAGCAACCTGATTTTGAATCAGATTACCTTTCTAGTGTGAGTACCTCTAAAAACTTTTTTTTAAGGAATCAGGAATCTGTAAATATGTCAATTTGTGTGCTGAACTTTCTGCCACATGACCAACTTCTTTTTTTTGGTTGATGTTTTTATTTAAATTAAAAATTATCTATATATATATATTTCTCTTATGTGGCACAATATATTTAGGTATTTTTCTGTAGATTGGCATTTTGTAAATTATTCATTCTCTTGTCTTAAGTAATAATTTAAGTGGTGTTAAAATTTTGCTGTACGTTAAGTATTTATTTAGAATAATTTTTTATTTTTATGGAAATAAAAACTTAGTTACGAAGTAATTATTTGGACTTATTTGATCTTTTCTAAAATGACTGCAGGAATTTTAGACAAAAGTACTGCTATGGTTCCATATAGTTTCATACCAATCCATATACTTTTGTACCAGAGCTTGCCTTCCTCAAGCAATAGCATATACAGGGATTAGACAAATATATAGAAATATTTCTATGTTAATTTTATGTGAAAGACTTTTCTTTTCAGTACAAAATGTTTTGGATGATTTTACATGGCAAAATTCTTGGCATAATTTGAAAGATCGTGCTCGAAGCTTTTAGAAATGATATATTTATCAGGAAGTTAATAGCTTCTTTTTATCTTTAATGCCGGTGATTTTAAAATCATTCTGTAAGATTGCAATATTTGCATTAGACTGTTTTTTTTTTCCTTTTTTTTCTTTTTCTTTTTTTGTAAATTATAGTGGTATTGAAAAAGAAAAAAAAAAGCTTTTTAACTTCCTAGCATTCATTTTTGTGGCTGTAAATTTTTCTTGGGTAAAAAGAACATGATTTCTTAAAGTTTTAAGCATGATCTTTCAAATTGTGCCAACAGTTTAGCTGTTAATCTACCAAACAGTTAACCTAACAACAGTTAGCAGTTAATCTACCAAAACATTTGCTACTAAAAGCAATGTGGTTTATGTAGAGTTCCTTATTTTTGTCCAACCCTTGTATACTATATACCAGAGGTTTCCAACTGGCGGCCCGTGGGCCGCATCCGGCCCTCGTACCCTTTTTTTGTGGCCCGTGAACTAAAATATATTAGTTTTCATTGCGGACAATCTTCGTAAGAAATCTATAAGGACTTAAAATACTTTTCTCATTAAAAAAAAAAAAACATGCTTTTTTTGTTTTCTGTGAAATTTAACATACCAACGGTGAAAAAAAATTTATTTCTCAGGTTTTGCATCCAAGAAAATATTTATTCAAATACAAAAAAAATCGTGTATGTTGCTGTTTTTTTTTATTTAGTTATTTTTTTCTTTCTTATTTTGTGAATATAATTTAGCATGTGTGTATCAGAAATTCTTCAATTTAACTTTTTGAAACCACTCATTTTGGACAAATTTTATTATTTATATTATTATATATTAATTTTATTATAATTATGGAATTATTTACATTTGTGAATTTTAAAGTGCATAAAAGAGGGAATGAATATCATGTTTTATCTAAATTCCTTGAATTGAATATCGCATGAGCGGAAAAGAAGAAAAGAAAATTAATTTCAGCTGCTCGAAAATTTTTTAGTTGTTGCTATAATTCCTAATAAGTCGAAAAAATGTTAATTTATCACCGAATTAAATTTGAAAGTAAGAAAAATCTTGTCACTAAGTTTCAGATTAAGAGAAGATTCAAAATGATACGTAACAAGCATTATTTGTAATGCTTGTTATTTTTTTTTTAATATTAAAAAAACCTTTATAAAAATCTGACAGCAATATTTAATGTTCCTTCAAACATAAAAGAGTCCTATGTAAAATTTTGATGAAGTTGTGGCCCGCTATTTGACTGGTGTTTTTTAATTGCGGCCCCCGGCCTCATGTAAGTTGGAAACCCCTGCTATATACGATACCCAAGTTATGGCGAGAGAGGTAAGTGACAAAGTGTTACAGCACGTAATGGAGCATTGGGATGAGTTTCACGACAAATATCAAAGTAATTTTAATACTTCTGCTCGCTACTATGCTGAAGCATCCCAAACTCATACTTACGGTGATTATTGCAATTTAATGACTGCCAGACAGATAAACTATATTACTGAAATTCAATACTTAAAAAACTTTGACAATATTGCTGATATTTCTTGAAAAAAGTTAAAATTGGAATCAGTATTTTCACACGAGTAACAGCTAGATGTAGGAAAAATTTGATAAATATATTGTTTAAAACTAATTATGATGTTAGGATTGGAGAAATTAATATTTAAATACAGTTGTGATGTATTTAAATAGGGTTGGTTACCATTGGAGTTTATATGTTATACAATATTATTTGACCAAGTGTGTCACCAAGGATTGCTAGCATTAATTATTATGTGTAATATAAACCGATTTCTGTTTTCTATAAGTTTCTGCACACTAGGACTGAGCGATTTTAGAAATTATGTATCGTGATGCATCGTCAGTTTTGCATCGCGATATAGTATTTTTGAATTTCATTTACTTGTAAGGCACAGAAAGTCAGATTTCTATCAAAACTTCATACTCAAATTGATTTAAATCAATTTATAAATTTGAAGATATATATGTTTTGCTTAAGAAAGATATTTAATAAATTGACTACAATGTACAAATCTTACTTAAAATATTTATTGAATTGTTTGTTTAGAAATTCATAATATGCGTAAAGCAAAGTGTTAAAAACTTCTTTAAAGCATTTTTTACAAATTAATATTTTCTTGTACTATTATGCATAAATAATTGCATATTTATTAAGTTCGATCGTAATGTTCAATCTATAAATGAAACGCTAAAAATTATTTGTATGTTTAAAACAAAGTGCTAAATAAATTTTAGAAAAAAAATCGTTTAAAACACTATTTTTTATTATTATCATTTCAGTTATTATAGTTCTATTATAGTTCATTTACGTCACACTAGAACTGCACAATGGGCAATTGGCGACGGTCTGGGAAACATCCCTGAGGATGATCCGAAGACATGCCATCACAATTTTGATCCTCTGCGGATGGGATGGCACCCCCGCTTCGGTAGCTCGACGACCTGCACGCGAAGTCGAACAGTTTAACGAGGACCAATACCGCACACCCTCGGTCCCTACGCAGACTGATCCAAGTGGTCACTCACCCGCACACTGACCGCAGCCAGTGATGCTTGACTTCGGTGATCTGCATTGAACCGTGTCTTAACGATCAGTCCACTGCGGGACCTTATCATTTCAGATAAATAATTAAATTAAATTAAATAATGACTGAATTATGAACGAAAAACAAAATAAGATTTAATTTCTTAAAAATAAGAAAAAATTGATATTCGATAATATTTAGCTAATTAACAAATAATATGAAAAGAATATTTTTTTAAAAAAATTATTATACTCTCTAATAAAACGAAGTGCTAAATGATTTAAAAAAATGAATAAAATACGCAAGCCTTTCAAATTTTTCTGTCTAAACAAAGTTGATTGACTTATGTCCAAATCCAAATGACAAAAATAATTTTTTTTTTAAACTTTATTTCAAAAAATAAAAACAACAAGATTTATAAATTTAAAATCAGTAATAAAAACTCATTAAATTATTAGAAGTTTCATCCAAAAAGTTTTTAATAAATTAAAAGAAAGTAAAAAAATAACCTATCAAATTCAATTCTTTATGGGCGCCTAAATCAGATTGCCGATAATTTTCACATTTAAAAATAAAAAGTTTTTTTTTTTAAAAAAAAACATTTTTTAAAAAATCCTTTATGACTTAGCCAAGAGCAAAGGCAAAACTGAAGTTACTTCAATACAGGCTTTTATGATATCTTCAATTTTTAGTGCTTACAAAGATATCATCGGTTTAGTTCCTGTTGAGCCCATGAATCCAAGGGATTTAACTGTGTTACCAAGAGTAGTGCATCTTTTATTGTTCTAACAGTGATATTCAACAACAATCCGATCAACAGAAACATATTTAAAAATCTTAGAGTTGACAGTGAAGATGCAGTTTGTATTAAAGTCCTACTGATTATTTAACGTTTTTGTTTCGGAGAGAAAATTTTTTGCTCAGACTTTTATGATTTTAACAAAACTATGTCATTAAAATTAGCTGTATTACGTTTGTAATGTATTAAACATTAAATACATTATTAAATTAGTTGAAGTACAATATCACATTTGATAAAAACGCCCCTTAAAAATATATACCACTGTCCTTTAATTTCAGATTTTGTTATCCGGTGAGCTAGTTGTGAAAATATTTTCAAATCATTATTGCAAGATATTAGTAAGTAAATAGATGTCTGATCTTGCTTTTGGCTGTTACTTTCTGTGTTTTATTATGTATTTTTCATGAATTTTTGTTTTATTCTGTATTTTTGTGTTTTTTTGCTTTATATGTTGTATTTTCATTTTTATTTTGTGGGTGCTTCTCACACTTTTGTGTTGATATATTTTCTTAGATATATTAATACAATATAGTAAGCACTCTAATTTGCGGATATTATCATGAGAGCTGATAACGAGATTATATCTTTTTGTTTTCTAATTTTTTAAAATGAAATTTAATTATTTTAATTAATTTTTCTCGTTTAAATTTCTTACCCTTCTTTCTTTCCTTTGTTTTATTTACATTTTTATCTTATTATACGGGTTCTATGCACTTGCAGCTTATGCACAGTTAAAAAAACTTTTTCATAATTTTCTTTGTAAATTTCTTTTTCTTTAATTTTTTTTATCTCTTTATTGTATGTATGTGTATGTATATGATTTTTAAATACTGCAGAGATTAGAAAAATAGAATTAAAGATCAAAGTGTTAAACAAACTAGATTTTTTTTACTGTTGAAATTTTGGCTATTTATTATGATATTTTGTTTTTGGTTGTGTTTCCTTTTTTTCATGATTTCTTTTCTTAAATAGTATGATTAATGTTTCGTTTTGCATCAAAGTCTATTCCTATTACCAACTTTGAGAAACAACTTTTAATATTTGTATCCAGTACTATAACTGTAATTTTAAATTAAGTTACTTATCATTCAAATCAAGAAATGGATTTTGATTTAGGAATGCAATATTTGTACTTATTTTAGCAATATTTCAAACTATAAATAATCTGATATTATTTAGATGATTTTAAAACTTCCTATTGTTTTAGGGTTTGGCAAGTTTTGCTGTGGTGGATGGATTTGTCATTTGCAATATCGGGTTTGAACGCTGCTTGCTAGATAAGTGTGTAACGTTAACACCGATATTGCCCAAGGCAATCCCCTATTCAACATTCAAAAACTTAATTGTTTTTTCCACTTTCCAGAAGTAAGATGAGTTTATTATACTCTTTTTTAAAATTTTTTTTCAATAGAATCAATGTATGTATGATATCTATCTTTGTTAAATTTTTTTTTATTATTTTTTTTAATGTTTTAACTTTTTGCATGTAAATAATTGGAGTTAATAATTGGAAATTGTCTTAAATGCTGTCTTAGAAATTATAAACTGTATAATATGTTAAATTTTTGTTTCTTCTGTTTAAGTAATTTTATTCTACTGAATAAATATTTCATTAATTTTTTATTCTACTAAATAAATTCATGAATGTAACTCTTTGTAAATCTTTCCAAAGTACATAAATTAATTTTTCTGCTAATCAGTTAAAAGTTTTACTTGTTTATCGTATTCTTTTATTTAATGGTCTTTAGTAAAAATTGAACTTTTAATCATACCATCAGTAAGAAATTTATTTTTACGGCAGGATAATGTTAAAATTCATGTAAATATTAGCAGAACTTGAATCAAATCGCAGCAAATATACAAATGAGGCATGTAAAATTTTGTTAGTACTGAGTATTAATCTGTTAAAAAATTTTCTCAGCTGTTCTTTGGCTTTTTTAAAATATCTGTCATGTGTACCTACACTTTTTGTATTTTTGATTTGATTTGATTCCTCATATTTTTTTTCTTTCTTGAGAAATTTTATCATTTTACATCAATGAAATATTTAAAATAGGAATTGCAATTTTTTGCATTTTAGTGATTGGACATTTTAATTATCTTAAAGCTTCAATTAAATTAATATTTAAAGTTTCTCGTATATGAAGCCTTTATTTGAATTGTAGTTCAATTTATAGCTCCCGTTACCCTTTCATGTTCATACATCTCATATGGATCTTATTTTAAAGCTAGCACAATGCTCAATGCATATTAAAATCATGTTTATTCTGAAAACATTCGACTTTATAAAGCAGCTGATTTTATACACTGGAGCATCTACTTTTAGGGAAGAAATGTTTCAAATTTAAACTTTACAATTGAACAATAAGATAAATTGGTTACTACATTTGTATCTTATATTTACAGGACTTCTTACTATTGACATTTTAATTTAACATGAGCTTTAATTTTAAATTTACGGAAGCATTTTAAAATATAATTACATTTGCTTGATTATTGAAATTTAAGGTTTAACATACTTTATAACTATGTATTTTTTTTTAACTGTAAAGTTTATTTTAAAATATCAAACATTTTTCAAGCAAGATAGATAACTGTAAAGTTTATTTTAAAATATCAAACATTTTTCAAGCAAGATAGATTAACTGTAAAGTTTATTTTAAAATATCAAACATTTTTCAAGCAAGATAGATAACTGTAAAGTTTATTTTAAAATATCAAGCATTTTTCAAGCATTTTACATTTACATTTGCTTGATTATTGAAATTTAAGGTTTAACATACTTTATAACTATGTATTTTTTTTTAACTGTAAAGTTTATTTTAAAATATCAAGCATTTTTCAAGCAAGATAGATAACTGTGAAGTTTATTTTAAAATATCAAACATTTTTCCAGCAAGATAGATAACTGTAAAGTTTATCTTAAAATATCAAACATTTTTCAAGCAAGATAGATAACTGTAAAGTTTATTTTGAAATATCAAACATTTTTCAAGCAAGATAGATAACCTTATTGACTGAGTGATGTTCATTGACATTTAATGATGGTATGCAGTTCATAAATTTTCTCTATTTGTAAACAATTTTCATCTTTGTTCTTTTGCTCTCTACCTATATAATTATTTTACTTACCCTCCAATTTCCTCAAGAAGTAAATGCACGTCTCTAACTTTGTTCTCTTTATTCGTTGGGAGAAGGATGAAATTTGTAGTTTATATGCTACACATCTTTCAAAACTTGAGGAAATAAGAAATTCTAATTATTCGGGCTCTAATTATTCTTATTCTAGTTATTTTTCACTATTAAAACACGCTTCACAAAAATTAGATTTTACCAGACAGTGATAATGATTTTCTTAAAGGATGGTTTTAACATGTTTTGATGTTGTAATGGTTTCAGTCATGTGGAATTAATTTTGAGAGGTGTCTGATTTTATAATCCAGTGATTTTATTATTGGTGGTCACTGTACAGATAAGGGAAAACATCGCATTCATTGATACTTAAAGGTTTCGTGTTTTGAAATGTACAAAATTGAAGTTGTTTAAGAAGCTACTAGGTCTTTAGAAATACAAGGCAGAATTAACTTATTAATCTGGGAATTGTGCGCAATAAATTTTTTTTCTTTACATTTTGTTAGATTTGTAAAATTGATTGATTGTCTTATAAGGAAGAAAACAGTTATAATTTTGCATTAAAAGAGGCGTTTCTTAAATCATGAATCTTTGAGTGACAATAATTGACTTATAACTTCATAATTATGCAATTGAATAATATGATAATTGATTAATAAGACAATTGATTAATAAAATAATTGATTAATAATGTAATTGAATAACAATATAAAATTTACCTTCAATTAAATTATATCATATAGTTTGCTTACCTATGATTGTATATACAATCTAAGCTTTTTTTAAAAATCTGTTTGACTTGGAGATGCATGTTATGACCTATATAAGCCTTCTGAGGAATAAATAGCTATAATTTTTCATCGAAATAATATATATATATATTTTTTATCATAATTGTTTTGTTAGTGTAAATTGGAGCCCAAAGTTTTAGAAAAATCAAATGTTTATATTTGTTATATTGCATTTATTAGTATCCATATTTAGTATGTGATCTGTTAATTCAGTTATGTTAATAAAATTTGGCTATGTTATTTTAATAGTTCTTTATATAATTATAAAACTAAGATTTACTATGCTTTTTAACAAAAAATATTAAAAAAACTAGTTATTTTTATTTTTAAATTTTTTTTTTTTTCATTTTGTTTTTAGTTGACACTTATTTAAAAATTATACAAAATATAGCTCAAAAATGAATGCTAATATTTAAACTAGATAGAAATTATAATAAACTGTTTAAGTATTTGATATTTCTATTTGAGACAAAGTTTGAAAAAATCTGTTGGTTTGAAAAAATCTATTTCTTTTAAAGTGGTTTTTTCCACAGTGGAAGAAACTTGCCATCCTTGATGGTAAATGATGTGAACACATTTAAGATTAAGTCTAATGTCTCTTAAAAATGCTGAAAAAAATAGATATTCCACGTTCTATAGTTTTTAAAATTAGTTAACTAATGTAATCATTGGAAGAGTTAAAGTTTCCCCAAATTTATTTCTTAACTACCTGTTAAATACATTATGTTTGCTGTGCAGTCAAAAGTATTAATAAAAATTATGTGTTTCTAAATTTTTTTTTTCAGTTCAATTTCAGAGTTATTTTCTGTTAGTGTAAATATATTTGCATTTGATGTTTGCGGAATGTTAATTCTAATTTTTAAATTACTTTTTGTTATATTATATAAAACGAAACAACTGTTAAAGAAAAAATATCAAATTCAGTAAAAATATTTTTTTTCTTAATTATTTAATGCTGCAATATGTTGATAGGAATATTGTTAAACTTAAAGTTCCATCACAGGATAAAAAAGTTATTTATTGTTTATTTTTCAAGCCATTAGTACTAAAACATATCTTCGCTATTTTATATGTTTTTATTTATGCAGGCCATTTATCTTTTAATTTTTTGTTATCATGATTAATTGATGTTAATACTACAAATTTTATACTGTTAAATAAGGACATTGTTGTAAATAATTCTGAATCACAACATTTCTTTATATGCTAACAATCAAGGATGTAAATTAACTGTTACATACATGCAAAAAAGAAAAAAAAAACAGTAAGATATTAAATTTTTATTTACTTTTTAAATGGAGTTGTAATAAATATTCAAGATTTTTAGTTATTATATTATTTTCCATCACGTTTACTTATCTATGAGCAAAAGTGAATATTTATTATTTTTATTTTTTTATATAAAAATATAATCAATAGTTGAACCGATTTCCTTGAAATGTTTTTAATAGTTTAATTAATTTTATAATAATAATAATTAAAATTATAATAATAATTTTTTTTTTTTATTGTATTGATTTTGTATAATTAAGCTGTTCTGTTATTTTTCACTTTATGAGGTATGCTATTAATTCTCTTAATTTTGTCGTACTATTTCTTATAAAAACAGTTAACTGTGTATAGCTGCATATATTTAAAAAAAAAATATTCTTTACTTCCACGTTGCAGTATATTGCTCCAAATTTTCATGATTTTACATTATGCACGTAAAAATGTACAATCTGTATGCAGTTTACTCAATAGTTCACAGATAGTAAAAATATGACATGATAGTACTATCGCATGATACCAGTAACTCATAATAGTTTGCATTATAAATTTAAAATAAATCATAAATAAGAATAAGTAATTAAAAATATGATCAAAATGTTTTTATTTGTCATTTTATTGCAAAGTGTTAATCAGTTGATTAACTTTCTTGCATCAATGTACCAATACTACACTGTACCATGCTTAAATGTATTTTTAATCTTACTGAAGCAATTTGAAAGAATATCACCACTGAATTTCCATCAATTTACAGTTAAAGTTATACAAATATTTTTGTATCTTATGTAAAACTTACTTGTTATTCTTGTATGCTTAAAGGTTAAGTACTATTCTAGAGAATATTCAGTTTAATTTTCATGATTAATTACGGTTAATTTTAATTGTAACTATATTTTGAGTGTTCTTTTATTTATTTATTATGTTTATTGTTATTTATTACGATTTTTTTGGCTTATTGAATTGAATCATAGGTGCTGATTTCATGTCACTTGAAGTGAGTGACAAAAGGTGTCTCAAGGAACCTAAGCTCTATAATTAATAATTAAATCTATAAATTTTAAAAATTGGATTTTTAACTCATGGGTTTTGATTAGCATTTTAAATTAGCAGATATTATTCGGGATTTTTTTTTTTATTCTGTATACTCTCGATATCTCGAAAACCTTGTTATGTCAAAAAAATATTTCCCTCCTTCTCATTATACAGTGAATTCGCGATAACTCAAATCTGATAGGACTGACGAAAAACTTCGACATATCGGAAGTTCGACTTACCGTTAGTTTCGGTTTTGGACTTTCAAAATATTGTCGGATTATTTAATTAATGCTTATTAATTACAAATCTTCTAAATGCTTACAATATTTAAGATCATTTTTCTGACAAGCCATTTATGATAAGACTGTTTGAAGCACTTTATGATACCCTGCAACTTTGCTGTTATGTTTGGCGGGAGAAACTGCAAGTTTATTGCTTTCAAATTAGGTAGAGCACTATGCGCTGTGCATTTATCCATAAAGAGTATCACTTTTCTTTTTTTAGCGAAGAATTTTCGATCCAATTTTCTTACATAGTCTTCAAATAAAACTGATGTCATCCAAAATTTTTGTTAGACTTGTAATCCAAAGGATACGTTTTTACATTCTTGAAACATCGGGGATTTCGGTATTTTCCGATAACAAGTTTATTGCTTTCAAATTAGGTAGAGCACTATGCGCTGTGCATTTATTCATAAAGAGTATCACTTTTCTTTTTTTAGTGAAGAATTTCCGATCCAATTTTCTTACATAATCTTCAAATAAAACTGATGTCATCCAAAACTTTTTGTTAGACTTGTAATCCAAAGGATACGTTTTTACATTCTTGAAACATCGGGGATTTCGGTATTTTCCGATAACAAGTAAGGGCAATTTCTCTGTCCCAGACGCATTTCCTCCAACTAGGACAGTCAAACGTTCCTTGCTCATTTTACCCCCTGAGCAGTTTTCATCCTTAAACATCATAGTCTTATTTGGAAGACATTTAAAAAATAAACCCATTTCATCAATATTGAAAACATCATTTTAACTGTATCCTTGAAGTAAATTTGGTTACGTTTCATTTAACCACTGTTCACATACTTCAAGAGGGACAGTTTTAGCTTCTCCATGAAGAGTGTGAAAGACATTGTGTGTGTTGCAAAGGAAGGGGCAAGATATCAGCTCCTAGTTTTTTTTTCTTGCTTTAAAAGATAAAAAAGAAAATCGAGTGAAAGGGAGTAAAATTCGATTAATCGAGAATAATTAACATGAAATTGAAGATAAAAGGGTCGGGATCTCATAAAAAAAATCGAGTTATAGTAATATTCGAGTTATAGCGAATTGACAGTATATCCACATAATGTTAATTTGAATTCTTATGTCGAAGAGTTTCTTTTCAAAACCTTGTTATGTTCAATTTTTATCGAAATAGAAATTGGATTTTTTCGAAAAAATCACAGTGTAAAATTGTTTGTTAACAATTCGTTTCTATTTAATGTATAGTTACTTTTGTCTTACTTTTAAAAATAAAATTATGATGGGTGTATTTAGACTTATAGTCAACTATCATTGCATACATATTTAATAGTAATTATTCTTATGTTTCAGGACTCTACTTTTTAAAGTAATATTTTAGAAAATATTTTTCTACTTTTTAGAAGTTATTTACTTCTGAACTTGTTATCTCGAAAACTCGCTATCTTGAAAGTCTTTTAACGTCCCTTCAGCCTTGCGATATTGAGTATACTGTACTAGCTTAATCTTAATATTTCTCAATATTACGTCTTAAATATTTCTATTCAGTTTTTCTCTGTTTAACAATGATAAGAATTCAAATATTGAGAATTTGGTTTATTGTCATTAAACCTAATTAACAAATTAAATAAAAGTAATGAGATCATAAATAAACTAAATATAAGTATCTCTCACTTATTTTAGTTTTTACAACTTGCACTCTTCATTTAGCAATAAATTTAATGTTGCTTATTTTAATTTTTTTGAAAGTTTTTATTTTGATTTCAAATTCAACCATTTCAGTAAATTTTATTACATATTATTTATTGCAATGATCTGTTTTTAATGAAATTAAGTATTTATATGTATTTTTTGCTAAACTTTCTTCCGTGTAATTCCTTTAAAATAAAAATCTGTTTTTTTATGGGTGAAATGCAAATATTTCTCAAAAGAGAAAAAAATGTGTGAAAAGTTATTTTGTACATTTTTATATGACATTTTATTTAAGAACAAGTGTTTATTAAAATAAATAAGGTTCAGATAAAATCTAAAGTTTTAGTAAGAAAGTCCTGTTAATGAAAACAAGAAAGAGCATATACACATTATTGAAAACAACTATGTAAGCATCATCAATTCTTGCTCATTCTATAAGAGAACTTTCATCGGTGGATTAAATTAGGAAGACATTAGAAATAAAAAATTTCGACAGTTTCCTTGATCTATGGTGTTTGTTGTTCTCTTATTGTTAAAATTGAAAGAGATTTAAAATTGATATTAATATTTTGGAAAATTATACTTTTATTTCATTTTTTCAAATTATACTTCGATTTTATGTTTCAATTTTGCATAGGATGCATTTGTATTCAAAAGATTAATCTTTCTATAAATTTTAATTCTAAACTAAAAATTTATTAAATTAAATTAAAATCCAATTTTTTTAAGAAAGTTTGGAGCCAAATGTAATTGCTCAAAATTTTTGCTTTCTTACTCATTTAAATAAATTTTATGTAAGTTTATTTCGGTGCCTTTTTTTCAAAGTACTAACTGTTTAATAAAATAATTCATTAAAAACTCAAATAAAGCAGAAATTCTTTTGAAAAAGTTTCTGACTTCTCTATATTTCTCATGTTAGTCTCAGAAAAATTCATAACATTGTTACCATAATTAATACCTGTTTTTCCTTATTATTTTACTGGAAATATTTTTAATTTAAATGTGAAAATTGTTTTCTAGCATTTTATTTTAATTGGCTTTTATGTTTAATACCTTATTATATACCGTTGTATGCTGATTGCAATAACGATGCGATTACTATCCTTTGTTAACAGAGAGTTTAAAGCATTAGCTATTGTCATATTTTATTAAGTATTTATTGCTTAAATTTTTTATCATAAATACTTAAAGTGTTGTGTATGGAAACTACATTGGATCGAAAATTATGTTATTTTCTTTTTTGTATAAAATATCATAAAACTGAGAAAAACTAATTGAAAAATTGTAACACAAATACTTTTTACTAAGTTTAAACAAATGGTGTATTAACAATCATTACCAATGTAAAAAAGTTAACTACGAAGCTTGATTTTAATGAATCATGATTTTAATTTCTTATATATTCTTGATATCTTTCATAATTTCAAAGTTGCATTAAATAAGATTTATTTGAAGTTTTATTTGATAGTTTTTGACTAAATATATTCTATTCAGATTCATTTGGCAGTTTTATTTTAACTCTCAAATTTTATTTTAAAACTATTACATACTTGAACTCTTTAAGTTGATCTTTTTTATGAAATTTTTTCATAAGTATATGACATGTTTTTGATATAAACTTTTATGTACAAAAATCGTAATTAAGAATCTTTTTAAAAAGAAAAAAATTTAAAACTGTATTCGATATCTTCTAGCGTGGGGTTAAATAAAGTTATTATTCTCAGTTTATTCCCAGGTATATCTTTTTTATAAGTGAAAGCTACATTTTATCGTGTTTTGGAAATGTTATTTTTATCTTTTGTATGGTTTAAATTTAAAAAAAAAAATAATTTTTTAAAATTTTTATTTTTTGAAAAATCTTTTTTTCAAATGAAGGTGTATGCTAAGTGAAGGTTGTATTGTGGTTAACTGCCTTCTAATACAGTCCAACTTTCAATGTTGAATGTAGTATGGGTTCATAAAAAATAAATGTAATTCTGAAGTTCAAGTTGTCACGCTGAATATCATTTTATTCAGAATTTCCTGTTCTGCATATTTTATATATCATGCAGCATTTGAGGTTTTTTTCAAAATATTTTTTTCCTGTGATTGCGGTTTGAAGCGGAAATTTTTAAAACAGAAATAATTTCTGTAAAACTTTTAATAGAACAAACCTAACAAACCCTTTATGAGTTAACCTTTTACTAACCTAACAAATAGAATTTTTTTTTTGGACTTTTGATACATATGTTTATGTTATTTATATGTAGTGACGGACGAAATTCTTTTAATTCTAATTAATTAGATTATTAATACGTTACCTTTGCAACCACAAGGAAAAATATTTTCTGCCATTTTCTAAATATTCCATAGTAATTAGAGGGTATGACATTTATTTGAAAAAAAAAGTGGTAAAATAATATTTTAAACATGAAATAAATATTTAAACTTGAGATTAGACTAAGTATCATGGTTAGCTATCTTATAATATACTATTCGGTTTTATCTTTTTGTAATTCAATTCAATAAAATTTTTTTATTTTTACTGTTACATATGGTCTAGTAGGCAATTGAAATATGACTGAAGTTTGAAAGATCAAGTTTCACCAGACAGAATATTGTTCTATTTTTTCTGGTCTTTTGATATTTTAAGCATAAAATAATCTTAAGAATGGACTGAGTATTTTTTAAATTTGTATAAAATCTTTTAGAATTTCATATTTTGACAGTATATTCATTCAATTATACCCAAAACTGATCAAAATTGGATAATTTTCATAATATTCAAAGCATTAAATAATTATTTTTTTTAAAACGTCTTATTGTTTCCGAAGAATAAAATAAAATATTATGAAATTTAAAGTATATAAGTTTTTGCTTAATTCATGCTTGGATGATGAATTGATTAAAGTTGGTACATAGCTTATATTATAAACTTTTTACAGTAAAATGAAAAAAAAAAAGAATCTTACTGCACTTGGAATTCTGATGAAAATATTAATTTTGATCCGTTTTAATAATGAAGTTGTTAAATTGTAAAATTATCTCTAAGTTGAAAGTTTTTTCCATATTGACTAGAAAAGTCTATTTGTTTAAATTTCTAGCATGAATATATTTTTCATGGTTAGAAATATTTGTTAATTTTTTCTTCGGACAGCACTTTTTTTTTGTTCATAGTGGGAAGTGTTTACAAAGTGTGCCATGGTATTTGAAAAATGTCATTGTAAATGGAATATTAAATGAAGTCTTACAAAACTTACTAAAAATGAAATGAATTGGCAATTTTAACAATGATATTGCTAATTGATCACAACGATATTTTGTGTTTCGAAAAACAATGAAATAAACAAATGATTAAGAATAAGATTCAGAATTATTTTTGCCGTTTTTTTTTTTTTTTTTTTTTTTTTTTTTTTTTTTTTGAAAAAAAAAGAGAAAAGCACTGTTATCCGAGTGAATTTCAAAATAAAATATGTTTGTACCTATTTGATAAAAATGATAGTTATTAAATGGTTGTGTATCGAAATAGTATTGAATTTCAATATAATTTAGCGATAAGTTCAATATTATTTAAAAAAAGGTCCTAAATTTTCAAAGTTTATTGATGGAAATAGATTAATCCATCAATGATCAGTCAGTTACAAAAAAGTGGTTTGTATTTAAAAAACTTCTATTTGAAAAATAGTGGTACTATGTTTGTTTATAAAATGGATATTTCTTTTAACTTTCTGTTCAAGTGAAAGGTACCACGGAACACGTTTTGGAAACTGCTACCATTCACCATAACACACATGGCTATAAGGGAGTAATCAAACGTTCTAGAAACACAGAGTTTTTCTTAATGGCTGCCCTTAATCTATATTTTTTGGAATCCTTGTCTATAGTGATGTTTGAAAAATATTCACAATAAGGCACGTAAATCAATTTTATAGCAAGGAGATAGCTAAAACACTATCGGAATCTAAAGAATCAATATTGAGGAATGCTGAATTGAAAACATAAAACCTGTTTGATTGCCAGAGGAGTTGAAAACATTATTATTAAAATCAACTTTAAGTTTTATCAGGCAATCAAACTGGTTTGGTTATTTTTCCTTCCTCTGTCCTCATTGAAGATTCAACAGAATTTGGTAGCGCTTTTGCTTCTCCCTTGATTAAATATTGATTTGACACACTTAACGTACTTTATCAACTTAATCATACCCGCATGCTTTATCAACCTAATTTTTGACATCGTTTCTATTTTAAAAATGGTCATTGCGATACAGTCTGATGGTGAGTAAATTTGATTTCGCACAGATTTATTCATGAACCCTTCAGGAGCGTGATTGCGCTATTCTCCATTCACAGCTGACGGTATCAGATATGAAACGACTCTTTCTGATTCTAGTGGCTCAAATTCAAACGGACGTGACCTCAATTAGGTACTTTCGAGCCGTGGTGGCTCAGGGGATAGAGCGTTCGCCTTTCAATGACGTGAACCGAGTTAGTTGTAGTTAATTTACGTCACAATAGAGGTGCACAATGTGCTATTGGCGACTGTCTGGGAAACATGCCTGATGATGATCCGAAGACATGCCATCACAATTTTGATCCTCTGCAGTGGGGATGGCACCCCCGCTTCGGTAGCCCGACGAGCTGCACGCGAAGTCGAGCACTTTACGGTAGAACGGTTGAACGAGCACCAATACCGCACTCCCTCGGTCCCTACGCAGACTGACCCAAGTGGTCACCGACCCGCACACTGACCGCAGCCAGTGATGCTTGACTTCGGTGATCTGCTGGGAACCTTTTTTAACGATCTAAACCGAGTTAGAATTCCAATGATGGCTGACAGATTCGGATTCCACACCCGGCTCGCACCGACCACAGTGCTGACGTAAAATAACCTCAGTGGGTTGACGGATCTTGAGTTAGAGTTCTCTTGCTGTCAGGCTGACCGTGGGAGGTTTTCGTGGTTTTCCTCTCCATGTAACGCAAATGCGAGTTAGTTTCACCAAAAAAGTTCTCTACGAAGGCGATATTTCTCCCAATACTTGATACAGGAGTTCCCTTGTCTTCTGGATAGGGTTCAAAATGACAAGGCTGCGGAGTAGAACACTAGTACTCGTAAACTCAAAAAAGTGGGTCGGCTGTTCAACAACGGTTATAATGAAGGTACTCTCGTCTAAGTTCGTATACGTATTCTTTAATACGTATACACTCATGGTGGAAGCGCTTCTTTCTAATTCTTTATGTCCTGAAGTGGTTGAGGAATAGTTTTATCACAGATCTTTTTAATTCCTTTCATAAATAAATTATCACGTATTTGTGAGGCCACAGCGGAAAATGTAATAGTGAAATTGAGAAAAAAATGAAGAATCTCGAAGACAATGATAATCTTTATCATTGGAATCAAGTTTATATTTCTGTAATCACTAATTATTACTGAATTTATTGTTGTGGACTTTCATTGCGGTGTTTATGGTCTTGTTAGAAAATCCTTCAAACAGCATTCACAAACATCTGTAAGAGATCGATAAGGGTATGATATACTGCCGTCCAAACTACTGCATGAAATCCGATCAATTGGGAATTTGATAGACGATTAAGCACTTCATCATCAACTGCAGCTGACGGATCAAGTATAGAGTTAAACTTATTCTTGTTATCATCAAGATTAATGAAGTCTGACGTGAACTTTTCAAAAAAAGTTTCGCCTTAATAAAAGTTTTTTTTAAAGTTAACTATATCCTACATAAGAAAAGATGCCCGATTTTTTTAAATTGACTTGGAGGCTACGCTCCCGTTCGCTTTGCTCGCCAACCCTGGTGAATGATTATACTTCATTACTGTTTTTTTTTTCTTCTAAAAAAGTGATATTTTCTTCAAAAACAAAGAACATTTTGTTAATCGAATGTATAATTATAGTAATTTTATGTATGAACATTCCGTTATGTTAATCGTTTCGAAATTAAAGATTAACTGGATTGTAATCAACTGTATTTTTAAAAAAAATTGAATCTGAAGAATACACATTTCGTGATTCAATAATAAATAAATAAAAAGTAAAGCAAACACGATGTATCAATTTTAGCAGTTTATATTGAAAACAGTTTTTATCTCTCATAAGTCTTTTATATTTTTAAAAATTTCGATATAAATGTTGAAATATATGCTTGGCAACATCTAATCTCGTTTTTTAAATATTTTTTCCTTCTATTTATTTATTTTTTTACTTTTGGCATCAAATCTAACCCGAGCTTATAAAATTAAGATCTCGAGAGAGAGGCATTTTTGCATCATTTTAAACAACATAACTTTACTTGGCAAAATACAAAATTTGAGCAAAATTGGTCAAATAGTTCCAGAGAAATCGATTTTTAATTATTTTACATCTTAGAAATTTAATTTTTTAGGAACTATGATTAAACCGATCATTTGATCAAAGATTATTCCGGGTGGTCCGTTTTTTTCTTCTTCTTTTGGTGCGCTGTACATCAAATTACACCAATAAGCATATAATTGTATAACGTGTGTATTTAAGCAACTTTCTGCAATAAATTTAAATGAACACCATCTTCTCCTCATAAATTTAAACTTTTAATGATACATAGAAGAAAAAACTTAGTTTGAATATATGGATATTCTCTTGACATTTATAAAAAGAATTTCAGATCTATGCGAAAAAAAAGAGGATTTGGAACATTTAGGCAGGAAACTCCTTAATTATTAGTTACCATAGGTAGTTGAAATATGTACTGTAAATGTATGTCAGTTTTTTTTCCGACTTTTATCAACTTATATACTTTTTTTGTAATGATAGCTGCTTTGCTTCCATATTACATGAATTTCCGTTTCGGAAATTACTTAGATCAGGTAAGGAAATGATTGTTCGAAAGTCATTCAAAAACGAAATTAAAGTTTTTATCTTTTTAAAAGAAAACTTATTTTCCCCGATAATATATTCTAAAGTATTTTTTCTTTTTCTATAATTTAATATTTTTGAAGCATAAGCTACTAACTGTCAAAACTTTTCATTAGTTTTCTAATCTTTAAGTCACGTTAAAGTAACACACTGTCTTTGAAATTCATAAATTACGGATTTACGATTTCTGCTTTTCAGAGAGTTTCGACTTCATGACCAACAGGTTCTACGTATAGATCAATGCTGTATAAAATTTACAGTAAAATAGAATAAAAGTTTATTTCAAAGGGACATTTTGAAATTCGTTCATATGCCAAAAAGGACTTTTTAAGAAAATTTGCATTTTTGAAAAGTGAAATTGAGAATGGTTTCATACCCTGGTTTTATACATTGCATGCAATGGAAAATGCTCTTCAGGCAATGTATGATTATGTAGTTTTGGGGAGTTAAATCATAGAGAGAAAAAAAGTATACTTTTCTTATTTAAGAGAAAATATAAAACTACTTATTGCACCAGGAAATTAATTTCATCCAATATAACGAGAATCATAAGCATACTAATTAAAAATGCGAAATAATCATGTTTAATTCTTTAATCAATTTGTCTTTCATGTGGCTTAGAATGCCGGGTTTCCATCTTTGCTAGTAACATACATAATAGTTGGAAATATAAAATATCAGGCTTAAAAAAATGACAGTTTAGAAGGTAAGAAAAATATAGAAAAGGGCTAAAAAAATTATCATAATTTCAATGTTTAACTGATTAATTTATCTTTTAAAATTTTTAGTTTGATACCAAGATTGTAAAAAGTTAGACACCGGCTTATAGATCGAATTTCTTTCAGTTGAAAGTAATTTTAAGTTTGCATCTTAAGCGTTAAATTCTGTACTTAACATCAAAAATTATTATTTCTTCTGTTAACTGTCGCCATATCTAAAGCCTTAGTTTAAGTAGCGTCACTCTTTTTCCTAGTGACCTTTGTGGCCGCTCTCGCTTGTGATTGGCTGTTACCGATCACATGGGTATATAGGGAAGCCATTTTGTTGACTGGTTTGAATGGTGAAGTGTCATTGCACTCTATCTGTTATTTCTATTTTCGCTTTTCGTTTTACTTTGTTTCATACTTTTTAATTAAAAATACAGGTTGTTGCTCATTTGGGTGTTCTAGTAAGTCAAAATTAGGCTTTAAATGATATCGCTCACCTATTGGTTATCGCAATAAAGAACGACTGAAGGTATGGCTGCATAGAATTGACAGCGATAAATGGACTATAAACGATGCTAAGTACAATAAAGTTTTATTATAAGAAAATGCTAAAAAAATTGCTCATTATTTTGCTTGCTTATGTGGAATTTTGCCTTTCTAGTTTTAAAGAAATATCTCTAGAAATGTCTATATTGAAAATTTGAATTCATTTGCTTATTTTATGAAAGAATAAAGTGTCTATTTCAACAAACTAACAATTATGACATGTATTTTCCTGTTTAAAGATATTTTATTAACATTATTACTCATTTATAAAATATAAAACTATTAAAGAATAAAATTGAATACATTTTAAATAACTTTGTACTAATTCAGTAAAATATATATTTATTTTTTCATTATATTATTTTTAATCCGCGCAGTTTGTTTTACTTCATCCAATTCATAAAACAGAAAGTTTTTTTTGAAGTATCAAGAATTATTTATTAAAAAAAATATCTATCATACAATATTATAAATACTCAAATAATATTTCTCAATTATAGTAAATTCATATAAATTAAATATCGGTATTAGAAAATTAAGAGTTGAATTGCTTTAACTCTTATTTTTTATTATACCAATAAGATGTTGATAAAATAATACAATTAAAAACAAGACTATTGTGTTTTGAGATAATATGAAATTTTTCCGAAAATATAATGCTGTTTAAATTAATTTATTGATTGAATATTTTTAATATGTTATATATTTTAATTGACAAAAACGTTTTTATTTAATATTGTATTTTAAAAATATTTTTCGATTTTGTTATTTTCATCGAAAATTTTAATTAAAATTTCCTTTTAAACTTAATTAATTGTACTTAAAGTTTTAGAAAATTTTTATTATAAAAAACCAAGTAACAATTGGTATTGATTAAGAAGAAAAATATTTGAACTATTGGAAAAAAAACTTTTTCTTCAAACACTCTGATAATAATGCCCATAATGATTTAAATCCTAAATCATACCACACTTTGAACCTGATAAAAAAAGCCCACTGCAAAAAATTTCAAAGAGTTAAAAAAAAAAAAAAAGTTAAAGCAGATTTTGAAAGACGAAATGAGAATAATTTTACTTGTAGATAAGGTATTATTTTCACTGAATAAAACAAAAATAAAACATATAATTTCAGAGAGAAAAAAAGAATTAAAAGTATAAATAGTAAATACTTAAGTTATCTTCAAGAACATGAAAATAATTATCAATAAAAAATGGCGATTAAGAACAGAAACTCCGTATTTCTATATTGAGAGTTGAGGTCACAAGATGGTGGCAGATGGCAAGATAGAAGTTACAGTCACCAAGATGGCGGCGTGTTGTTACTTTATTTATATCCAGCTTAATTACTAATTTTTCATTTTAAAAAACTAATCTAACTAAATTCGCCTATTCAGTTCAAAAACTTTTGTTTCGATGGTGCTTTACTTTTTATCCATTCTCTTAAACCAAAAGAGTTTGAAAAGCAATTATTAAAATTCCTTCAAATGACTTCATTTTTCGAGAGAAAGTTATGACAGCAGATTGTGAAACAAGAACCACATATTCTCGGTTATCTCGGAAAAAAATTAATTTACTACTCATCTTAATGTATTAGGGCACTCTAAATTATTTCGGGTCGTATCTTTTGCTTTATTTTAATAATTACACGATTTCCGAACAAGGAGAATAGGAAATTCAGTTACACGTACCTCGAACATTTAGGAGTTTTATCGATCATAAATTGTTGGGTAAATTGCTCCAAAAGAAATAAGGTCAGAGATAAAGCACCGCAATGTTTCAAATGCTCTGTTATCGTGGCATATAAATTAGACATATCACCCCTGCAATAATTTCTGAGCGCTCCTTTTGGAATTTATATCAATAAAGCAATTCTTTGGAGGAATTTTCTGCAATTGATGAATTCGATGCATGGCAATCGTTTGTTCCAGGAAATTGTTCGAGAGTGGCACGCGGTGCATGTGATTGAAGTTTATTTAAATATATTCAATTTGGGAAAATGAATGGAATTATCTTGAAATTTAGTGATTTAGTTTTCGAGGAAGTTTAAGATGCAGGGTTGGTTAATTCAGATCTCCGTTTGTGTTTTGGTTATTGGTAGTGAGGTGGATGATGTTGACAAGGCGGATATAATCACTCAAATTTGGTAGCTTAGATAGCCGTAAGTCAGCTTTTTTTCTGGACATGCCTCAAACTGCGTGTTTAAAAAAAAGAATTTAGCAAAAATTGACCCCTTTAATTGTTCAACGAAAATTTAACAACAACACGAGGAATTCTGTTCTTACTTTCCCTTACTTTTTTTTCATACATTAAGCATAATAATTACAGGGCAAAGTCTCTAACGCAATTTTCCAATCCAGCGGTTTCTAACGACCTGCTGTGTTGTTTGGCATTTTCTTCAATAAAAAAAAACTTGATTCATGTGTTTTTTTTAGTTCCGGTAACAAATTTTTAAAGAAATAAAAGCTTGCATTATAATTGAAGCCAACAATAACCATGAGAAAAATCTCGAAAAAAAAGACAGAGAGAATTAAAAAGTTTAGAAAGAAAAAAAAGTTTAAATATACCTTTCTTATTAGATCATTAAATTTAATGGAACGATTTCCCAGGCATTGGGTTTTTAACTCTAATAAGAAGATACATGTTTTTTTTTTCTGTTCCTTTACAAATATTTTTCCGATGTATTTTGGATGTTCCTTCTCTAAAAAAAAGCGATTCCATTTTGTGTTCATTTGCGTAAGAAAGAATATCAAAAATTTTTCTTTTTTAGATTTAATAAAGACTATAAGGAAGGAACGTTACCATGCTACACTGAAGAAATCTCCAGTGCAACTGATGATCATGTTGTTCTGCTAGCAGTAATTTGTCTCAAGTAACAAAGTCCCCTATAGGTCGTTGCGTTAGCGAATAATAAACAATCTAATAGTTTTCAAATGACAACTGTCAACTACGAAATCTTCGAAAACTGTATTGGATTGTGCTAACCTAAAATTGCAAACTCAATATAAATAAATATTGAACACGTGCAATTTGAAGGAAATTTGTTTTTGCCTTGATTTGCATTAAACAGTTTTCACAACACTAAATCCGTGATATTACTAATAATTACAAAAACTATTATCTTGGCTACTGCTGGAAAAAAAAACTTTCTGAAACTACTGAAAACCTGTTGCAGAATTCTTACCATATCTGCACAAATTACCATAGTATCAGTAGTACATATTACCAAAATTTATTGAGCGCCATCTGCGTATGGTGATTTTTTATGACTCATTTAATTCCCATTAACCTTTTCTCAATTAACTTAGCTTTTTAATACGCAGCTGAATTTTTTATTTCAACTAATACATATCACCAATATTAATTAATCACTGGTATCACTAATAATATAACGAATAATAATTCTCTAAAAACGAATAAATATCTTTTCTCCATAAATTTTGCTTTCTTTGCAGATAGGTTATTCTTTTATTTCGATAAATATTTATTGTCAAAATTAATTAGATATACACTCTATAACAAAAAAAAATCGACGCACCAAGAAGGAGTTGTCCGATTGAAACGAAAATTGGTAGATAGGAAGACAACGTACAGAATAGTAAATGATTAAAATTTCAGAACAATTGAATAATTTATTGCAGAGTTACAGTAACAAGTTCAATAAGGTTTTGACCCGCCTCTAGCCTGGATACAAGCTGCCACACGGCGTGGCATAGACCGATAAAGCTCCCGGATGGTCTCTTGCGGTATTTCCTGCCAAATTCGATCCAATTGTCGAACGAGGTCATCAACATTCCGTGCCAGATGCAATCGCCTTCCCATCATATCCCAGACATGCTCGATGGGAGAGAGATCTGGTGATCTGGCAGGCCAAGGAAGAGTTTGACAAGCTTGCAGACAGTTCATAGCAACACGTGCCGTATGTGGTCTGGCATTGTCCTGCTGAAAAACCAGCCCAGGGCGCTGCAAAAGGAACGGTAGCAAAACAGGTCTTAGGATGTCGTCGACGTACCGCTGTGCAGTAAGTGTACCTCTAATGACGACCAAAGGGGTCCGGCTGTCAAAGGAAATGGCACCCCAGACCATAATGCCTTGTTGAGGGCCGGTGTGGCGTGCAATAGTGAAGGCAGGATCCCCCCTCTCTGCCCTTTGCGTCTCCAAACACGTCTTCGGTGATCGTCAGGATACAGTTGGAAGCGGGATTCGTCGCTAAAGACTATACGTCCCCAGTCGGCATCATTCCAGCCTGATCGAGCCATGCACCACTGTAATCTGGCTCGGCACTGTAATCGGATGATTGCTTCTTGGTGCGTCGATTTTCTTGTTATAGAGTGTATTTAACGTCAATAATAGTATGACGACTTTTTTACGCTTCGTCTTAGCGAATTAGTATCACTTTTCTATTAATGTTGCCTTTGAATATATAATTGATCTTTTATCATTACTATTACCGTTGATTTGAAATTAGTTATTTTTATAGAAACACTTTTTAAAGGAATTATTATAAGCAAAATAAGCATGTGATATTAGAGCCCCTAGGAGCCTTATTTGATATCAGATAACTTTAAAAATATTAATTCGGTGACGTAATCCTTGAATGATAGCAAGTTAATATTGTTCATTGAATTTATCTGACAACCCGTATAAAAAATAATTAAATATTAAAGTATATGTAATTAACTTTTCTAAACATATAGAGCTGTAAGATAGAAAATATAACTTACGTTATCTTCAAGATCTTTGAAAACTGAATTGTTTATAGTAAAATTTAAAACAATAATGGCTAACGCTTAACCGATCAGAAAATCCCGCTTCATTTTTCGCTCATCCGGCTTGAACGGTTTGTCGTAGAATGTTCTAATGTCGACAGTGACCTTCCTCGTGTTTCAAACTATCTGTATGCCAAGTTCAATCGATTTCGGTCTGATGGTTTTGTAGTCTATAAAGAACACCCCCCCCCCACACACATACAGAGACATTCATTCTTATATATAGATATTAACTTATTATATTTTATGATAAAGAATGCATTTAAAATAATGAATACATAAAATTCCAAAGCAATATTAAAAATATACTTTTTGCATTATTACTAAATCCCGTGGCAGAACCAGGGCGGCACAGCGACATTGTCGCAGAACCTTACGGAGTTTTTGCAGAAAGATTTTTCTTTTGGGAAGGAAAAAAAAAATTTTTTTTTCTGCAGAAATTTTCAAAAGATTTTATCTTTTTTTCAAAATTATATTCGAAAGATGCCTTTCTCTCGCATCGGAGTGGAAAAATATGTCTGTGATTTTTCTATCCTCATTTGAAAATAATGAAAAATAAAGAATAATGAAGTAAAAAATTTGTTTTTTTGTTTCTGTAGAAATTTTCGTTCAAATTTTTTTATGCAGTTATTATTATTGATTTCCACATAGTTTTTAAAATTCGATATTTTAAGTACGATATTATTTATTACAACAACTGTATCTCGAAATAAAAGCACGCATTTAGTTAGCCCTTTTTTGAAGAGTCCGATTTACGTGATTTCGTCGTCTGTCTTTTTCTTTTTCTCGGTAGCTACTGCTACGGATTTAACGATTTTTCTATTATTATTTTTTTTAATATGATGAGGATTTACAAAATGCGAAAAAGAAAATAATTAGTGTGTTTTCCCCCTGCAAAATGCGAGAATATCGCCCATAATATTAGAATAAAAAAAATATTACATATTTAATAAAATTTTTTTTTCATTTGATCCAAAAAGTTTTTTTTTGAAGTTGATCTTACTGTTACTATAGTTTAGTAACACGTATATTGTTATTTTTAAAAGTATCTTGCCGAAATATATTAGTGTTAGAGAAGTATGTCGTAGAGAGAGACCGAAAACATTCTGCCACAAGGTTACTAAATAATTTATTTGGCGAAAGAAATTATCTAATTTTTATTGCATCCAAAAAATAAAATTAGAATTTACAAAATATATTTGTAGATAAAATGAGGAAAATGATTAGGTTTAAATTTTTCATCTCATTGGAATCGAAAACTTAATCTATGTCACCAGATTTTTGTGCAGACAATGTTAAATTTCGGGTTAACTTAAAGTAATATGCTTTATTTTTGATAAAATAATCGGTTGATAGTCAAGATGAAGGCATTGCAAAGCAGTTATGTGAATTACTGAATCTGTAACAAGAAAATTACGTTAACTAAGTCGAAAATTAAAAATGTAACCGAAATAAATGAAGTTCTAATTTTTAGTTTTATAAACGAAAATGAACAATGTATCACCAGCATTAAATGTTTTCAATAAACTCGATCTAACTTCAAAAAATAGTTCACTTAATCTCAACATCAGACGAAGATATTAATATTGCTGACTAATACTGCTATTGCTTTTAATACCTCGTTTTACACAAATCAACACATTATTGAATAATACACGAATCAACATGTTATTGAAATCATTTTATTGAAAAATCGTAACTCTATTTTCTAATAAATCAATAGCAATTCCTGCCGTTCAATCTAATACTTTAATAAGTTATCATACCCACGCAATCTCTTTTAATATACCACTTTCATTGATCAATCAATCAATTACGACTGTAAGCGATAGCACTTCTTATTCGAAGGACCTCTAGGAAAATTACATTGCTACAAGATAGTATCATCTATAAACAGACTTTTCCTATCTAATGCCTCTTTTTTTATTTCTTTTTCTTTGTGAGATGCTTGATTGCTGTTGAATTACTTCTATTTCGTTGATAATAACTTCTTTCTCTCAAACATTAGCAATCATAAAGCAGTTTGTATCGAGTTCTTTTTCAATTTCCACCTTAATAGCTTTATTTATTTATTCTCATATACAATTCGATGCAGAAATAGTATTCAATTACAGAAATGGGGTTAAACGACAAAGGCTTGATAATTATTTTCCATTCAAACTTATTTTGGTACGTTCGCTAAAACAAGTATTGCAAATGATTTCTGGTAGAACAAATTTGAGCGTTTTTTTTCTTCTGTTCTTTAAATGAATAAACAAAAAGTACTACGGTATGATTTGCAAATATTATTATTTATATTCTATGATATTTCTACTTTATGATATGAATATCAATATGATAAACAACCTATAAAAACTGCTATAATATAACTAGTTAATCTTCGAAATATGCATAAACCTTAATAATATTCGCTTAGAAAAATTGTATTTTTATATTGTATAAACACTTAGGGTAAAAAAATGCTAGTCACTTTTTAAAGTAAAGGCACGTTGGTCTTTTTTCTACAACTTACTGAAGTTCAGATTTTAAATAGTTAATGATTCAAAATTAGAATGGGGTTTTGAAAAATATTTATTATTATAAAATCCCATTTAAAGCCGAGACAATATTGATCTTGTTTTAGAGGATAATTAAAGGAGACAGAAAGTATACTGTAAGTAATTATGTTCCTAAAATTAGCGAAAATTTATGGCCTTCAAGTTTTAAAGTTAATTACCCTTTTATAGGCAAATGAAGTAATTTATAATTGATTTATATTTTCGTGAATATTCCATAAATTTTCAATATTTTTTGGAGGATAATGCGAACTATTTAGGTGCATTGAATCTGAAAACTGAAACTATGTATATAGAACTGAGACTATGTATAGATATAATATATTATATATGCTACAGCGAATGACCAAGATAAAAAAGAATGTCGATTTTCACCGGTGATTGTCAAGAATTGCATAATCGCTTCGGTGAATGTCTGAAATATGTGTTATATCCGATGTGACATTAATTTATTCGTTGATATTATATTTATCCTATATTTTAATATCTGCTGAGGATAGATTAAGAGAAACATCAGTGTTCGGAGTACCGTCTAAATGCATACTGGGTAGTGGCACTTGACCTTAAAAAACATTGATGTAGGGCATACCGGGCAAATCCATACCGGGTAGTGGAACTTGACCTTAATAACGCATTGATGCAGGGCATACCGGGCAAATGTGTAATACCGTTCAGTGGCACTTAACTAGACCTAATATATACTTCTGATATTTATGAAAAGCGACTATGTGATTGTCAAGATTCACTGGTATAAGTCAACAACCACCAATTTCGGTCATTTACAGTAACATATATAGATTTAAAACACTTTCACTAATAACAAGTAAAGTTTTATTTTGATAATAATACGTTTGACAAATCGAGCTTTTTAATGATAAATTCAGTTTTTTTGTTGAAAATATGCATTCAAAAACATTGTTGCATATAATTATAAAACAACGATATCGTAAGATCATTTCGTGTCAAAAATAATTCTAAAAAATTTGTTTTTTATGGTTTATGTAATAGTGACTGAAAAAAATGAAGCTTAAAACGTACAGATTTTATTTATGTAATTTTGAATGGTAAAATCCAAAATTTGAACAAAAGTATTCCAATATCTGTCCAGAAATTTAAATTTAAATGTATAATTTACAAGCTTTATTTTTCAGAAACCATTCCATTTATATGTTTAAAATTTTATATTTTATCACACATTTTTTGATTTTATTCTAAGGAAGTTTAATTTAGTTCATAATTCTTCACGTAAAACTAAAACAACAAGTTATTGGAAGAATTTTTTGTAGCAAACATTTTTAATTAGTTAAGTTTTGTTTTCAGCTTTAAGAGCATAACTATAAATTAAAATATACTTTAAAAAAAAGTTTTGGTAGCAAACACATATTTTTTTATTCATGTATTTTTTGTTGATTAATAAAGACAATAATCACGTATTTTATTTGTATAGTTAGCAAAATAGAATAATAAAGATAGGTTATATAATAATATATTTCGCATCTCATATGAATAATAAAGACAATAATCATGTATTTTATTTTTGCATTTAGTAAAATATAATGTCAAAAATAGCAATTATATATTTCATATGAAAATTAAAATATAAAAAAATTGTTTCGCATATTTTGATTTTGTTTTATGCGAAAGAATTTGAATTAACTTCATAATTACACATAAGCTGGAATTAAAATAACTAATTATACGAAGAATTTTTGAAGAAAACCATAATTAATTGATTTTTGAACGTTAAGTTATAAGAGCACAACTCTGAAAGAATTAAAGTATACTTTTAATTAAAAAAATTTTAGTAACTAATGAATACTTTTATTATTTATACATTTTAATGGATTAATAAAGACAATAATTATGTATCTTATTGGTGCAATTAATAAAATAGAATAAAGATAACAATTATGTATTTTATATGAAGAATGTAGACAATAATTATGTATTTTATTTGAATAATAAAGACAGTAAAAAAGCAATTTATTTGAAAAATAATTACGGCAATCATGTATTTTATTTGAATAATAAAGGCAATGTTTATGCATTTTACTTTAATAATGAAAGAGTTTGTGTCGTTAGAATAGATAGAACACAGAACTTCCGTGGAATATCTTTTTTTGCTTAAATATTTTCTAAATGTGACTTTTATGAAATGCTGAAAAGTGTATCAACTGCCTTAAATTAGAAGATATTCATTAACTATGCACTTAGTATTATTTATTTTTCCAAATGAATGAGCATGTGTTAAAAAAATTTGTTTTTCAGTTGGTCTTTACTTTTCAGATAAGTTCTTGAGATTATTATGTTTCTTTTTACTTACCCATTAACCCTCTTATGTTAACAACAGAGCGGAAGACGATATGTGATATCCGGGCATTTTGCCTGGCCCCTCTGATAGGAGAGGAAGGAAGATATTGAGAAATCAACAAAGACATTTCTTTCAAATAAAATAAAGAATGAAGTGTAATGTTTCATGAATAAATAGCTCTTTTATGTCTCAAACATGTTTTTAAAATGTGTTCAAATGATTCTAATTTTTTAAACTTTATTGTAATTATTGAATAATCAAACTTTGATGATTGACGTAATTCTGCGTTCGAGAATATATAAATATCCGTATATTATACATGGTTGAATCCACATAGTTAAAGCTGTTGGTCTATAATTCATATCGTTTGAGGAGTAATAAATGTAATAAATGATGTAATAAATAAAAACAAATATTTTTAAATTTGATTTAATTGTGTTCATGTACTCAGCACAGATACTTATACAGTACAGATTACATATTTGTACGTTAAACTTTTATAAGTTTTTAAATTTAATATTAAAATTAATTAATTAAGTAATTTTAAATAAAATAATTTAAAATTAAAAATATTAAAATAAAATAATATAAAATAAAAAATATTAAAATAAAATAATATAAAATGAAATAATGTAAAATAAAATAATATAAAATAAAATAATATAAAATGAAATTATATAAAATGAAATAATTTATAACAAAATAATTTAAAATGAAATAATTTAAAATATAAAGCTCTCCTGATTTAAAAACTATCATTTTCCTTTCGTCTTAATAACCTTTGCTTAATTAGAGTATTAAATATTCGCAGACGTAAGTCAGTAGCTTAGACTTTTTGTTCGAGCCAAAAAAATTCTTTTTGGCTAAACTCCTAACTAGCAGAATGTATCAAATAACTTAATCTCTTCTTTTCAAGTTGGGAAGATAAGCTTCTTTTGGTTTGGTTCCAAAACGGGAATTATGACTTTTTCTTTGCCAACAAGTATCATTTGAAGATGGGTAATTGCATGCTTATCTCTATAACGTTCTTAATAATTGCGCTATACATTTGGATTTGCAACTAAGGGTCCGTTTCAATTATTACTCGGAGAAAATAATTCTTGTAAAATTATCGTGCTGTATGGTAATGGCATTTCTTGTAAAATACCTCCATAACTCTGGTAAATAAAATAAAATATACGGTATTTAAACCATTCATTCTGTAATTTTTCCATTCATATGGTAACGGTTTAACAAAAATTCTGGTTTTCAAAATTAGGTTTCATCTGGTTTTCAAATAGTTCTTACTGTCACACATTTAGTAAAAAATTCAAATCTGAACAATAAATTTAACCGTATAAATGGTTTTTATACCATGTTCTAAAGCACCAGTTACCAAATTTTACTATATTTACAAAATTTCATTACATACTAGTTGAATACCCGTTCTTTGCAAGGGGTGAATAAAAAATAAGTAAAGAATCAATAAATCAGTAAAGAATCAATAAATCGGTACTGAGGAACACAACGCAATTCAGGGGATCTACGCAATCGTACTCATAACTGGAAAGTATATACAGACACATTTAAATATCTTGACGGAAAAACCAGATAAGTGATATTTTTAGGGGAATTTATGAATCACTGTTTTCGCCTTCTTTTAAGTAACAAAACTAACCATAAATTTTTAATATGCTAGCATGATTTTTTATTTCACATTAGGTAATAAGGTTTTATTTAAAATTAGGAGCAATAAAGCAAAACATTGTTAGTCCCGCTTTCTACTAATGGTAATAAAATAGTTCAGATGTAATTTTTTTTTCATTCTTAAAATGTCACTTACCTGCTTCTTTCACTAAGTTTTTCAATTAATATAGTCAACATAATTTCATTTTCCTTTTATTTAATATTATTTATTGCCCTTTTCGGTTGCTTTACTTTATTGAAGTAAGTAAAACTTGTTTTTTTTGTAGTTTATCCCATTAGAATAAAGATAAAATGCATTTAGTATCACTTTGCATGATGTTATTACCCACGGCCAACCCATAATATTCAAAATTAACCACTATCAAATAATTTTCTCCGGTACATATCCCTTTCGAGAGGCCGTAAAATACTTCTTTCTAAAGTATCGGTATTTGAACTGCTTTGTATTGGTTCTGTTTTAATCATCTCCAAATATATCAATATATTTATACCTATATTAGTATATTTAGTACTTATTACATAACCCTTCAACATTTGAGTTTATACATATACCAGTGGCAGCAAACTATAGCCCAATTTTTTTAAAAGCAAAAAAATATTAGAACTTCAAAGGGATTTTGGAGCATGACCATTTCTCTATCTGACCTTTAATGTACTGTTAAAATATTTATAAGTAATGATGGAAAAAAGTTCTTTTAATTCCAATTCATTAAAATATTAATGCACTATCTTAGCTACTACTGGAAAAAATATTTTCTGAAAATACGGAAAACCCGCTGTAGAATTCTTATCAAAACCTATTCGCCAATTACCATAATACCAATAGTACAGTGTATTACCGTCAGTGATACATATGAATTAAGCGTCATCTGTGAATGGCGATTTTTTACGGTTTTCTTAAAAGAATTTCCCAATAATCTTTCCTTCATGAGCTTGGCTTTTTAGCACACAGCTTATTTTATTTTATTTCAATTGATGCATATTATCAATTTTTCGAAAGGTTCAGTGTCAGTAATAATATGTCGATTCAAAATGAATAAGTATCTTTCCTCCAATATTTTTGCTATAATTTTGATCAGTTTTTTATATCAATTAACATATGACCAATAATAATTAAGCATCATTGTCGTATATATATATAAATANAATAAATATATATATATATATACATTTGATATAAAAAAGCATATTTTATTATTCATTACCAAAGTTTTATGCCTTCATTATCAAAGTTTTTATTTCCTTTGAGTCAGAGAATTCTCACGCAATGAGAACTACTTTCAAGATTTCGTAATTTTTCAATAAATAATAATCATTATTTCTGTATATTTTATGAAAGATAATTCCAAAAAACTTTTGTATTACTATTTCTGATTAGCGCATGCTCATTACAGAAAAAAAATTTCATGATATGATCATTAATAAAAAAAAAAAGAAAATCCAGATATCTCTAATTGGCATCAACATAAAAATTACTGAATTTACGTGTTTACAGTATTTATTTATCCCTTATTTAATGGTACTAACCAGTAATATTGATCACCCCTTCTTAAGATTAAAACTAAAACTGCCGTTTCTGGTGTCAATTAATCCTATGAACCGATCTTAATATGCAAAATTTTATGATAAACATATTGAGCTACCGTTTTACGATTACTAAATTTTATTTTTGTTGGATTAACTTAATGTAAAAATATTAATTAAAAATTCATTTAACGCATATATAGATGTATACATTTAATGTATTAAATAAAGTATATATTAAAGCAACATGTAATTCTCCTTGAATAAGTAATTAAAAAATTCAAAGTTTTCGTCTCATTGATAAAAAAAAAACTCTTTGGTGAAGAAAAAAATAAACAAACCAAATGGCAATGTCGATGATGTTTTTTTTCTTGCTGGCTAAGTGACACTGTTAAAACACTGTCCTGTATGATCGCAAAATCCGATCGCATGACATGTCTGAAATCCAGAAATCATAACTGCATTTAGAATTATATTTTATAGGGTTGTTTCAAATGGGCCAATTCATGTAAAAAAAAGAAGAAAAAAAAATAAAATTATAATAAAAGTTTACTGCTTTTGTGATAATAGCGCAAAATATATGCATTTTTTTTTACGACCGTCGTTGTACAGCAGACCCAATTTTGGGTTAACAACAACAATAAATTTTGTATAATATTTTCCTTTCTTGAGATAATACATTCTTCTTTTATACACTAACTTGTTTTATGTTCGTGAGGTTGAAATTGTAATCATTTTCCTTCTAGCTAGAGAACTCAAATATTTATCGATAAAAGTAAAAGTTTCAATATTTTTCTGACTCTTAAAAATTTATTGTCATTTTATTTTTAAACTGAATTTTTAATCAATCCATTTTCAAACTACTTTCCGATTGACTAGAGTTCTTAAATCTGTACTAAAGCTCCGTGTCTGTCAAGTATCAATCTCTTCTTGACCAATGCAATGCAAGCAATACTTATCGCTATATCGTCAATAATAATTTCGATTATTTTGGAATATATTGTAATAAACTTTGAATATCATAGTTATTAGTGAATTATTATTATCATTTTTATGAATCAGTTTAATAGATAAAATATTAAATGAACAATCTTATAATAAAAAAATAGTTACATCAATTGCATAAGTACAATAATTAATAATAGAGGAATTATAAATATTGAATGATTATAATAAAATATTTGTAAAGATATTATTAACTGCTTTATAACTGCTTATTTTCGTATTAAATTGTTTCAGTCAAAGAATGAAATTTTTTTTTTGAAAGTATGTTAAACTCTCTACTTAAACTAAATTGTTATAACGCACTTTTTTAATTAAAAGTAAGTCATAGGTTTTATATATTTCGGAGGTTATTAAAAATATTTCATTTAATTTTTATCTTCTTTTTAATTAAAGAATATACAGAATCAAAGTTCTCCCTATAGGCTTTGCAAAAGAAGCTTACAAAATAAAGTCGAAATTTATTTTTACACATCTTAATCATACACTTATTCTAAGAGATTTGCATTATTATGAATTATGAATATGCAAATGTAACTAATATAATGTTTTACTTAAATGTTGAAAATATTTTTAAATCTGTTGTTTTTCAAGGTTTCAATATTATCTTTCTATTCATTGAGGAATAGGTATTTTAAACTATCTTGGAGTTCATAATTGAAGAAATAAAAATGTGTGAGCATTACTTTCTAAAATTAAGGAATGGTATTATCTTTTTGAAAAAAAGTAATACTTACTCTACAAATGTTACTATATTCTGCTTTTTTTCAAGATTTCTTAAATTTTTATTTTATTACTAATTTTTAATTTAATTTATTTGTTATGCTTGGAACTCAACAGAAAAAATATAATGTTGCAGCAGTCAAGACTAGATGACGTTGCACCGAGGGAAAAAGTATGATCAAAACTACCAGAATATGGTAAAATTTACCGTGTTTCTGTTTCTATGGGAACATCAAAAATTCGGCAATTTTCACTGAATCGTTTTGGTAATAAATTTGGCAAAATTTACAATAATGAATAATTTTATAATATATGATTTAATTTGGTAAATGTGGTAAAATTTAGTAATTTTATTACGAAATTTACTTTTCAGTTTTATATTTCGTAACTAAATGTGTGTTCACTAAAATTTTGAGAAACAGAATACCCGGTAAACTGATACCTTATGAATGGAGTGGTTTAGAAACAGAATATTTTAATTTTAGCAACCAAAATATTTTTGTTGCATTTTTATGAGAAATGTCATTATTATACTGCGCGGTAATTTTACAAGATTTTTTTTTCTCCATGTGCAGTTAGTAATGACAGTCAGCCAGGTACCCAGAGTGACGCTAATAGTTATACAGTTTCTTCCATTTTTTTATTAGTTTTTATTTAATTTAATTTAACTGAGTTTTTCTTCAAATTTAGATTAAAGGCTGTTAGTATTTACTCAGAGGCACGTTGAAAGAATTAAAGTTACTGATGTAATTAATTCGGTTGAATTTGTTTATAACGAGAACGTTGGTATGTAAGGTCGGGTGGCTTGCTATAAAGGTCCAAAATTATCGCAACAGAAAGCTACTGTATGCGAAAATGATACAGAAAGTGATACTTTTAATGTTTTTCTCCCTGATTATATAATTGTTTTTTTGAAATTGAATATAGATCAGTTTAATGTACAACACGCATTACATAAAACAAATTATCCCTAATAAAAATTCATTTCATAAAAGATTGCAAATTTTTCGGCAAACTACATGTTTTTGATGTGGATAGTGGTGATTTTATTTTATTTTATTTATCAATATCAGACTTAACATTTTACTAACAAGAATATGCACATAAACTCATAAGTAGCAGTAGGTTCTCATATTAATTGGGTTTATAAAGGCTTTTTATTTAACCAACCATTTATAAAAATTTTCTTTGGTAAACTCGAGTTCTTGATAAAACGAGATTCGCAATAAGCGAGGTCAAACGTATATATGTTTTTAAATAAACGATTATTCTTGACAGAAATTTTAATTCCGTTCAAAAAATTAACATAAGAAAATAAAATTTAATTATTAAAAAAAATGTGAAGAGAAACGGCTGAAACAGAAAATATTTTCCTTCTAAAGTTACTTTTGTCCAAAATATTTTCTTACCTTCTGTTGTTGTACTCATATGGCACAATACTTCCTCTTTACTTTCATTAAAGTTTTATCTTTTAAAATTCCTTTTTATTCCATTAAAATTTTTTTTCCATTCCATTTAAAATCCTTTAAGTTTCGTTGTTATTCCTCTAAAACAGAATAAACTTTATAAGAACAGTCAAATTAAATTTTTTATTCAGGTGTTACTTAAAGACCACCATTAATATGTATTTTTAGAATTAGTATCAAAAATGAAAACAAAAAGAATACACATATAAGTACATACACGCAGACTAATATTTAAAAAAAATTCCGACAAAAAATTTGACCAATCACAGGATAGGAAGGTGAATATAAGATTGGTTTAATTGTGGGAGAAGACGCTGAGAAGTTAAAAGATTCGAAACACTTTCAAGATTCAACCTCCAATTAAACCTGGTTTGATATTTATTACATTCACTTTACTTTAGTGTATTTTGTCAGATTTTGATCACGCTATGATTTTTTTTTGTTTCTTAAGGATTAATTTCTGACTCCCAATGTGAATGCTTTTTTGTTTTCATTTTTGATAAGGATTTCAAAAATGCACATTAAGCGCGGGTTTTACGGATCACTCTGTATAAGAATAATATGCAAAATAAGTAGTAAAAAATGTACAACAAAAGAGGAAGAAATACAAACTTTAATTTCCTCGAGATAATTTAAAAAAAAGAAAAATATTATAGTTTTTCTAACTACAAAAATTATATTCATCCTTTATGATTGTTTTTGCCCTTTATTTTTTACTCTTCAATAGTAAATAATGCGCGCATGCTTTTTTAAAGTTTGATAAATAAACTATTATGCATCTACTTTTCTATCTTTCTAAAATATATTTTAATAGTATTGACCATAACTGATTTTTTTTCTTAGCTTGTCAATCTAAATTACGATTTAATGTATTAAGGATAAAATGTATCACATTTAACTATACTGGTGGATGCATGAAACAAGTTCAAATTTTGTTTTCATAGTATCGAATAGTTTTTACTTGTAAAAAAAATCAATGTTTTATTTTTTGATTGAACTGATTAGATATATAAGAAATAACTGTCAAAGTTAAAATTATTGGCACAAATTATTTGAAATTCTGCTTTAAAAAGCTAATCAATTTCAAACAAAATCCATGCATTGTATTGTTGTTTCCAATTCATGGGATTGTTGTTTCTAATGACACTTGGTCAAGCTAAGATTGCCAACTGCTATTGCTCAGACGAATGAATTCAGGAAGGAGGGCTTTTCATTTTTCAGGAGAACACTGCTAGGGTGAAAGTGTGACTTAGCTCAGAATCTCCTAAATAGATGGCAGCACCATACATTCAAGCCACTTCCACAAATTAAACACAGATCTGAAGGGGAAATAAATTTTCTTCAAATTCTTGTAATCCACGGTACTGCCACAGGACTGACCACAGCACTTATGATTTCACAGATTTTTACAAACAGGCATTTCGCATATACTCAGTGGGCCTTAGGGGCTTCGAATATCGAAATCCGGCGTCTTCGGACTGAAATCGATGCTCTAACCACTGGTCAACCACGACCCCATGGATAGAAAATGTGATGATACAAATATATGGTAAAGAATGATATAATTTAAATTGCGAAAATAAATTATTAAATTGCGAAATTAAAGCTATTAAACTATATGTAAGTCATAGTTAAAGTAATAAATTTGGTTATGCCAGATAACAAGAAATTGTTAATCATAACAACGTATTTTAGGAAAAGGGCATGAACAACAATTGTTTATTATTAGAAATTTCCAAAAAAAAGTTGGACAATTATTAAAAGTAACCGGTAATCATTAATAATAATGGTTATTAATAATTACCACGTCTTTTTGTAAAAGAGATAAATGATGCTCTTTTATCACATTTATTGGTTATTATCAGAAATTATAAATAGAGCGTGGTGATTATGATTATTAAACGGTAATTATTATACGTAATCGGACATTTTTTAAGGAAAGTGATTATTAATAATTACCGGGTAATTATTTGGAAAATTCTCACATTGACCAAACTTCACTGGTTAATTTTTAATATAATAAATTTTCAAAAAATAACTTTAGTGCACTTATTTAACCAAACTTAGTAAATTAGTAATTTAAATTACTTAATTATAACCAAGAAATGATATGAATTATGGATAATTGATAAATTTTATTGACAGAAACATATGGAACGAAATGTTATTATATTAAAAATATTTTTATAGGTGGTGTCTTAATATTGATAGATTGCTGGAAAGCAATCAGTCAAACGACTTGCTTCTGACACAAATTAATTTTTATGTGGTTTATTTGTACCTGATTGATTATACTGTTAATTCTTTGCACGGAAGTGGCTGATATCGCTCACATAATTCATGTTTTGCCCCAAATAGAAAAATAAATGACCCCAATACATTCTGCTTTCTAAGTCCGGCTTACATTGAAGTAGTAAGCCTCTTTTTCAAGAAAACCGAACAATATATCAAAATAACATTTCAATCATAGTATGCTACTAAAATAAAAATATGTCCATGAAAATGAACATAAAATTACTTTTTGCAGTCTAATTTTTATTTTGATAAATAATAAATTTGAACCCGATTTTTGCTGATTTATAAATTATTATTTTTCTTCTTTTTGATAAGCAATTTATCCTTACTATTTTAATGGAATGAGTATTTTTTGAAAGTATTGTTATGGTAAGAGATTTTTAATTATTATTTTTTGTTTTAATTTTAGTTTACCCCTTGAATAAATAATGTTATTATTATTATCTGTAATTTAACTTTTTACTAGAATTAGAAATATACTTAGTTAGAAATAGTTTAAATTTCGACCTGTGCCGACTATTAAAAGGTATCGAGTGATCTGAACTTAGTTAAGGGAAACAAGATGAAGCCCAACGTACAGTGAAAAGTGAAAAATTTTATTATAATTTCATACCAGTTTTTGAATTATGTAAAAAAAAGTAAGTTTTCTTAATATTATGAGGGTTTATATTTTTAGAACAAAATCATGCTTACATTTTTTTTATTTACTACGTTTTTAATAACCGGTCTCCGTGTTGGTGACGATGGAAGCTTATAATCAAGATTTCACCCAATTTCCGACGAGCTCGAGCACTCATATCTATACCGGAGCTGAGTGCTTGTTGACAATGCGAGTTTCAACTGTGCCCACTACCAACGAAATTTATTGCGATGTCATCGTTAATCAAAATTTTGACGACTATTCAGCAAAAGCAAACCTTGTCTACTTTTCAACATTTCGACAAACTCAAAAATCAAAAGAAAAAGCAATTAAAAATCAAAAGAAACGAAACAATTAAAAATCAAAAGAAACGAAACAATTTAAAAACTACATTTTTAAGCGCAGTGAAAAAAAAAATATTTCTATTTTTGTCACATCTAATGAAACACCATGCCTTTAGTAATAAATGTCACTTTTCACCGAAAAACCTGGATGTCACACATTATTCTTTCTTCATTTTAGATGCGACAAAAAATAACATAAATATATAATAAACATTGAACATTGACCCTTTAAAATAAGATGGTGCACATTAATTTCAAAAATTCATTTTGGGATGTGTCAGTTCATTTATAAAAAGGACTTCAACTTTCATGTATTAATAATAGATATTTAAACTTTCCTTGGAATAATACTTTTACTTTTTTTTTATCAATAAACAAGTAACAATCCCATAAATATTAACTTTTGGAATGCGAAACTTATATTAAAAAGCCTCAAGATAAATTTGACGCGCATGAAAAGAATTCATTTTAATACCTCAAAGGCATTTGGAATGTCATAAGGCTAAAAGTTTAGAAGATATTAACGAAACTATTTTAATGATTTACATGTTTGTTCGATTTCTTGTATCATTTTTCTCTTACTGTTATTGAAATCTAAATATTTGCTCGAAGAAAAGACTTTAATTAGTTAAAATTTCAGAATAACTCTTTAAAACAATCAATTTCCTAAATAAAGTGTTTTAAAAAGAAAAATGGCAGCTTAGAAAATGCAGCTTAGGTTTGTTTATATATAAAAACAGTTGGATTTGGTTGGTTTATTAAATATCGATAGCAAAATACTAGTACTATTCCCAAAAGGGGAAATGCCGGTAAATTGCATGGTTGGGTCCTAATTTTCCTTTTATATAAAAAACGCTGTAAGTTTATAGTTTATAAATACAGGTTGTTCTGTAGGCTGTAAAAAGTATTCCACAAAATTGTGTAAATGTGTCAAAATAATCCCGAAACAAGTGTATTCAAATTTAAAATTTGATCAGCCCTGCGTTGGGACCGAGGATGCGTGGTATCGGTCTTCGTTAAACTGTTCTACCATAAGGTGCTCGACTTCAAGCGTAGGTCGACGGGTTACCAAAACAGAGAAGTCATCATCTCTGCAGAGGATTAAAATTGTGATTATATGTCTTCGGTTATATGTATATATTATGTCTTTGGATCATTCCCAGACCATCACCAATAACCCATTGTGCAGCTCTAGTGCTATGTAAATAAAGTACCTATAAAATTTAAATTCCCATTTACGCATTTTTAAATCTAGTGACATGCTCAAAACTCATTTTTGAAACTATGCTCACTCTCGTTTAAACGCCGGCCACGTGGACGAGCGGTCAGTGTGTCTGACTTCGAAGTCAATGGTTGCAGGTTCAAATCCTGCTCAGGGCATGGATGTTTACCTCTGTGTTGTTCCCTGTTATGTGATGTGTAAATGTGGCCCACCTTATGAACGTGTATTTGTAGCAGTGTTACGTGGGTAATGTTGCTTGTCTCCGTGACTAAGGTTCACAGGTGCCCACCGGGTAACTTTAAATGAGCGACATTTCCGACATCTTCCGAGGAGAAGAATGAAAATTCAGTGCCTGACGTTAAAAAAAAAACTCTCATTTATATAACAAAATTTTCAAAATGAGCATAAGATGAGTTATTTTCGAGACTATAAACTCTGAGCAAAAACGAGTTGATGCAGATTTAAGCATGTCACTATACTCAACAATGTACACGAGGTTTTCAAATTCGACTATATTTGTTTCGCAGCTATTTCGATCAGTTTTGAGAAATTTCATAAAATTTATTGCTCAATGTTGAGACATTTTACAGTGTAATGATATCCCGTAGTTGTTATGGTCATAGGCCATTAAAGCAAAGTGTGTGATTGTTCTTGTTTTCCAGTGGAGCCATCTATGGCCAAGAATTCAACTTCTGCCACACTCATACGTATTACCCGCTTATAAGGCGAACCCATTCATACATTCATTCATTCATCCACAGATCATAGTTTCGACCTGATCCAGAAAATGATCAATCTCCAATCCAGTACCCCCAGAGGTATAATTTGTTATAAGAATATGGAGGACTTCGTTATCCGTCAGACTTAACGTGCACCAATCACCATTTACTACAAAAGGGGTCGGTGACCTGTTGGATTCGTACTCCCGTTCTCACGAGCGAGAGTCCAGCGCTCTGCCAACCAGCTATCCCGGCTACAATGATATCCAGTAAGATGTATTTTTAAAATTTACTCTAAAAATTGAAGAGGACAAAGCATGCACATTAGGGGTTACAAATTAATATGTAAGAGAGGAAAAAACAGAAACTCTATCGATATCTGGTTAATTACAGTAGAGAAATATGGGTGTAATAAACATCAATGCAAGTTGAACAGTTATTTCTGATTCAAACAAATGGCAGCCACAAAAATAAGATAAGAAAAATAATGAAATAAAATGATGCGTTACGAAAATGACATTAAATTACATAAAAAGAAGAAAACAATTTAATTTCATTTATGTCAGACTTGGAAAACTTTTGTAATAAAATTTCATCACCACTACCCTCTCGGAAATAGATTTCTCTCCTTTGACAATTCAGGAATCCAGGAGCAATATTTCAGTAATTTTGCGAATCATTTCGTCAGGAAACTACGTGATTTGTGACGAAACGCGAGCTCTCAAATATATGACGAAAATGTCATCAATCGAACAGTGGAAAATAAAGTGACGAATTAACCCGCCCTGCATGCATGGTGGTTAAGGAATGGACCTCGTAACAAGGAAGACACGGGATTCAAATCCCGCTTCGGGGATGGGTGTAACTCATCTTTCTGTTCTATCTGTGTTGTGCCACTTATACGCTGCCCACGTTAAATTGATTATTAGAAAATTTAGACACGTTAAGCACTACAAGGTTTTTATTTTGGGAAAAAAATAGAATGAAATATTTCTTCTATTTTAACGAAATTCCTTATCTTGAAGAAATACGATAGTTATTTCGCAGCTTTGGCGAAATTTTTGGTCGGAGCATATACCAGGAAACGATTTTGTCAAATGCGATAAAAATTTCTTGAATTTTGAGCATCCATGAGCATTCTTGCAGTGCAAGTGATGCGTTTTATGTTTATGTTGAGTGATATGTTACGTTATATGTATGTTATGTTATGTTAAGTTTATGTTAAGTTTGTTTATGTTAAGTGATACTTTTTATGTCTCAGGTATGATAAAAATATAATTTTTTTCTCTTTTTGAATCAAAGTAAAAATTTTTCATTTCATTTTATTCTTAATATTTTATCATTTGGGTGTTGAAGATCACTTAAAAAGTATAGAATAACATCTATTGAACGGCAGACCAACATAACACCGTTTTTCAAAGGCTACAAAATTGTATTTTTCAGACATCTCGTATTATCAACCAAGAGTTCCTGACCGGATATCCGTTACTCCAACAATATGAAGAAGTTTCCGCGCCATTTTCCATTCGAACACTCATTATGGTCACTCTGATATACCAAAGCTGTTAAACTAAGTTGAAGAATTTGCTAAGAAGTTTCCTAAATGAGTTAATTTTTTAAATTTTTAAATATATCGCAGTTTATCTGTCTCTGTTGTATTTTTTTTATCAATCTACGATTTATTATCAGTTTACAGATTACTAACCCTTTCTACTATCGATAAAGGGTTTAGAAACGTCGAACTATTAGGGCTTATCAAAAGATTTGCCTTACTTATATGAGGAATAATGAATAATAAGTATTATTTGGAGTGTGTGATTGCCATTCTTGTTGTGTCTTGCTGCTTTGCTTATTATGAGGACGAGGATGATGACGATGGCCGTAAGTGTATTTAATTTTTATAAATAATGATTTCGCTGTGACTAATTTTTGAGCTTTTCCATCAAGCTATAAGTTTAAGTTCTTGTTAAAACAACTAAGAAATGACCCTTTGAAAAGTATAAACCAAAGAAGCAAAACATTGCTTTATTCATTTATAACAATACTAGGGTGCTAGGCCCCCTGTTCGCTGCCGATCACCAATCCTGATGATTACTTCGTAATAATTGTTGTCTCTTGGCAGAAAACAATTTTTCTACTTAAGTTAAATTTATTCATTTAGCATATACGAACTAAAAAGAATTCTGTTTGCTTACGCTTGTGCTTCCACTTCCTACTTCCAAATATTATTATTTATTAGTATTATAAATATTTAGATCAGTGATTCTCAACCACTGTGCCGCGGCACTTTTGTGTGCCGCCAGCCAAATTCTTAAAATGTGCCGCCAAATATTAGAAATGATACAATAAAAATTATGATGCTCTTTTTATTATGAGTAAAGTTTAAATTAAAGAAAAGTGTATATATATATATATATATACATATATATAAATATATCTATATTTATTTTATAATTTTTCCACGCTTTAACCGCGTGAACATCTTTATCAGCGATTGTCTTGTCTCTGACAATCTTAAAATGAGTTAAAATAAGACGGAAGTGTTAAAATTGTCTTCGACGCACAATTTTAAAAAATGTTGAAATAAGTAGGAAATTTAACGACTATTAGAATTATTAATTAACAAAGCAAGCTAAATATTAACTTTCAAACGGAAATAAAAGCTAATCATTAAAGTAAGCTATGCAATTAATAAACAAATTAACAATGGATAACTAAAAAACAAATATATAAAAAACAAATTGACAAAGGATAACTTACAAAAAAATAAGCTAACAATTAATAATTAGCAAAAAGACTAGCTAACAAGAAATAACAGGAAAATAACAGTTAATGCAAAAAAACTAACAGTTAAGACCTAAAGAAAACAAGCTAACAATTAATAACTAGCAAAAAAATAAAGAAATAACAGTTACTAACTAATAAGAAATTAGTTGAAAGAAATAATTATTCCCTTAATAAACGTGCTCTTGTAGTACATATTATTTTATTTCACATTCAAAATTATGATCACGAACTATTTAACACAGTGTATTATAGGTAAGTGAACAATTTTTAATCTAATTTTTTTCATTGTGTGCCGTCAAATTTCGAAATCGTTAAAAGTGTGCAGCAACAAAAAAATGGTTGAGAATCACTGATTTAGATCTATTGGTGAACAGAAATAATTTTTCCAAGTAATCATTTTTTAAAATAACTTTTATATTCTTATAACATTATATTGTTCAAGCAAATTTGATGAGTTCACATCCATAATTTAATATTCTCACTAATAATAGTAGTACTGGAAAATAAGTTTAAATTAGGGATACAAAATTATTTATAGGAAAACAATACCTTTACGGCTACTATTAATTTTATGCTGATGACAACCAAAACATTATGGGAATGAATGAAGGAAAACTGGATCCTACCACGTGTTTTTCCGGCCAATAAAAATGCGCCGACAACAATGGAAAACGGTGTTAGATCATTATGATTTTATGTTATATAGAGAAATTTTTTTTGATACAATGAAAAGCTAGCTTTAAAACTGCTTTAATATTATACATCCATAGAGCTAGTGTTAGAATAGAGTTACTAGTGCTAATATTTTCGCTTCGCCAAACGGACAGATATATTAAATATTATTTTTGCTTGAATCTCCTTGTGCATTAAGCTGATAGTTAAGACCTAAATTATCTAACATATCTCTTTAACTGTATTTCTCACATTATATTAATGTTATTTGCACAAAAATAGAAAGTGTAATACTGTTAATAGCATTAGACCACCTTTCTGAATAACTTTGTTTTAAATTGTAGCTCAGAATTACATAATAATAATAATAATAAACCACAACAATTCTCTCAATTTTAAGCTCTTGAATTAAAAGTGTAATAATAGCAGTGCAGGAAAATAACTTTAAATTAGGGATACGAAATTTTTTTTATAGAAAAACAGTACCTTTATGACTTTTATTAATTTTACGCTGATGACAACCAAAACAATATGGAAATGAATGAGGGAAAACTAGATCCTGCCACGTGATTTTCCAGCCAATAAAAATGCATGGACAACAATGGAAAACTGCGACACCATTATTAGATTTTTATACATAATAAGAAACGACACATAAGACTGTGTTTTATTCTGGGAACCATACGAATAATAAAAACTTTTCCCCGAAATGATTAATATCTTTTTTTGTTAATTCCTGATACAAAAGAAAAAATTAAGAATCTTAAAAAACTGTCAATGCAATACATTTATTTTAAATTTGATATGTTTGATTTAGCTTTTCTATCTAATCAAAATCACAATCTAATGTATGTATATTAAAATTAACTAAGAGTTTTTGTTGACGAAACTGAAGGTCAATATACACTCTTTCTGCAAAGGGAGAAAATTCTGGTAAAATTACCGTACTGTATGGTAATGACATTTTTGGTTACCCCCCCCCCCATAATTCTGGTTGGTAAAACCAAAACATTCGGTGAGTCATTTGGTAAAGTATTTATCGGAAAATCTGGTTTTCAAAATTATAGTTCTTATGACCATACATTTAGTAACAAAATACAAAACTGAAAAGTAAATTTAACCTATTATGCCATGCTCTGAGATATAATGGTAAAATTACTACTAAATTTTACCACATTTATCAAAATTATCATATATTATAAAGCCATTTTTTATTGTCAAGTTTACCAAAGTCATTAGTAAAGTGCTTGGGTAAAAATTGCCAAGCTTTTTGGTGTTCCCATGCAGTCAGAAACAAGGCAAGTTTTACCATATTTTAGTAGTTTGGACCATACTTACTTTCTCAGTATCTGAACTGACTGCTTTACAAAGAGATATTGTAAAATTATATTCCATTGAAATTGAGTAATTAAACAATTTATATAATATTAGACATTTTTTTACCCATTGAAGGGTAATATAGCAATTTAAATCAAAAATATTTTGAAGATTAAGATTTGTTTAAATTTTTTTATAGGTACATAAAATCGATTTTGCATTTTAATGAAAAGTTAGGTTATACTCTGAACTAAATGGAGAAATTAATTGCAATTTTAAATTCATATGAGGACGTAACCGCCTGCTATATATTTCATAGGAATCTACAATATTTGATAAAAATATTATAAATGCATTATCTAATTAAATTGTGCAATTTATATAATATTAGATATTTCTCACATATTAAATCATGATATATTAATTTAAACCATAAATAGTTTGAAGATTAAGAATAGTATTGAAATTCATTCAGTTAATTAATTCAATTTAGCAAATTCATTCATAATTCAGTATAATCTAACTTTCTTTAGATCCTATTGCATTTAAAAAGGACATGTGAACATGAGCTGCTAGAAATTTCTCAGATAATTAAATAACAGTTTATTTATAATTTTATTTTACCATATTCAATAAAAATGTGAAATAACCTTAAAAAAAATTAGTATTTAAACTGCTAACTCCGAGAGAAATCGTTTATTGACAATTATTACCTAATACGGTTAAGCAACTGGAATTTTATCAGCACCAACTAGGCCCACCTTATGAAGACACATCGTTTCTGGTAGGTGGATACATAATATAGTTGAAAGGGCTAATCTATCAATCTAGTTACCAGCTGAATGCGAGGTTTGAATCCCAGCGTCGACACTACAATATTTCATGTCACCATACGGATAGTAACCGGTGTTCTGTTGTTTTCAATTGATGACTCTGGAATTTTAGAATATAAAACTCTCATTCATTGACAGCACCTGTTTAATACAAAAATAGGTTAGTATTTCCCTTCTCTCCCTCAAATAAACTAGTTAAGTTACATTTCATGATACTTTTGACACAATTCAACGTCAACCTAACTTTAATGTCCATTACTTCACAAAAATCCTAGCTACAGTGTCGAATTTTTTTTATTTTCACGGTTTTGAAACCATATTAGTTGTAAATGCTCACAAAACCATATTATTTTGCATTCATGGTTTTTTAATCATTCTAGTTGTGCAAGGTTTCAAAATCTTAAGGTAAAGAAATGTTCCTAACCGATGTTCCTTTTGACACAATTCAACGTCAACCTAACCTTAATGTCCATTACTTCACAAAAATCCTAGCTACAGTGTCGAAATTTTTTTTATTTTCACGGTTTTGAAACCATATTAGTTGTAAATGCTCACAAAACCATATTATTTTGCATTCATGGTTTTTTAATCATTCCAGTTGTGCAAGGTTTCAAAACCTTAAGGTAAAGAAATGTTCTTAACCGTAAATTAACTTCTTTGTTAACTTCAAAATTAACTTCATGGTTAATTCAATGGACAGACTGCTGCCGATCATTTTACTGTAATTTTAGAATGCAAAATTTTAACAGTGCATACAAAATTTAAATCGTGTAATTAATCTTAAATTGGGTTTTTCTTTTCTAATGATTGCATTAATTCCGATTATAAAAATTTCGAAGATTATTTTGTTATGGAATAAAATAAATTTACTTAATATGTTAAATACTTACATTGATTTTCTTCAAAGGTTAAGTCATCTAGAAAGACATGATCTCATTAATAAAAAAACATTTTTTTTTGCTCGAAGAAATTCCATCATTAAATTTTTACATAATCGAGTTCTTTAATGTTTTGATGAAGTGACGGTAATTACACTTACAAAAAGAATTTAGAACCTTTAAGGACATCTTTTTATGCTTTTTTAGGCGCTCGATATCAGCTATTAAGCAAATTATGTTTTTCTAAGACATTATTTAGTTAAAGAGTGTAAAAATATCTGCTTCATCCATAAAAAGATAATCGTCTTTTCGTTCTTAAAACTTTTTAAGATCTAACTTTTCTCTAGAAGAAAAAAAAATAGGCTAAAATTAACTTTTTTTAATACTTCAATTAATTTTCAAAGAAAAGATAGTAAAAACTACATTAACGAATATATTAATATATTCTAACATAGCTAGCATATTTGTTTTTGTATGCTTTTTATACTTAATTTTTTGAATTGAGAAAAATACAGAAAACGTCATTAATGCTTGTCCTAAAGTTTGTCAGGAATAAAAGTCTTTTTATGAGAGTAAAAGAATAATATTTTAAAAGGAAATGAAAGTTAATATTAAAGTGATATCTAATAATTACTCAAATTAATTCGAATTCTCTTCAACTTAAGTTTTTAAATGTTAATTTCATACAAGAGTAAAAATTTATTTACATTTATGGAAATTTTATTCAAAAAATCACTAGCTGTGAACATTTTTATGATGTAAATTTGATAATGCAGTGCATGATAAATTAGTGCATCAATTGATTTAGTTCTGCTATCGAATTTGCTGAAAGATATAAGAATTAAGGAGGCAGTTTAAAAAGTAACTTACAAATAAATTGCTTTTCAATTCAACTGAGAATACCCAGTGGAGTTTATGATACATTCTTTTATTCGTGCATTCAAGTTTTTCAAATATTAGGAAATGTTAATGAAACATTTTTTAACATTTTTTTAGCAGAAATACATTATTAGCAAGTTTAGCTCTTGGTTATCGAGCATTAATATTATTAATAATCAATTATTGCAAACAACTTTATTGAATAGTTCTTTGTTTTAAATATTTCCTAATGATTTCTGGAATTTTTAGAACACAGACACATGAATAATATCCAAAGCTGCATTTTACTATTCCACTATAAATTAATGTTCCACTATAATTAAATTCCTCTACAAATATGTATCTATTAGCATATTTTACAATAAATTAATAGATTTTCGGTCGAAATCTATGAGAGAAATTCCTTTTGTCTGTAAACAGCAGAAATACAACCAGAACTATAAATCGGGGGCAGTATGAAATATTCAGTTTAATGGGGCTAATGCTAAAAACAATAATCTAACTTTATGAAATAGAATTTTCTTATACTGTAAAAATTGTTATTACTTTTCACACTGTAAAAAATTCCGGATCAAATTAAAGTAAAAAGTACTGGCTCTCTGAAGTGCAGTATCCGTAAAATTCATTTTACAGTAAAATCTATTTCTACTAGAAAATTTTATACCGTAATTTTTACAGTAATATTTATTTGATTTCAGTGAGTGAGGGATTTTACAGTAAATACTACTGTAAAAATTGCGCTTTATCAGATTTGTTTGTTCCGTAACATTTTTCAGTAAATATGGAATTTACTGTAAAAAGTTATGGTACTTGAGTGCCGGAACTTTTTACCGTAATTTGATCCCGAATTTTTCGCATTATGCTTTAAAAGATAATATGTATTAACTTACATTATCATATTTTTCAAACCAATTACGATTCCGTACAAAAATAAGAGTAGAAAAAAATGATGCAATAGCCTTAATTTTTTATAAGATTTATTTGTTTGACTTAAAGGCACTGTAAGAAATGGTTTCTTAATTCATGAAAACTTCTTCGTATTAACAAATTAATTCCCTGTAATTGTTTTTTCTCCAGTTCTTTTCATTATTCACATGAAACATAAATCCATGTTAAATCTTACACCACGGAATCTCTTTTATGAGTTTTTCTTTAAAGAAGTTCATTTTTATAAGTTGTTTTAGCTGATAATAACTGATAAATTATTTTTCTAAATTTACATATAAATATACAGTCAAATCCCGCTATAGCGAACACTGTTTATATTGAACTCCTGGATATTGTGAACGAAATATTCGCCCCCGTGCCTTACTACACAAGTATAATGTTATTTTTTGTAGATATAGTGAACCAAAACAAGAAGAGATGTTGGATATTATGAACTTTCTTCTGTCTTCGACTGATTTATTTACTTAATTTTTTTTGTAATAATTTTGAGATTTCTACTTCAAAATAAATACATATACCGATTTTTAAAACCATCTATAGCAGTGTTCCCCAACCTTTTTATCACCGCGGACCTGTCAACGTTTGATAATTTTACTGCGGCCTCTGGGGGGGGGGCGTTGATTGCTTATATTTTAGATTATTTTGATTTATTAATTTTAATTCAATTGTATTTAAACATGCCTTCAAAATAAAATACAGTTACACCAAAAAATAAATATGAAGTGATTTAACATTTTAACTTGCTAGAACGTTAAATCAATGAGAACCCTGAGCTTGTTTCCTTGCAATGAGACGGTTCCATCTGGGGGTAATCGGCGACAATGACACCCGAAGTGTGTGTCCAGTTTATTCCGTTGCGTTGTTTTAGTTGCTGTTACTGTTCTTCATTAGTTCCAATGTAAATTTTGCGTAGCGCTTTCGTGTTTTATTTATGATATTTACAGTTATGATGATTGATTTTTTTTTATTAAAAGTAATTGAAAGAGAAAATATTTGCGGTGGTTTTCTTTTTCTTTTATTTTCAAAACATTAAAAAATTTATGTCACTACCTGCGGGGGCCCCTTTTTTTAAATAAATAAAATTTTAATGAAAGACATATATTTTTAATTTGGGGTATAAACCTGAGAATTTAAATTCAGTTTCAATGAAATGGGCGGCCCGGAACTATTTGATCCACTGACTGGGGGTTGGGGAACACTGATCTATGGCATGGAATGTAGCACTAAGTATTTTCTCTTGTGTGCTTCTTTATTGAATAGCATTGAAAGAGAACATTCGAAGAGGCGGCTATCTACCGGTACCTCCATACTTGCTTGAAGATGAAGCCGATGATTTTACTCAAGAATTTGGTGAGATTACTTTTATGAGTTCGAATGGATGGTTAAACAGGTTTAAAAAGTGGAGTAATATAAATTCAGGAAAAATTATCGGAGAGTCGGGAAGAGTGCTTCCATATCTGATGTTTGGATTGCGCATCAGCTAAAGATTACTAATTTTTTTGTACGCTAGGCGTAGAGTAATTTATATATATATATTTCTCTTACACGGCGGCAAAAAAAGCCTCATTGCATTTCCCCGAATGGCAACGCTAGAAAATCGACCAATGATTGCAGCTAAAAATGTCGCATGCCAAATCTAGCCCTTGCTAGTGGATTCCGATATCTAAAATGTAATTATTTGGAACTATTATTATACATGGAAAGTTGTCTTTACTCATGCTGTAACACTAGCTCTATGGATATATAATATTAAAGCAGTTTTTCAAAGCTAACTTTTCATAGTATTGTGGGGATTTATAAATCGACTATGTCAACTTTCATCTATCAAAAGATACCTCTTGATGGATTCAAATTAACATGTCTTATATACTACTCCACATTACTCCCCTTCCTGAATTTTATGTGTGATAGAATTCGATGAACAGATTCCATTAGTTGATTCATGCTGTTTTTTTAAAATTATTTGTTTATATCATTCTTGTGCCCCGCAGTGAATTGATCGTTAAGACACGGTTCCCTGCAGATCACCGAAGTCAAGCATCACTGGCTGCGGTCAGTGTGCGGGTCGGTGACCACTTGGATCAGTCTGCGTAGGGANATGATTGTTTCGAATTCTTAGAATTTTGTGCATTTGCAATGTACCTAAGTTAGTAGCGAGCGAAGCGAGCGTGGTTTGCGAAGCAAACCATATAAGATTGCTTAGCAATTTTCGGGGGTTGGCAAGCGTTAGCGAGCAGGGGGTTCAGCCCACTAATAAAAAATAAAAGTTAACACATTTTTGTTACTACGTATTATTTTTCAGTCATTTTTGTATTTTATTTTAATGGTCATTTACATAAATAATTTTTGATAAAGGGGGGGGGGTAGAAAGATTAATTAAAATTGTTTGCGGAACGGATATAGTGAACTCCCGGTTATAGTGAACCGAAATTTCGGTCCCTTGAAGGTTCACTGTAGAGGGGTTTGACTGTATTTTAGTACATTATTAGGAAAAATATATCTCAGTAAAATTTTCAGGAAACATTAATATACAAAGAAAAAAAGTTTTTCTCCAAGTGTCCGTAGGTTAATGGAAGTAAATCTTGTTACCTCAAAGAAAATTCATTAAAGTAATATTTATAAAATTTCTAAACAAGGATATCAAAAAAATTAATTTAGTGAAATTAAAATGAAATAAACCTAAAGCAGTTCAGTTACATAAAAACTGCTTATAAGTATTTCTTTTCTTTTTTAGACTAATATCTATTCATATACTTTTTACAATGTTCAAAGAAGTTATTGTTTAGTATTTTTTGATAGAACAGACTATCAAAAATCGTATTGATTTTATTAACGCGTTATTTTTAAAAAAAATTTATATTAGTTAAAATGAATTCAGAGAATATCTTTAAAGTTGTAGAAGGTTGGTGGTTTTGACATAAATTTAACTTTAAAAGCTTATTTTTTATGAAAAAGTATTGAAAATAAACTAACAAAACATGAATTATGTAACGGGATGGCAGATAAATTAAAGTGAAAGTAATGGAGAAAATTTGCTTTTTGTATTGCTGAATGATCAACCGCCCTTGCTAGTGGATTCCCGATATCTAAATTGTAATTATTTGGAACTATTATTATACATGGAAAGTTGTCTTTACTCAGTTGTAACACTAGCTCTATGGATACATAATATTAAAGCAGTTTTTCAAAGCTAACTTTTCATAGTATTGTGGGGATTTATAAATCGACTATGTCAACCTTCATCTATCAAAAGATACCTCTTGATCGATTCAAGTTAACATGTCTTATATACTAGTGATTTGGTATTTAATATTTGTAGTGGCAGTTACGCCACATTACTCCCCTCCCAAAATTTTATCCGTGATAGAATTCGCTGAACAGATTCCATTAGTTGATTCATGCTGTTTTTTTTTTAAAATTATTTATTTATATCATTTTTGTGTCCCGCAGTGGACTGATCGTTAAGACGCGGTTCCCAGCAGATCACCGAAGTCAAGCATCACTGGCTGCGGTCAGTATGCGGGTCGGTAACCACTTGGATCAGTCTGCGTAGGGACCGAGGGTGTGCGGTATTGGTCCTTGCTAAACTGTTCTACCGTAAAGTGCTCGACTTCGAGTGCAGGTCGTTGGGCTACCGAAGCGGGGGTGCCATCCCCTCTGCAGAGGATCAAAATTGAGATGGCATGTCTTCGGATCATCCTCAGGGATGTTTCCCAGACCGTCGCCAATAGCCCATTGTGCAGCTCTAGTGCGACGTAAATGAACTACAACAACAACAAAAATATCATTTTTGCTCATTATATATTTTTTCTTCATAGCCTTTCGTTCATTATTTTTTCTTCTTCTTGTTTTTATAGCTTTTTGCAATTTTTTTTCTTTTTATTCATAGCATTTCGCTCTTTTTTTCCTTCTTCCTCTCAATGTTGCTTATTAACCGGGAGACTTTATTTACTTCACCGGATTTTTTTCTTTCTTTCTTTGAGCAATATATTTTTAAGCAAATCGACTGTTTTTTATTGTGGACCATCCATCATTATTGGAAAGTTCATATCACGTCCGGGTCACCATTGTGGGGATTTATAAATCGACTATGTCAACCTTCACCTATCAAAAGGTACCTCTTGACGGAATCAAGTTAATATGTCTTATATACTAGTGATTTGATATTTAATATTTGTAGTGGTAGTTACGCCACATTATCTATTCAAATTTCAGTTAAATATTAATATGTACTTTTGAACCACAAAAACGAGAGTAATGATTGCATTTACAACCTAGTTTGCACATTTGTGAAATTAAAATAATTTAGTTATTAAAATTGTATGCAAAAGAATAAACTAACTATAGTATAATATATCTATAAAATTGTAAAACTGAATTACATGTACTTGAGTTTCTAGAACTACACGACCTTGTAGCAACTTACTTTTAAGGCATTCAGTCTTAATTTTCCCGATTTTCTAATTTTATTCAATATTTTTAATGCAATTTTAATCTCATAAACATAATTTGTGAGTGTAGTAAAAAATAAAAAATTTAAACTGTCTGAAATGTTTAAACAAAACATTTTGACAATTAAATATTAATAAAATAAAAAAAAACATATGCGATTGATTGCTAGTTGTTAAAAAACATTCAAACGAATTCAAATCGAAACGAAAGGAGAAAAAAAGCTTTGCCAAGTAATTTTGGTAAAATAATTTCTAGGGTAAACTACAATTAAGATAATTATTTTGTTTACAGCACACATTTTCTAAATTTTATTTCATGAATAACTCTAATATTTCTTTTAATCTTTTAGCTTTTAATCGATGCCCTTGGATAAGGAATAAATTGAAAAACGGAAGAGTTAAGATTCGGAACAGAGGCCGGATTGCTAAGTTCCTGTGTGACCCCGGATATGAACTTGCAGGAAAAAGATTCTCAACATGTGTGAGGGGTCAATGGAACAATCCTATACCTGTTTGTGTCGGTGAGTTTTCAATAAATTTTGATATTTTTTTGTATATTAAAAATAAAATAGTATTTTATGGCCGGGACAAGTTTGGTCTTGTAGTTGTAGTAGGCTATTAAGGCAAGGGATGTGAATGTTCTTGTTTTCCAGTGGAGCCATCTGTGGTTAAGAATTTGACTTCCGCCATACCCATACGTCACATCTGTTTATACTGCTGACTCATTCATGCATCCATTCATTCTTCCGCAGATCGTAATTTCGACCTGAACCAGGAAACGATCGATCTCCAATTCAGTATCCCGGAGGTGTAATTGGTAAAGGGAACATGGAGAACTTTGTGACCTAACAGATTTAGTATGCACCAGTCACCATTTACTACACAGGAAGTCTTTGGCAGCTGCATTCGAACTCCCGTTCTCACAAACCTGAACCCAGAGCCGTGCCAACCAGGTTACACCGGCCCCAAAGTTTGTTGTTAAATAAGTTGTATCAGTATTAGATAGTGAAAGCATGTTACCGCTAAAATGAATAAACAAAAAAAATACAACTCTCACTTTTGACGAATTAGCAATCCTTGAGCTGTATTTCGTTAACATTGACAATCATTTCGTCACGAAAATCACATTATTTGTGGCAAAATGCTTCATCATTGCATAAAATCAAATGCTTCATCATTGCATTGCATTCATCATTTTTATTGAAAATTTTTACAAAAAACGACATGAAAATATTCTTTAAGAGAATTTTATAGAATAAAATGTCTCTCGATATATATTTCTCTTACACGACGACAAAAAAAGCCTCATTACAACTCCACGAATGGCAACGCAAGAAAATCGACCAATGATTGCCGCTAAAAATGTCACATGCCAAATTTCAAATATAAGGCGAAAATTTTCCTCAACTCGGAACCTGATCGCAGTGCCCTGTGGGATATTGTTAACTGGAGCGACGAATCTAAAATGAAAGTAGAGTGGTGTAGAGAGTTCGAAAATATAGTGCTGAAACAAACCGACCGGCTGTATGATGATTAAGGAGTTGGCTTTGTATCAGGACCAGCCCGTTTCGGACATGTATGTAATTTATCCCGCTGCTCGATCTGTCTTTGTGATGTTTGCGCTACATCGATCCACCTGTATGGTGCATATGATAACGTGATTATTAGAAAAGTTAGATACATTAGGCGCTACAAGATTCTTTTTTTTAAAAAAAAATTAGTATGACAAAATATTTTTTTAAAATTTTGACGAAATTCGTTTTCATGGAGAAGTGACAATAGTTATTTCACTATTTTGACGAAATGTTTGCTTGGTGCTGTGAATGACAGAAATGGGTGGTTGTTGACGTCCACCGGTGAATGCTGATAATCACTAAATTGCTTTAGTAAATGTCCGTAATATATACTAGGTCTAGTGAAGTGCCACTGCCTGGTATACATTAACCCGGTATATCCTACATCAATTTCTTTTTAAGGTCAAGTGTCACTGCCAAGTGTCACTGATACTCTAAACACTGATGTTTCTCCTAATCTATCCTCAGCTTGCATTAAAATATCAAATAAATATAATAATATCAACGAATGAATTAATATTAAATCAAAAAATAACAAATACTTTACACATCCCCCAAAGCGACTATGTGATTGCTGACATTCACCGGTAAAAGTCGACATTCTCTTGATTTCGATCATTCACAACTGCACATATACCAGAAAATGATGTCAACAAAAACGAAGAAAGTTTTTTTGTAGAGAGAGTTCATTCATTTTTTATAGAGTAGAGATGAGTTATTTCACAGATTATGTAGCAAACACGTAAATTAACTTGGGTTAAAGGGAAAAAAATTATTTCATTCCTCAAATTACCTAGCTAATCTATACAAGTGGAAATAACATCTTGACTGGAAAAACAGCAAGGTTTTTGTACGCTTACATTTATTTATTGTTAACATTTTATTATTATTTATTCTGTTCACTTAAACTAACATTTTGTTATTCATTTATTTTCCGCTATCTAAAAAGTAATTAAAATCAAACTATCAACACATTAGTAGATAGAATCTACCTACCACACAGGCTGGGATAGCTTGAACGGTAGGGCGCTGGGCCCATGTCCGGGAGTTCGTGGGTTCGAACCCCGCCGGCCGAAGTCTCCCCGTTTAGTAAAGTGACTGATGCACGTTAAATCTGTCAAGTCGCAAAAGTCCTCCATGTTCCCATAACAAATCAATACCTCTGGCGGTACTGGATTGGAGATTGATCGTTCTCTGATTCAGGTCAAAATTACGATCTGTGGATGAAAGAATGGATGTATGAATGGGTCCGCCCTATAAACGGGTGTGGCAGAAGTCGAATTCTTGGCCATAGATAAAAACAAGAACAATAGCTCCCCCTCTGCTTAAACAGGCTTACGTCAGCAACAACAATAAAAATTAAAACACAAAAAGGATAAAAATATTATTACATTCACGGAAATTAATATAGCTTTGTAATTTACTTTTTTTTCAATTTCAAAAAAATCTATAAATACAATCAAATAATTAACGAATTTGATAAAGGGAGAGAAACGAACTTTTGAACTTTAACCCTTAATGCTCTCATTACTTAGATTCCGAAAAATTATTGATTCCACACTTCGACCGATTACTCTAGTTAATCTGCAGATTTTCTAGGCAATGAGCGCATTATCTGTTTTTGAGCTAAAGTTATAACAAATAAAAAAACTCGGATCAAATCTGAATCACTTTTAATCTAATGATTCCACACTTCGACGGATTACTCTAGTTAATCTGCAGATTTTCTAGGTAATGAGTGTATTATCGGTTTTTGAGCTAAAGTTATAACAAATAAAAAAACTCAGATCAAATCTGTATAACTTTTAATCTAATGATCAAAATCTCACACTCTAGAACTCAATATTTTTGGTTTGAGGTGGTGACCTCAAATATGCTAATTAACTAGTGCAGGCGATATTTTAAGTTACGAAATCAGACACAAAAACGTTCTTTCTCTGAACAAACATACCTAATTTTCGATGGATTCTGATTTTTGACCTCCAATTACCCGCAATTTAGAGTCGCGATAGTTTGATCAGGAGAGTGATCTAAAATTTCAACACTCAAATATTAATTTTATATTATGCGTACTTCGCCATATCTTGAAAACTTGTTACGCGTATTGAATTTTTTTCCCCACAATTATGAAGTTCATTTATCCGAAGATGGGAAAGATGGAAAAAATAACTTAATATGTTTACTAAGTTATATATGTTTACTAAGAGACTAAGAGAAAACACGTTTTTGTGTCCGCTTTTGTAACTTAAAATATCGCCTGCACTAATTTTAGGTGCTCTTCTTGAACCAGTAAGATTGAGTCCCAGAACATGAAGATCCGTTCATTATATCAAAAGATATTCAGGACGGTTCGTTTTTTTTGTTCAATTTTCGTATTAACTGATTAACGCTGGTGTCTGGCTTTTGAAAATATGTTCACAACTGTATTACAGGTTTAAAGAAAAATTAAAATTCTGCATAAAATCAACATAAATAATTTATAAAATAATATTTTCTCTTGCTTTATAAATGGTAGCAGATTTCAGCTGATAATACAGACTTTTTTTTCAATATTAGACCAAAAATTTAAAAGGTCAAAGAGGTCAGACGGTAAGCTTATTTAGATATGCTTTTAATTAATTACTAACAATTTATAAATATTTGCAAGACCAATTGGTTTTCAAATTCCGTAAAATTTGTAATAATTCATAGAGTTCATAGGGTCTTTCACAGATATTAATAAAACAATAAAATTAGAAACTTTAAATTTATGATTTGGTATACTTTATATGCTAGTTGTGTTCTAATCCAAGAGATTATCAATATTTTTTAATATTAAAGTTTCAGAAAATTATTTTAATCTTAGAACAACACTATAAAGTGCTTAAGTTAGTGCACAACAATTTAAAAATATCTTTTCGAAAGTTTGCATTTATTAAAATCTTTAAATAATTAATTAATTAAAAATAATTTAGGAGCTGCATAATTAGTTGAGTTCAAATGCGAAAAAAATTCCATAATTTAAACAAGGTAGAGAATTTAACTTTTTTTCGGACGTGTTAGTTATTTTAATAACAAGGAAAATTTAGGAAATATTTTCAACGCTAGATGGCAGTGAACAGGTATTGTTTGAGGATAATTTTAAAGTGTAAAAATGTATGGCGAGATAAGTATTCTATACCTGACAGAGATTAATAAATATTTTTGGGCTGAGTTATAGCTAAAATTAAGCACTATAATTTTTTATTCCAGAGTTATTAAATTAAATATATCATTCTGCAATGTAGCAAATAAAAATTAATTATTAATTAAATTAATAATGCAAGATTATTAATTTAATTAAAAATAATTTTATTAAAAATAATGCATTATTGAAATTTTGAGAAATAAACTTGCATTATTAAAACATTAATTTGCATGATTAAAAAATTAATTAACAATGCAAGTGTAACATAAAAAATAAAAAAATAATTAGCTCACAAAAAGTACACATGCTCTTTCTTAGAAATGTAAAGCATGTATGCAAATTGTTTTTGAATCATGCGGGAAAATGTTCAATTTTTTATCAAAATTAAAATCTATAATTCAAAATGTTCAAAATGTTCAAAATTAAAATCTATAGTTACTTAGAGCACCCGGCCTGATGATACTGTGAATTTCTATCGTTTACCTCTGTAGTCAGAATTATTGCACTTGTATCATCCTCATTCAAAATTCTGCCACTTTAATTTAATCAGAGAACAGAAATTTTATTTGCAATTTCATTATGGATGCCATAAACAATTTTCAATTGTTTTTTGATCACAACAAAAAAAATGATTGCTAAACACGATTTTAATTTTGTTAGAACTGTCTAGTTTTTCAAACTTTTTCAGTCTCAGGGGAAATTGGATATTCAACGTGAAGCATTAAATTTTATCTCGCAGCTAATGCAATGCAAAAAAATGCAACAATTTTTCTATGCATGCATGTTTGCAAATGATTGTTAACTTAAGAGAAACTGCGAAATTTTTTTTTCTAGAAATACATTGTCAAAACATTTCTTTCAATTTAAATCTAAAAAATTTTGCTATTGAAAATATTTGAAAGTAATAAACTTAAATAATATATTTTCTTTGATGAAAATAAACTCAATTCCGTTTAATGCTTCTAAAAATAAGAATTGTTTCAGTTTTATCATAAAATATTTAGAATATCATTCGAAAAATAAAATTATAAATTTAGTTTTTTATGTAGTTATTTATATAAGTTTGTAGTTATTTATATAAAAAGTGAAGTAATTTATTTTTTAAATTATGAAAGAGGAGGATTTTGTGCTTTTATTAGAGTTTTCTGGCAAAAGAAAGAAAAGCATTTTTATTTCAAAAATTAATGAAATCAAAAATAAGGAAAAAAAATCGAAAAACCCTCTTTCACGAATTTAATATAACAAGAGTTTAAATACTAAAATATTCATGAGATAAACAACTTTGAGATGATGAATAACTTATACGTTGAAAACGTCCCAGGAAAAACTAAGTAGCATTTTTATTCCATAAAAATCCCCTAAAGTCCCAGAAGTTTTGTTGGTAGTATACGAGAAACAATTATGGAAACATCATTATTGTATAAGAAACATTTAATTTACTTAAGAAAAATAATTGTGAAGGTTGTTAGATAATTACAATTCATCAAAATTTCAAGTTTTAAACTAATGCCTGGAAAATGGAAAAAAAGTCAAGAACATTTGACGTTTTGTAACAATTTTCTAGTGGGTTCTTTTTTTTATAAATGTTCTACAGCATGGAAGTACCTAATTATGAGCAATAGAATATTAATGTGTTATTATTTACTTAATCATGCATTGTTAACAATGTCAAGTTTTGAGCAATTTTCTATTAACGAGATTCGTCAATAGATTAATATGATTCAACAAATTTTTTTTTTTAAAAATTGGTTCACATCTGACAAAGTTTTCTTTAAAAATGATTTATTCTGTGTTATTTTCTTCAATTTTTATATAAATGACTTGATAGTATCTTTTATTGCATTAATGTTTAAATTAAAATTAATTTAATAACATCTCTAGAGAATTGCAATTGTGAACAAAGGGACTATTAGGAATAGCTGAGAAACTAAACCTGCATTTGGTTTTGGCCAGTTTACTTCAAGTCTGCAAATATAAAGAGTAACATAAAATAATTAATCAATCAATGTTTAAATTAAAATTAATTTAATAACATCTCCAGACAATTGCAATTGTGAACAAAGGGACTATTAAAAATAACTAAGAAACTAAACCTGCATTTGGTTTGTTCAGTTTTACTCCAAGTCTGCAAATATAAAGAGTAAAATAAAATAATTAATCAATCAATGTTTAAATTAAAATTAATTTAAAACATCTCCAGAGAGTTGTAATTGTGAACAAAGGAGCTATTAGGAATAACTGAGAAACTAAACCTGCATTTGGTTTTGGTCAGTTTTACTTCAAGTCTGCAAGTATAAAAAGTAAAATAAAATAATTAATCAATCAATGCAAATTTTTTTTTTCAAAATATAGTATACTCTCGATATTTCAAAGTTGAAGGGATGCTAAAAAAATTTCGAGTTAGCGAGTTTTCGAGATAACAAGTTAAGAATGAAAAATGTTCTTAAAAACTAGAAAAATATATTCTNTACCTAATTATGAGCAATAGAATATTAATGTGTTATTATTTACTTAATCATGCATTGTTAACAATGTCAAGTTTTGAGCAATTTTCTATTAACGAGATTCGTCAATAGATTAATATGATTCAACAAAATTTTTCTTTCAAAAATTGGTTCACATCTGACAAAGTTTTCTTTAAAAATGATTTATTCTGTGTTATTTTCATCAATTTTTATATAAATGTCTTGATAGTATCTTTTATTGCATTAATGTTTAAATTAAAATTAATTTCACATCATCTCCCGAGAGTTGCAATTGTGAACAAAGGAGCTATTAGGAATAGCTGAGATACTAAACCTGCATTTGATTTTGGCCAGTTTACTTCAAGTCTGCAAATATAAAGAGTAACATAAAATAATTAATCAATCAATGTTGAAATTAAAATTAATTTAATAACATCTCCAGACAATTGCAATTGTGAACAAAGGGACTGTTAAAAATAACTAAGAAACTAAACCTGCATTTGGTTTGTTCAGTTTTACTTCAAGTCTGCAAATATAAAGAGTAAAATAAAATAATTATTCAATCAATGTTTAAATTAAAATTAATTTCACATCATCTCCCGAGAGTTGCAATTGTGAACAAAGGAGCTATTAGGATTAACTGAGAAACTAAACCTGCATTTGGTTTTGGTCAGTTTTACTTCAAGTCTGCAAATACAAAGAGTAAAATAAAATAATTAATCAATCAATGTTTAAATTAAAATGAATTTCACATCATCTCCCGAGAGTTGCAATTGTGAACAAAGGAGCTATTAGGAATAACTGAGAAACTAAACCTGCATTTGGTTTTGGTCAGTTTTACTTCAAGTCTGCAAATATAAAAAGTAAAATAAAATAATTAATCAATCAATGCAATTTTTTTTTTCAAAATATAGTATACTCTCGATATTTCAAAGTTGAAGGGATGCTAAAAAAATTTCGAGATAGCGAGTTTTCGAGATAACAAGTTAAGAATGAAAAATGTTCTTAAAAACTAGAAAAATATATTCTGAACTAATAATATTACTCTAAAAAGTTGTAAGGAAACATAATAATAACTACTATTAAATATGTATGTAATGATAGTTGACTATAAGTCTAAGTGCAATTAATTTCAATCTTAAAAGTAGGACTAAAATAATTATGCCTTAAATAGAAAAGAATTGGTTTACAATAAACTTAATTTGTGATTTTTTCGAAAAAATTCAATTTCTACTTCGAAAAGAATTAGAAATAACAAGGTTTTAAGAAGAAATGGGAATTCAAATTAACATTACATGGATGTATAATGCTAAGGGGAAAAATATTTTTTTGACGTAACAAGGATTCCGAGATATCGAAGTTCGAGATATCGAGAGTTTACTGCATTTAATGGGCCTGGTTGGTAGGGCACTGGGCCCATGTCCAAGTGATCACGGGTTCGATCCTTGCCGGCCGAAGACTTCCCGTGTAGGCATTGGTGACTGATGCACGTTAAATCTGTCGATTCGCAAAGTCCTCCATGTTCTCATAACAAATCAAAACCTCTGGGGGTACTGAATTGGAGATTGATCGTTCTCTGATTCAGGTCGAAATTACGATCTGTGGATGAATGTATGAATGGGTCCGCCGTATAAACGGGTGTGACATATGAGTGTGACAGAAGTCGAATTCTTGGTCATAGATGGCGCCACTGGAAAACAAGAACAATCGCACCCCCTCTGCCTTAATGGCATACGTCAAAAACAACAACAGTATTTAATTTTCATTTTTTTAAATTATATCTTACAAAGAATTCATGCCAATAATCTAACTTTATTTTCAAGCAAAAACAATATTCTTTTTTTATAAGTCATTTATCCAAAATCATTAAAGGTAAAAAATAACAAAAGAAATTATTGTACGCAAAACAATAAAAAAAAAACTTAAAAGAAAATTGAAACAATTTTCCATTAGTTCCAGACACCTGTTTTAAAAGAATGTCAATTTAGGATTTTGGCAATCAATCAAAAAATAAATTAACACTTGGGCATTTTATAATAGACTATTTCTCATCAGCGGAAAAGTTCGTGTTTTTATTTTCTCTCTCTTTAGAATCTGCCCTATGTAAATTACAATACACGTAGAAAAATTGTTTATTCATGCAAATTATGTTTTCTTTGCAGTACATTTATTTTGAAAGGGACATAATCGTTAATATTGTAAAACTTTCAACATTGATAATTGACAAGCGAAAGTTGCTTATCTTTGAAAACTAATTGTACAAATTTATTTACACATAATTAACTATCATAAAAGAGTGGCAAAATAATGTTAACTAATATTTGAATAATTCAAAATTATCTTTACAGTTATGGTTTTATAATTGAATAGCAAATATTTTTACTTAGAAAGAACAATATTAAATGAACAGTAATTATTTTATGATGGATGGCTTTAGTATTTTCAACCTTTTGTCGAATTATTCTATCGGAGCTGAAAATTCATTAACTATAATAAAATTAAATCTCGTGGAGATATTTTACCTAAGCATTGCTTTATGTTAAAAATATGTTATAATCATGAAAATATTCCCAAACATATGGTTTATTAATTCGTGCTTCGTATTCTATAAAGTTAAATTTTATAAAGAGTTGATTAAAAATTGTTGGTAAAGTCAGAGTTTTAAATCTTAACATTCACCGAAGTGACTTAAAAAAATATTTTCCAAAAGTGACGTTTTTCTAAAACGCTATGTTCTTTTTTAAGGAAATTTATTATGGCCAACATATGGACGCTTTATCAGATTTGAGCAGGCTTCAGGTGTATTTGCGAAATGAAATATTTTAAGTAAAAAAATGTTTTATGTCCAAAACAATATACTTTCAGTATTTTGTTATTTTTCTGTTTGTTACTACTTAATAATAATTTAATAAAGTTATTGGAAAAATATACCAAAAAAATTATTAAGTTAAGAAATATATATCAAAATCTTGCACATATGATTACTGATATCTGTTTCATCATTACATAAAACTTCGCTTTTTATTGAAAATTTTTACAAAAAACGGCATGAAAATATTCCTTAAAAGAATTTTATAGAATAAAATATATATAATAACTACCGTAAGGAACTTCACTTCACGCGCAGGTCGTCGGGCTACCAAAACGGGAAAGTCCTCCCACTTTTAAAGGATCGAAAATGTGATGGCCTGCCTTCACATTTTACAGCCACCAATAGCCCATATTGAGATGTAAAAAAAGCTAGTTACTAAGCAAGCTTATAACAGAGAATCTTTCATTGTTTCAGCCCGAGGATGTTTCAGACCCCCGGAAGTACCGAACTCACGAATAACAGAAGCTTATCGTGGAGCTATACTCATGTATGATTGTCACCCTGGTTACACTTTAGAAGGTCCTGCTGCTCTCTATTGTGATGGAAGGACATGGACATCAGATGTTCCAACTTGTGAGGGTGAGTTTTGAAATATTATTTTTCCTGCTGTTCCATACGGTTAGTTTATCAGAATGCAAGAATCAAATTTAAACGAGTCAACTTTGATTCCACGAATTAGAGTGACCTATCCTCTTACCCTGACAAATCCTTGGTCATTTTGGATAGTCAGCAAAATGACCAAGAGAGGACATGCATCTACATAATTCTCACTAGCAAATAAGTGATCCATAATTATTTACATTTTTAATGAGCGTACGGATAACTTTTAGGTACGTATCAGTTTCGTATGGAAGAGAAACTGACAAACTATTATTAACGCAGAGATGTCATTAAGTGTCTAGTATACTAGTATAGGTACTGTGGTTATAGGTTTTTCATGTCCCTCCTTTTTCAACGAATGAGTGCCAATTTCTAGTTTTAGCATTTTTATTACCAAAATTTTGATTTGTTTACAAAATGGGAGTGTTGCAATAATATAGACTGTAAAAAAATTAGGTAAAAGCAGTATTTGGTGCAAAGTTTCTCATTATCCCAAAGTTTGAAAGATAATTTTATTTTAATTGCACCATAAACTGTGAAGTATGATCCAGAAATACTTCCATTGTGCAACTGACTGCACCAAAATTTGGTAAAAGACGCACAACTTTGACGGTGATTGTAAACTGAACGATATTTGTTTACGACGCCATGTTTTATTTACAACTCGGTCTCGGTGTATCAGAACGACTAATGCATGTTGTTTCCAGTATCAACTTATTTAGGTAGGCAAATGTTTTTTTTGCGTTAATTAAACTTCATTTCCTTTATGCTGCCTTTTTAAATGTGGTTAGTGGTTTAAAATCGTTAGAAATATGTCATAAACTAACCTACTTACTGTAAATAGTTTTGCTCCGGAAAAAACTTTCCTATGCTTCTGTAGAAAAAAAGAAAGAATGAAAATGAGTGCTGTAGTCCTTTAAAACACCTACTTTTGGTACAACTTTCTTCCGAGATTTGGAGATGGAGAATATACCAAAATATGATAAAATTGAGCTTCATTTTATGTAGCCAGCAAATGAATATCAATTTTTTAGGCAACGTGACAAGGAATTTTTAACAGTGCATACAATTATAGATCTATTAATTACCGTCTTCACCTTTGCTGGCATAGTTGTATAATAATAAGGATGTTTTTAATGACATTATGGCACAATTGTGGCTGGCTTACTGTACACTGACTTGCAAGACTTGGGTGGTCATTAGCTTATTGATATAGAACTTTGACTCCAAATATTTTTTTGCACGTTCCTTTTAAAACGTCCAAAGATCTAGGCAATCTGTAAGTCTAGATCATCTCACCAAAGCTGTAGCTGCACCAAAGCAGATTATAGAGAGAACGTTGCCAAGTGCTGGTGGACGGACGAAATTAGTGCCAATTTTAGAAAAGAATTTGGAACATTAAGGTGCCATATTTAGGGATAAGATATTTCAAACTTTCTATTTAACTCACCACTTTTTTTACATGCTTGAATATTAAATTAAAATGTAAACTTATATTATTCGAATAAATGTAAAAATATATTTTCGAAGTTTAAATTTTCTGTTCGATTTTGGGCACCAAAAGGAATTCAAATTTAAATTGCATTCAATAAAATAATCTTTACAGAAGTGATGAATAATCTTTTCAAATAATCAAATTTGCAAATAATGAAATATTTCATAACTCATATTGTTGTCTTTTTCAATTGAATCATTTAAGTCGTTTGGATAATAAATGTCATTTATAATTAACTAACTGTTCATAGTTATAGAAGAATCACAATCCAGTTTCTTAAAAAGAGTGCTTGTATCTGTATCATGTATTAAAACTTATTTTCTTTTGAAATAATGTTTAAAATAAAAATAACGTTTTAAAATACTTTTGGAGATTTTTTAATGAAAACAGAAAACTTTTCAACTAAAAAACTAAATTTTAATTTACAACTATAACCTATCTTTAATGAAAAATTGAACAAAAGGTTGAAGTAAAAAATAATTCTAATTTCTGTGTAATTTAGCGTACGTTTGAAAAAGATTAATTAAAACAAGTTCGTTCATAAAAGAAAAAATATTTTTTGCAGAAGGTATTTGACTAACGTCCAAACATAAATATCGCTAGATTAATCATGACAAGGAAAAAAAATGAAAAATATTTTTCGAAGAAGTATTTTTTAGGATTTTTTTTGCGAATTGTTGATAAAAATGAGCGTTTGGAAAGTAGTAATTAAAATTGAAAATTCATTTTGAGTTAAATGTATGGTGAACGTTATTTGTTGTCCTCAATAGTTTTTCGTGGAACTTTTCATAAAATATAAGAAAATGAAACTTTTTTCACAAGGGCAGAAATGAGCTGTATGGTTTTAAACCAATTCAATTCCCTTATTTGATTCAAAATGAAATTTTTTTTCAGGTTTTAAAAGCTTTCCGTGTATTTTCGATTTTTTTTTCAATTTTAAGAAAGTAAAGTTTAATTTAAAAGGAAAAAAAAAAACAGCTTCTCAATTTTTCATCAGCATTTTAAAAACAAAATAAATGAAGATACTAAAAATAAAAGAATCTCATAATAGCTTTAATATAAAATAACCTTAACAGGAGACGGATCATGCGTATAGGTTAGAGTCACAATGGTGTCCGGCAAATCTCACGAGGATGAATGAAAAAAGAATCCGAGCAGTTCAATTGCTTATTTTAAGATGTAGTAGTAAGAGTAAATATTCTAAAGTCAGTACATGAATCCCGAGTTCATTAGCGAAGAAGAGGTTACGGTGTAAATGAATTTTTTATATTAGTATCTTAAAATATTTACTTTTAGAAAACAAAATTAAATTTAAATTTATAAATTTATTCTTCATATTTTGTCTTTTTGGTGTATTGAAGAATGTTATCATGTTTTAAAAAAGTAATTTCTCAATTTGTGCTATTTGCAAAAGGAACAAAAATTATTTTCCCTTATCGTGCATAAAGTTATTTTGCTGAAAGAAAATATTGTAAATCCATTTTGTTAATCATGATTTGATCAAGAAACATGTTACGATTAGAAGTTTTTGGCTATATTATAATATAAAACTACTTAGATTTAGAAGACAAAATTAAATTATAGCTCTTTCTTCATATTTCGTCCTCTTAAAGTTTTGAAGCAATCATTTTTTAAAAAAGAAAATCATTTTTCAAATTACGATTTCTACAAAAGGAAAAAAAAATATTTTCGCTTTATAGTGCATCAATCCACATTGTATAAAGTAAATATTGCATATCCGTTATGAATCACGTGGTCATCTATAAAGAGGATACGATGTAAATATAGTTTATTTCATGCAAATGTTTGCAATTAAAACAAATTAAATGATAGCTCTTGTGATTTATTTTATCTTTTTGATGTTTTGGAGTTGGTTTGTTATCAATATTTAAAACGTAATTTCCCACTTTAATTCTCCTTTTTCTATAAGTAATTTCTCACTTATCTAAGAGTAAAAAAAACGAATTTCATTTTCTCTTTTCACAAATTCTCTCAACTTAAATATTTATTCAACAAAAGAGCTTATTTAAATGGAGTATCCTATTTCTAGCCAGTTGATCAAAGATGTAGTTTGATGTTGTGATTTTCAGCTTAAAATAAAGAGAAAAAAATCAATTAACCAATATCCCATTAGACTGAGTTTGATTTTACCAACTATAGGTTTGAGTTTTCTAACTCTTTTCATTCGATCAATGAGCATGTTTTAAGCATATTTTACGAACGCTCTTTGAGAAATCAAATGATAATAAAGACTTAGTTCAATAAAGATTTTGTTTGTTTAGAGAGTTTAATTGATTTCTTTAGTTGAAAGAGTCATATTCTTGTTTTTAAGAATAGAATATTTTCGTGAAAGAATAATGAAATCAATGTTAGAAATAATCTAAGAAGCAACAATTTTTTTCATATAAAAAGAAACACTCGAATGATATTAAAAAATAATTGCAAATAAACTATTTTCCTGTCACTTTATTTAAGTTTAAAGTTTTCAAAATTTGCATTCTAAATAAAGGCATATTTATACACATAAAAATATTGTACAATATCTCTGAAAACTTCCAGAAAAATTCTATGTGTTATTTTATTGCTGCCTCATGTCAGACTTTTTTCTGTAAATGCATTTCTTTCATTTCCCAGAGGTGTGAACATTTTTTGTTGTTATTCTTTGAATCGGACTACTGTTACGTAACACAATACATAAAAACAATTCACACAATCACATTTTGAGAAAATGAGATTGTTTGAATGGACACTTGAAATAATGTAGGTGTCCGTAAACTCTAATAAGTGACGTAAAAAAATACTTTAAAGATATTGAGTAGCATCAAAGTTAATTTTGGCAGTTAACTTTCCTCTAATGTGAGAAAGAAAGGAAATATAAAATTTATCTCTGATCTGGTATTTTGAAACCCTATTACTGATGTAAAAATGGATACTCACGTTTTTTCCACTCTTTTAACTGACATGCAAAAATAATCGAGATCAAAATGTCGATCAAAAAAGAGAGTTTGAATGTATAACTGAATATTTAACTGTACTGAATATTGAAACATAAAATTGAGTATTTGAATTTATAGTTACAAATGATGCATACATTTTATTACATATAAGGCATATTCTGTAAACAACTTTTAAATCTTTTAATCTAATGTTTCATAGAAATTTTAAAGATGACATTTTCAAAAAAGAACTTAATAACCGCAAAAACTCACATCATTAATTATCTTGTAAACTCTTCCATTTATCACGATTATTTAATTCTCTAATTCTATATTTATCAAGGCAGCTGTACATTTTAATCTTTCTACTCTTTATTATTAATGTCTTGAAACATTTCTCATTATAATGTTTATTCTCTTAGGATGATTCGTAAATTCCAACTAATTTCATTTGGTATGTGCGAAAACTTTTTGATTTATAAGATTAAACAATGTATAAATTATATTGATATTTAAAATAGCTTTATCGAACAATTTATACTTCAGGGCGATTTACTAAGAGAATAAAAACTAATATATAAAATCAAAGTGTTATACGCTTTAACATCGCTTCGAATTTAGACATTTTCAGCAAAATTATGTTATTTAAAAGGGTAAATGTAAATAATTTTTGACTTAATTAAATACTTTGAAAAGAATTATAATATGTCTTTTATCATATAAGGGTAGAATTTTAAAGGACTTCTTTTAGCTAATTTGGCCTTCTTTCGTTAACTGGGAGATTTTCACGAAATCAAACATAATATTAAAAATATTTGAGAAGAGATTCATGCGAGTTTCTAATTTGTTTGTTCGTATTCGATAGAAATGGAAAATGTATATTTTCTAACTACAATAGTTGAGTAATTAAGTTTTCTCCTGTAAATGCATTTGAAGGGCAAATATTCTGTACATATATGATATTAAGACAATTTAGTGAACAACTAGTCCGTAGTTATTTTATAGAATTTATTTAATAAAACTCAAATCTATTGTCTACAATTATTTAAGAAATTTATTATTACATTAACACTCACTGCACAGTTCTTTGCATATAAAAAATCATTGGGTGTTTAGAGTATTTGCACACAAATATCTTGTCATTGTCAATTTAAAATCGACATCCCTACTTTGCTTTTTTTGAGATCATCGAATTTGTTTAGATCCCACAGGGCAAATTTAGTGACAGATAAAACGGGAACAGATCTCTAGGATAGGTGACCCAGCAGAAGTTTATTTATTGCCTTGGCAGTGGTCGAATATTGTCTTACAAAAGAAAGACTTCACGAAAAAGTGCACCGTGTTGTTGTAATTTGATTGCCATTTTGAGCTCTGCCAACGGTTTCAAATATTGCTGATTGGTGGCACAAAAGCTAGAGCGTTCGCTATCCAATAAGGTACCCTAGGTTAGAATCCCAGCGAGGGCTGATCGTTAATGCTCTCGGCTCACACAGACCCCAGTGCTGACGTAAAATATCGTCATTGGTTGATGGAGGTTATAATCCTTTCTTTAAGAGCCGTGAGGGCTCAGGGGATAGAACTTTCACTTTCCAATGAGGTGAACTGGGTTCGAATCCCAGCAATGGCAGGTCGATATGAATTCCACACCCGGCTCTCACTGACTACAGTACTGTCGTAAATTATCCTCAGTGGTAGACGGATCATGGGTCAGCGTCCCCTTGTAGTCAAGCTAACCGTGGGATGTTTTCGTGGTTTTCCTCCCCATATAACGCAATTGCAGGTTAGTTCCATCAAAAAGTAGTTCACGAAGGCAAATTTCTCCCAATACTTTATCGAGGAGCTTCCTTGCCTTATGGATTGGATTCAAAATTATAAGGCTACGAAGTTGAACATTAGTAGTTGTTAACCCAAAAATTGGGTCGGCTGTTCAACAACGGTTATTAAATAAACTAAAAATCCTTTTGTTTTCGTACTAAGCATGGAAGATTTAAGCGGTTTTTCTCACAATGTTACGAAAATGCGAGTTAGTTCCCCTAGAAAGTCTCCCGGAAAGTTAGTTTGTCGCAATGCTTGATTCAGGACTTCCCTTGTTTTCTGGGTTGGAAAAAAATGGAAAGGCTATGGAGTTGAAAATTCATAGTCGTTAACTCAAAACTGGATTGGCTGTTCAACACTGATTATAAAACGTTGCTGATTTTTGACAAGAGCTCTAGAAAATTGCAAAGCAGTTGTCCTACGTGATCAGTTGCTTTGTTCAGTGATGCTTCAGAAACAAATGAATGAACTGACAGCAGCTCGGTTATTATCATTTTACCGTGCCAGCCAAGTACTGCCATCTAGTGAGTAAAAAGAGTGCTTTAAATCATATAGTCCTTTAGTCACTCCAGCAACTACATTTCAGACCCATTTTAATTTTTGGAATAAATTTTTTGGCTTCGTTTTTCAATTAACTATACAGCAGTTATTAACTTATATCATGATAGTAATAATCATTTGGGACGTATTATATAAAGATTTTTATCATGATGATATAAGCGAATGTAATTTTTAAATGAAAAATACTCACTCCTTCGCAGTAAAAATTAGATATAATGAATTTTTTAAACACAACACAATTTAATATTAATTGAAGATAAAAGGAAGAGGGGAGAGGGAACTATGTCTGGGAAAACTTTTTCTGAGAAACACGAATTTTAAAGTTCAAAAATTTTTAAGAGCAAGCATTCGATGGAAATTGTAAAAATAAAAGTATACAAGGATTCCACAAGTATTTATTTATATCTCCTAAAAATTTTGAAACGAAAATTACAATTTTTGATGTTGAAAAAAATAAAAATTGGGTAAGACAAGAACCATTTTACCCTTACTATTCTTCCCCAATCCTCACCAGTATCCTTGTCTTCTTCTTCACTGTGCTCTTCGTTGCTCTTCTTGTCAACGTGTGGACAAAAACTGTTCTTCCCCAGCTCAACCCATCTTTAGTGTGTAATTACTCTCGAGTAGAACCGATTTTCAACGATATTGATTTGTCAAAACTTAGTAATCCAAGAAATATAACAGAAAACGAGCCAATCGTCTTTTTTGGGAAAAATGCATATAAAACGTTTTTTCCCTTGATCTTCAATAATGAACAAAAATTAATTATTTTTTATAATTTTTTTTATTCTTATTATTAGCACATTAAAAATTATGATTGAATTTCTAATAAAACCACAAATAGTTTAATTTGGAGATGGAGAGAAAAAAGGGGGAGCATAAAATATATCTGCAAGAAAGGATATCTCCAGAACTCTATGAAATGTAAGAGGGACAGTCAGCCGTTAATTTTTTTATTATTTTAGCCTGGGAACACGAGCAGTGTTTTTAAATTGAATGCTCTAAAATTGTTAGTGAATAATTAGTAAATAATTTTCAAGTGAACGAAAGCGAATGTAGTTTTAAAGTAGTTCAATGCACTTATAAAATATTTTTATATATGCAAGATGCTATGATCTTATTTGAAGAAAACACAAGTCATTTCTACAGACGAGGCACAAGTTGGTTTCTTTTAAATTTTATTCAGCATCTTATGATAAGTTCTTATGGACTAGGTGTTCCTTATCAGGGTCATGGGATTTGACAGTTCGGAATGTATCATGAAGAAACCATGTATTTTCGATGGCTACCGCTATTTAACCAGGGATTCAGAAAGCGAATCGGTTGCAAGAATATCTTTAGCCTAATAAAACGTCATTCAAGCGGGAAAATTTATAGATTTTGATATGTTCCAAGATATTCATACGATAGGGAATTCGCCATTCATGCGATAGCGAATTTTTGAGACTTTCTTAATGAGTATTTTCTAAGAATTATTACCCATTAAATACAGAGAATAATCTTTTAATTGGCATGCTAACTTTTCATGACTGTTTCTGAAAGAAGGTTTTCAACGTTTTAAAATTAATAAGAGAAATCTATTTTAAGCTTATGCTTTAATGTAGAAAAACTAGCATGAGGCATTCTATATTACATATATGAATATAGTTTTATATGCTTTTATAATATAACCATATCTTATAACTAGAGCCCGGAAGTTCAGGCAAAATGCCATAAATGCCTTTTTCTGCCTTTTTTAAACGTTTTCTTCTGAAAATGCCTTTTTCTTTCCTTTTGTTCTTAAATGCCTATTTCTGACTAATTTAAAATTTTTCTGCAAAGCTTTTTGTACTTTTGACCGAGCATAAATTTTGAAGTACAGAAATGGTTGACTGTCATCCGACGTATTGCAATGCATTTATAGAGATTAGGACTTTATTCTTTTTGGGACAACTCCCTCCCTCTGAGGCAGTGGTCACTCCTAGCACTGTACAATGGCTATTCATCTGAGCTGATAGGGTTATCGTGCTTGAGTAAGCAAGGCAGGTGAAAGACATTTTTCTGTCCATGAGATTGACAGTGTTGTTTGAATAGAGAATAGAATACAGAATTAACTTAAAGCTGGAAATGCCTTAAAAGTTTTATTTCCTAATATGATCCCTCTAACGTGCCTTGCTCATGCATTGCACAGGATAGCAGAGGAAGTAAGACGTCTCTATCCTGAGGTAGACTCGCTTGTTTCTAGTGTGAAAAAAGTATTTGTGAAAGACCCTTCAAGAGTTCAAGTGTTCAAAGAAATTGCACCAGACATTTAATTACCTCCTAAACCGATCCTTACGAGATGGGGAACATGGATTTCAGCAGTCTCATACTACTGCACAAATTTTGAGGAAGTTACTCGAGTCCTTACCAACTTTTCGGATGAAGAGGCAATATCCATAAGAAAAAGTAAAAGACTGCATAGCAGTTCTAAAATAAAAAATGAACTGACTTTTATTTCAACTTATTTTGGGAAGCTCCCTGGAGCTATTGAACACGTGGAAAAAAGAAATATGTTTTTGTCCGAGTCACTAAAGATTTTCGACAATACTATTGAAGAACTAATGTCTGTGCCTGAACCAGCTGGTGACAGAATAAGGAAGAAATGTGAAAACGCCATCTCTGCAAATACAGACTTTGAATGCATCAAGGACATTGCAAAAGTACTTTCTGGTGATACTACAGTTGAACTTACCATATCTTCTACCATGGCAAGTTGTTTTAGGTACGCGCCCATACCCTCTGTCGAAGTAGAAAGATCCTTCTCTTTGTTTAATACTATATTGACTGACAGGAGACAAAATTTCTCTTTTGAAAATTCGAAAAAGCATCTAGTTGTGATGTGCAACAACAACCAATCATCAGAATAAATTTGCGTGCAATATCATTGTAAGTATGAGTTTTCAATTTTTATTTCACACTTACGCAGTTGAGGGTTTTTTGTGTGCAATTATGTCCACTTCTTTTGTACTATTGCTACGACAGTCGAGTAAAATGAATATGTAGGTATACCGGATACTTCCAGAAACTTTGTTTATACCATGGATACCTATATGGGCTTTTAGGCATTACCAACTAACATTCTGCTCCAATTTTAAGTGCCTTTTTTAAGTGCCTATTTCAAGCTTTTTAAATGCCTTTTTGCCTTCCTATTTTTGCATTTTTTATTGCCTGAAATTCCGGGCTTTACTTATAACCATATCTCGAAAACTTTTTAATCGAAATGAAAAAAATTTGCATACAATTATAAAATTTGCTTACTCTTAGATAATTACATGCAAAAGTAAACTTTTACTTAATATTTATTATTTTTTTTAAAATTTTATTTAAGAATAGTTCAAAAATTTTGAATTGCAAGGTAAAATTTCTTTTACATTATTTTAATGAGTGTAAATGAACATAACAGAGAACAAAATTTGAGTGAAATAAATCGAATAGTTTTTGAGAAATTAGATTTTAAAAATACGATTTTTTAAAAAATATTTGATTACTCAGGAACTATTTCACCTATTTTGCTCAAGTTTTGTATTTTGCGATTTAAAATTGCGTTCTCTAAAATAATGTGAAACATTGTATACCTAACAAATATATTTTTTTACTTTGAAATAAAATAATTAAAAATAAAAAATATTTACTAAAAGCTATATTTTGTATAGAATTATCTTTGGATAAACGAATTGTATTTTTGTGTTAAAAATTTTTTCAATTCGCTTGAAAAGTTCAGGAGATTTTTATTTTTGCTTGAAATTATCTAAACGGTATCTGGATAAGCGAGTTTTATAATTGTGTGCAAAAGTTTTTCAATTCGCTTTAAAAGTTCTCGAGATAAGGAAAAATGCTCCAAAAGTAAAATTAACTTCAAGGGGTCCAAACTTTGGAGCGCTCTCCTGACCAAATTATCGGGACCCAATGTCCCAGATTGCGACTATCCTATATTTTAGGAGTTAGAGATCCGAATTCATCAAAGAAAAGATATGTTTATTAAGAGAGAAAGTACGTTTTTGTGTCCAATTTCGTAACTTAAAATACCGTCTGCACTTATTAGTTAGCATATTTGAGGTCCCAGAACGGAAAGATCCGAGCATTAGATCAAAAATTATTCAGAGTGGTCCTTTTTTTATTTTGCGCTCTGTTCGTGATTCTTCAGTGATTTTTAACCAACCGAGGAATAAGTAGAGATATTTTTGTAAATTAATTTTTTTAATTCCATACAAATGGTCTTTGGTTGCCATAATGTTCAGTGTGGCAATGTTTTATCCAATGGAATTAAATAAATAAATAAAGAAAATTTTAAAGTAAGATTAAGAGAAGTTATCTTCTCTGATAAGTTCTGGTTTAGGTTTTAGGTTCATGTTTACTCTACTTGGGAATTGAATTCAAATTCATTGAGAGTTCTCTTTTTTATTGAGAAAAAGTACAATTTTAATTTAAATTTATTTGCCTGTAATTTAAATAAATAGCATTATTTTAAATAAGCTTTACGAACAAGAACTTTTCAAATTAAAAGTTTATAATATAGAAAACTGTGAATTTTTATCCCTTTTTTTAAAATTTTTTTTCAACCTTTTTCTAAACATTTTTCGTTGAAAATATAAACTTTCATTTTGTAACAACTAGTTCTATGAAATACAGTATCGCATTTTATACTGAAAGGAAAAAGTGATTACGTAATCAAAAACAATTTTTGTTTTACTTAACGATCTTCAAACGTCTTCTGTAGAAAAAAAGGTTATATAAAACCATACACTTAAAAAAATAGAACCTCTAAATTTTCCTTTAGCCTGATAACCATCTTATAAAACAGAGCATGTGTGAAGAAAAGTAGGAAAAAAAAGAGCCAATTTTATATTTTAGTTCCAAGAATGGCTTTAGACTGGTCACTTTTTTTTTCAGTAAACATGTCGGATATAAAATAAATTTACTATCTTGGAAACAGGGCTTTTTCCGGTACGTCCGAAAATTCGTTTTTGGCCCGTTGCCAAACCGAACTGATAAGAAACGAAACTAATTTAACTTTTTGGAAAGAAATACGTCGGTTTAAAAAAAAAAAATTGGAACTTCTTTTTCTCTTCTTTTAACTGAAAAGGTGTGTTAAGAATTCACGGTTAGGAGAGGTTGTTGTAGTAGTTTCGTTTTACTTTTCATTTTCCTTTAACAGGGATTAGTTTAAAAAAAAAGAAGAGAGAAATTCTTTGTTTTGGTAAATTTGTTTTACAGACGTTTTCTAAAGCCTGTAATTGATGTCTTCATAACAATTTAAACCTAGTTAGGAAACTCTAACTCTTCCAATTTCCTTTTATTGACTTTAGATAAATACTATAAAAAAGATGTTTTCAGAGGTCACGTTTTCTTTGTAGACTGTTTTCTCAGAATTGAACCAACTACAAAAAATGGATACTCAAAATTCACATTTTTTTTTACAGACGGAATGTTTACTCTTCACTTGAAGAAATTACTAATTGTATTTGTTTAAGGACTCAAATTTCGTCATAAGTGTTAGTTTTAAAGATCAACAAAACTGATTTAAACACAGAATCTTACTATATATAAAAATCTAATGATGGTGTCGCGGTTTTCCATTGTTGTCAATGTATTTTTATTGGCTGGAAAATCACGTGGTAGGATCCAGTTTTCCCACATTAATTTTCATATTGGCTTGGTTGTCATCAGCATAAAATTGATATAAGTCATAAAGTTATTTTTTTCTTGTAAATAGTTTTGTTTGCCTAATTCAAAGGTTAAAATTATCAATACTGTTATTATTACGTTTTAGATTTTGTTTGATTTCTAAATATAGAGTTTTGGAGGAGATTGTTTTTTATTATTATTATTATTATTATAATAATGTTACTTTATAATACATTTTAAGATAAAGTTATTTGTTGAGTCTTTGTGCCAACTATTAAATGAACGCTAATTTATGATTCTACAAATAATTTTATCAAAAGAACTAACATATTTTATTTCGTAACATTTTCGAACACAACAACATTTTTTTTATCTCTCTAACTCCGTTGCCAAACTAAAACTTATATTTTTTAAAACACGTTCAAATAATAATTTATATCTCTACATATACTCCCCTACCAGTAACGAACGTTACGCTACTAGTAGGAGAAATGCATAATAAAATTCAGGTTTTGAATCTTATTGGTGTCTTTATTATTCGACCAGTCCGAGATTGTTTAATCGCTGATTTCAGCTCAGGCTGGAACAGAATCTTTACTGGCAGTGCTGTAGGCATATTCTTTACAAACGATTTAGATGTAGGTTCTTCAACATTTTCTTCTGGTAATATATAAGCTGGCTTCAATCTATCTATTGTTACATTTACTTCGTTATTCTTTATCAGAAGGGTAAAATACTTTGGTGTTCGGTTGATAACTGTATATGGGCCTTGGTATGGTGCTTCCAGTGGTTTTCGAACTCTATCTGTGCGAATAAAAACGTGAGAAGTTGATTTCAAATCTTTATGTGTTCAAATATTTTAGAATTACTATTGTGTTGGTTTTGGACTGGTCTAACTGATTCCATAGCTTTTTGTAAATCATTTATAAAAGTTCCTGGTGATGTATATTGTATATTTGCCTCAAAAAATTCTCCAGGAAGTTTAATATTCTCTCCATACACCATTTCTGCAATATTATAATTAGTATCTTTCTTGATCGCAGTTCGTAAACCCAACAGCACTGTTGGTAACGTTTCACTCCAAGATATATTGTTATGTGCTTTTAAAGCAGCCTTTATAGATCTGTGTAAATGCTCTACCTTGCCGTTACATTGCGGATGATAGGCTGTGGTACGTGAAAGCTTAATACCGCAAATTCTTGACAAGGTTCGAAATATTTCGGATGAAAATTGGGTTCCACGATCAGTAATAAGTTTCCAAGGTACTCCGAATCTTGCTATCCAACCGCTATAAAAAGCTCTTGATATCGTTTCTGCAGTAATGTTTTCCAGAGGAATAGCTTCCATCCAGTTTGTATATCTGTCTATACACGTGAAACAGTAGGTGTTACCGTTTGATGGTGGCAGTAGACCTACAATGTCAATATGTACATCTTGAAATCTTCCTGATGGTTTCTGAAATTCACCTAATGCTGTTTTTGTATGGTGGGTAATTTTTGATTTTTGGCATGGAATGCATGATTTCGCTCAAAACTGGACATCTTTCCTTATATTTGGCCATATAAACTTTGAGGAAATTAATTTCACTGTAGATTTAATTCCTGGATGGGATAATCCGTGAAACTGATGAAATATCTTCATGCGGAACTTTTTAGGTACATATGGTCTGATCTGCTGCGTTGAAGTATCACACCATAGATATTTTCCTGATGGAAGTAAATACTTTTTAAATGATAAGCTTGTTGATTTTTGACATGTTTGAAATTCTTCATCTTGTTCTTGTTCTTCGGCAACTAGGGATTAGACGGTAGCACAATAAAATCAGTAAATCACATCAAGTACCTAGGTATAGTATTGCATCATCATCTAAACTACCTAGAACACATTAAATCACTAAGAACAAGAGCCACAACACTATACAACAATCTCATAAAACTAGCCCCAAGGACCTGGGGCATTAATACTAAAATGCTCAAGCATTGGTACAAGACTGTGGCAGAAAAGGCTTTTACGTACGCTACAACAGTATGGGGTACTGAACTAAATAAAACCGTGATCAAAGAGCTGAGCAAGGTGCAGCGGCCCCTACTAGTCAGAATAACAAGATCATTCGAAACAGCACCCACACCAGGTCTGAATGTTCTGGCAGGTTTACCGCCATTGCACCTGCAAATCCAAAAAGAAGCACTACTAGCTAACACACTAAGATTCAATCAAGAGAACACACAATATAACATAAAAGCGGGTGATTATCAACAAAAGATAAAAACACATATGGTCCACCCGGCCCATAAGGCTAGCCATAAATACACTAACCTACCAACAAGTACCAGAACTAGCAAGACAACGACGGTACAAATCTACACCGATGGCTCCAAAACAGACAATGGCGTGGGAGCTGCATTCTGTGTTTACCACAACAACCAACATACAGATACATACAAATTTACGCTAAAACAAAAAAACACAGTGTTTCAAGCAGAGGTTTTAGCCATCAAAGAAGCCATCAATTGGTTAGAGACACACAGCTGCAAAGATGCAACAATTTTCACAGACAGTCTGGCTAGTATACACGCTATTAGAAAAACGAAACAAAACGACCCACATGTGGCAACAACACAAAGACAACTAGAACACCTAGACAGAAAATGCAACACACAAATACACTGGGTGGCAGCGCACACAGGTAACATAGACAATGAAACAGCGGATCTAGCGGTTAAAGACTCAGCAGCAGGTCACGGGATTCCCAGCGGTGTTCTGCTTCCACCATCGAGCCTAAGAAATAAACTTAAAAAGATCACACAAAAACTTTGGCAAGCATACCGGGACGAAAATGAAAAAGGCTATACAACAAAATCATACTATCCTAAAGTAGACACAGACTGACTCATAGGCCATCCAGCAGCAATACAATTCCTTACTGGACATGGCTTCTTCCCCTCATTCTTACACAGGATGCAGCGAATAAACACAGACACATGCCCATGCGATGACACAGGTACCCCAAGTCACTACCTACATGACTGCCCACTAACTGAATCATACCACCTCAAAAAACCCAATGAACAAGGCAGAACGATATTTGCAGACAGTTTCAAAAACAAGCATATTATGCAAAAACTAATAAATATTCTAGCCATAACCAGAAACATCACAGACAATATGTCATAAACCTTATAATAACTTTGTAAAAATACTGGCAGCAAATACAATGTTGAGGTGTCAGGGCTCCAGGCAAACCATTGCTGCAGCATAAAAACACACTCTGGCCCCACCCCTGACCAGCAAGCATTTGGCAGGCAGTCAGTCAACACAAGCTGTTGTCCGTGAGGCAAATAA
>NC_092205.1:14335441-14364548 GCF_043381705.1 Parasteatoda tepidariorum
GGTAGGGCGCTGGGCCCATATCCAAGAGGTCGTGGGTTCGATCCTCGCCGGTCGAAGACTCCCCGTGTAGTAAATGGTGACTGATGCACGTTAAATCTGTCGAGTCTCAAAGTCCTCCATGTTCCCATAACAAATCAATACCTCTGGGGGTACCGATCCAGGAGTTTCCTTGTCTTCTGGATTGGTTCAAAATTACAAGGCTACGGCGTTGAACATTAGTAGTCGTAAACCCCAAAATTGGGTCGACTGTTCAACGGCGGTCATAAAATAAAATAAAATTTTTGATAGAGCATCCGATACTACGTTGCTTTCTCCTGCAATATATTCAATTTCGGTTGTGAATTCGGAAATATATTGCAGTTGTCTAATTTGGTGTGGAGATGCTTTATCTGACTTTTGTAAAAATGCGTAGATTAATGGCTTGTGGTCAGTATACACAGTGAATTTTCTGCCTTCAAGCATATGCTTGAAATATTTAATAGATAAATAGATTCCGAGAAGTTCTCGATCGTAAGTACTGTAATTTTGTTGTGCGTTATTAAGCTTCTTGGAAAAAAAATCCAATGGGTTTTCAATTGCCATTTTCAAGTTGTTGTAAAACTGCCCCCACTGCATTATTTGAAGCATCTGTGCACAATGAAAGTGGTAATTCAGAATTTGGATGAAACAGAACAGCAACATTTGCCAAATCATTTTTACATTTTTCAAACTGCTCAATAGCTTCCTTATTCCAAGATATTTTCCGATTGTCTTTTTTCTTTGATCCTTTCAAGTATTCATGTAAAATGTCTTGAGTACTAACGGCGTTTTTCAAGAAAGACGGTAGAAATTAACCATTCCAAGGAAGGTTCGTAGCTGATGAACAGTTTCAGGCAGTTTATTGCTAATGGCTTTAACTTTTTCAGGAAGGGGTTTTGATCCTTCGTTTGTTATTAGAAAACCTAAAAATTCCAGTTACTTAACTCCAAAAACAGATTTAGAAATATTTAGTCTCAATCCATACTTTTGTAATCTGTCAAAAACTAATTTCAGGTGTGTTTCGTGTTCTTCATCCGTAGTTGACGCAATTAAAACATCATCCAAATACGAGAAAACAAAGTTTAGTCCTCTGAATACTTCATTAATAAGTCTTTGAAATGTAGACGGAGCGTTACGCAAGCCAAAACTCATTACACTAAATTCATATAATCCGAAAGGTGTTATTATTGCAGTTTTTTGCTTATCAGCTTCATTAATTGGAATTTGAAAATATGCTTTATGTAAATCCATTTTAGAAAATATTTTAGTACCCTTTAAAATGTGGTTGAAATCTTCTAGCCGAGGTATAGGATAACGATCTGGTATTGTTTGAGCGTTCAAGCGTCGGTAGTCCCCACATGGGCGAAAAGAACCATCTTTCTTCGGTACCATATGTAGAGGGCTGGACCACTGAGATTTATATGGTCGAATGATATCATTTTCTAACATATACTGGAATTCCTGTTTTGCTATTTCTAATCGTTTTGAATCCAGTTGTCTAGCTTTAGAATAAGTAGGTTGTCCTTTAGTTGTAATAAAATGTTCAGTAACATGTTCACATTTAGATGCTGTCAAATTAGGCTTAGTTAAATTTGGGTATTGTTGTAACAAATTAGCATACTTAGAATTTTTATCCAAAGTACTGATAACCTCATCTACGGATACTGTCGTTAAGTGGTGTCGAACAGCCAAATTAGTTATCCCATCAATAGTTTGGTTATTGTGAATATCTATTAAAAGTTTAAATTTATTCAAAAAGTCAGCTCCTATTATAGGTTTATCAACTTTAGCTAAGATAAAAAGAAATTTAAATTCTCTTCTAAGTCCTAAATTTAAATTTAAAATTTTAATTCCGAAAGTAGAAATTTCCGTTCCATTTGCTGCGTAAAGTTTAAAATCTTCTACTGTTTTATTTCGATGAGTTGCAGGTATTAGACTAACATCAGCTCCTGAATCAACTAAAAATCTTAATCCTGAATTTTTATCCTTTACAAACAATCTGAACTTGCGGCTTTCATTAACATCAGCAACAGTTGTAGCCGCTAATCCTGTTGCATCATGGAGTTTTCCGACTTTTCTCACCAAGCACATGGTGAATAACATTCCTCAGGTCGGCAACAATTACCAAATTTAAAATGATAGTAACAATATTTACCTTTCCTATTGAATGCTTTTATTGAATGGCTGCGACTTCGAGATGTATTTCGGTAATTATTTCTAAATTTAGATCTACTACGGTCATTTATTTGCAGTGAATCAATTTTCTGTTCTAATGCTGCTATTCGTGCAATTAAAGCATCATTGTTGGTAACATTTGGTGAAACAGCACATATTTCTTCCCCAGTTTTCATTTCGTGAATTTTATCCGCCATCGTAGACAGTTTATCTAAACTTTCTTCACTGACAAGCAGAATATTTCGTATAAAATTCGGCATTTTATCAAGCCATAAAGATTTTAACACTTTTTCTGAAAAATCGTCTGCTCCTAAATTTTTCATTTTTTGCAAAAGTTGGCTTGGCTTGTAATCTCCAAGTTCTAATCCTGTAACTAAGCGCTGAATTCTCTTGTTTTCGCTTTCCTTAAACGTATTTAAAAGTCTTTCTTTCGCCAAGGTATATTTGTTAGGCTTAGTGTCTTTAATAATGTCCCAAATATTTTCTACATACTTCGGTTCCAGTTGGGATATCAAATAATTAAATTTGGTTTCTTCAGTTGTGATCTTATTTATTTGAAACTGTGCTTCTACTTGGTAAAACCAAATGTCGGGTTTCTCTCTCCAAAAAGGTAGAATTTTAATGCTTACTTTATTAGCTTCGGCGTCCATGACGATCGTTGCTTCGATGTTTTCACTGTTTTCTGTAGTCATGTCAAAAATATGGGTCACCAATTTGTTGGGTCTTTGTGCCAACTATTAAATGAACGCCAATTTATGATTCTACAAATAATTTTATCAAAAGAAATAACATATTTTATTTCGTAACATTTTCGAACACAACAACATTTTTTTATCTCTCTAACTCCGTTGCCAAACTAAAACTTATATTTTTTAAAACACGTTCAAATAATAATTTATGTCTCTACATATTTAAATAAGTGTCTGATCTTATTAATCGTTTTACAATTATTATTTTTTATTACAAATTACATTAATATACTATTATGAATTACGGTTGAAGAGATTCGCTAAATGATCCAGAACTTAACTTTCAGCTTCATGTAGAAAGTGATGAATGAAAAATTGTGTGAAGCTTGAGGGGTGCCCCTCGGCGAAATTGGCGACTTTTGTTTGACTCCCTTCCTGCTCGCACGAAACACAGCGGAACAGGAATGACGGCCAAAACATAATTATATTTCAATAAAACATTGGGAAATTTCACCAAAACTTTAAAAAATGGCAATGAACCCAATATGAGCAAAATTAATAAACCCAATAAAATGCATTTTGAATCGAAACAAATATGAATGGAGTAAGCACAGAAAGAAAAGGAAAAAAAAAACAACAACTCACTTCTTCATTAAGCTTGAATAACCTTAGATTCAGGTGCACAGAATTCTCTAATAGCAGTTAGATTTTGTCTAAATTTATGATGAATAGAATCTGTGTACCTCCATCGCCACATAAATTCGGCGGAACACGAATCGAAAATGGCGTCTGTGGTACCGGACTGGCTGTGGTATTTTTTTCTGAAGTCCCTTTTTATGACTGCCCACATACCTTCGATCTTATTGACCAGAAGCAAAAGTAACCTTACCAGCCCGGTATCGAACCTAGAACTAACGGACCTCTGAAATTACATATACCGTTGAACATTTAAAATAACGCTAAAATCTAAACCAATCAGAATAACGATTGGGTTTCTACATCTCCCAGCTCGGCGATCAATTGCGATCACAACTTGGCGAGAATCAAGGGGCACCCTCAAATATAGTCTACCCAAAATATACTTTTAATTTTAAATGTTATTTCAAAAAATGATTACTTATAAAAGGTGTATAATGTCAGGATGGTCCGTTTTTTTGCGCACTGTACAAATGCTCTTTTATAAACGTTTCTAAACTCTATGAAACACATTACAAAATATTTCAAATAGCTGATTATAAAATATTTCTAATAGCTGATTAAAAATGAATAGTTTAGCGCTGTGTAGGAGATATGTCGTAGGAAGGGATCACCCATCAGCAAATTCTTGTTAGAAACATGATAAAATGGGATGAAGACCCAAGAAACAGAGTTAGAAGTTCAATTATACTTATAAGTAACCTCATTTGTTGATTAATATTAAGTGAGGGATGGGTCAAGTATTGGATGTTTCAGTATTTTTTTAATTAAAAAAACTCAATTCGGTTTTATAAAGAGTAAATTATGAAACTTATAGTTATTGTATCGTGGGTTAGTTATGAACATATGTCATATTGTACAAATAGTTAAAAATATATAGGGATTCGTCTTCAGTTAAAAAACAACAACTAGTTTTACACGGCAAACGGTAGGATATTGCGAGATTGCATTAAAAAATAATTATTATTGGATACTCAATAAATATAAAGTGACGTATAATTTCGGAATCAGTGCATAAGTATATCACTATCTTTCTTTACAAAATAGTTATGAAAATTAGGCCTGTCATTTAATTTTTATTCAAACCATGTATCATCTCCATTTGGCATGAGCTCAGGCTCATTTTTAGAAGTCTGAGTCGATGTCTGTCATTCTGATCCCATCGGAAACGGGGGTCCGTAGAATTTTCTTTGAGCCCCTGAATATGATCTGATCAGAAATTCGCAAAGAGAAAGGCTGAATAATATATCATATTGAATATAAACTACTTGGGATCATGAAATTTAGTTCTTTTTAAATTTCACCAGAGCCGGACAGGTCGGTGGAAAGACACTAGACTTGGTAAAGTGAAACGTCTTGGACATTCAGGCTGATGGTTGGATCCCATCCAGTAAAACATTTCAGGTTTTAAACCAGGCACTCTATTAGCACACAACGTATGAGTGTTATCGTTTTTTTTCTTCAGTAACTGCAGGTACGGAACTTTCGTTTTTCATCTTGGAAAATGCCGGAAGTGTTGCTCATTTAACGTTACTTAGTGGGCACCTGTGAACCTAAGTCACGGAGGCGAGCAGCATTACCCACGCCACACTGCCGCAAATACCCGTTTATAGGGTGGGCCACATTCACACATCAGATGACAACACATAGAGAGAAACATCCATGGCCCGAGCGGGATTCGAACCAGCGGCCATTGGCTTCGCACTCAGGCACGCTAACCGCTCGGCCACCGGGCACCAATAAGTGTTATAGTGAATGACCGACATCAAGAGAATGTCGTCTTTCACCGGTGAATGTCAACAATTACATAGTCGCTTTGGTGAATGTCTAATCTATTTGCCATATCCGAGTTGATATTAATTTATTCGTTGATATTATTATATTTATTCGATACATCTACAGAGGATAGATCAGGAACAAAATAAGTGTTCGGAGTACTGGTTAAATGTATACTGGGCAGAGGCACTTGACCTGAAGAAAACATTGATGTGTAGCATACCAGGCAAATCAGGATAGTAGCACTGAACCTTAAAAAATTATTGATGTAAGACATACCGGGCAATTGTATGCCGGGCATTAGAAGTTAACTAGACCTAGTATATATTTCGGACATTTACCAAAGAGACTATGTGATTGTGAACATTCACCGGTGGAAGTCAACAACTACCTATTTTGATCACTTACGGTGACATAAACGCATAAAAATTTGATTGATGCGTCTGAGAGTTGAATGTTTCAGCCATTTAAGAGACGAGAAGGCCGGGGGAAAGATGTTTTGTATTAAAGAAGGTATTTTATAGTTGTTTGTGTCATAATAAGCAACACTGCATTAGGATAGGATTTTTAGTAAATGAGAGACGGAATTATAGACTTTTAACTTATAAATGAAATGATCAGTAGAGAGCGGATATTATTATTATAGATTATTTTGATATTTATGAATTATAATTTGTTGTTGAGCTGTTAGCCTTTATTTTGAAAATATATGTACTTGTCAAATTAAAATTTAATTAAGGCTGTTTTAAAAAAAATTGTGTCGTACTGTATAACTTAAATAAATTATGTATGCTTACAAATTAAAAAATTAATAAAACGTGAATAAATGTTTATTGTAAGTTTAATGAGTTTGAAATTTTTCAAATAGCCTTTTTTCTATAGTTTTAGAGTAAATAATGCGAAAAAAACATTTTCAATAAAATGAGTATTTCTCATGAAGTTACAGAATTTAGTTAAAGGTTTAAAGTTAAATCCTGTATATTCTGACGCAATATAGCATGGCGGATATCTTTAAGAATTCTTCTTTACCTCTTGAAATTCAAATTGACGTTGATGTGTTATTCTTCCTTCCTTTAAAATTTTCGTTATTTCAAAATGGTGCTGAAACAATCATTGGCTCTGTTTCGTATCCACTTTTACTTTTATATTCAAGAAATTCGTCTTACGGTACGTGTGAAATTCGTAAAAGAATTTTACTTTCAGCCGTGGACTTTATTGAAGCCAGCTGTTTTTTTCTTTTTAGAGGTTCGGTAAAATATATATTCTTGGTTTCAGTCCAATTTCCCCCCTATTTTTAAAAGAGCTGGTTGAGTCATAAAAATTTATTTGAATTCTTTCTGTGTGATAGGTTGTTTTTGTAAAAGTTCTGACAGATTATTATTATTTTTTTTCGAAAAATTCATACAAGATGCAAGTCACAAATTTCCTTTGATATTATATTTTTTCAAGATGATTTTTTTTAATCTATACTATAAATGCATAAACAATATTTTTGAACAGAAATTCACCTATTTTTGAAGGAGAATTATATGGGAATGTTGTTTTTGAGTAATTAATCTACATTCAGTCACTGCCATGTATGTCATTATGAAATATTTGATATTTTAGTAGTCACCAATTCTATGGATTTAAAAACTTTTTATTTTGATATCGGAAGATATTTATTCCAAACCCCTCTCCTGTAGAATTAAAATTTCGAAATTGAAGGATAGTTTTCGAAAAAGAAAAACTACCTATTGCTTTCAATTATCTTATTCAAAAATTTAAAACTTCCATAAATTAAAAACTACTATTACGATAACAATTATATTATATAGATATAATGATTATATTATATTATTTTAATGTAATAATTATATTACATTAATATAATAATTATATAAATTTAAAATTACTATTTAGTTGTCATTGTTTTGAAGTCAACTTTAAACACTTATATTCTGCAGATATATATGGAGTGTCCCAATATTATTAAGACAAACTTATAGGGGTAGTAGGGTGCAGCACAAGAATTCAGAATTGCATAGCAATCCCTGGTCGTAAACCCCATAGGAAAGCATTATGACAAGTACAAGAAACAAATGGACATAAGACTGAGATAATTTGAAATATTTAATGGTCAGAGATATTACATGTGCTGTGGTAGATGATGTGTGAAAATGTCCCAAAGTATGTCCAAAGTTTCTACCATTGCTAGCGATGTCAGTTTTATCGCCAGGCCATGGATTTGTAGACTCGCGAAAATACACCTGGATTTTGTTAGATATCCACAGCTGCATGGACGATCCTTGCAACCAGATTCATTTCAGAATCCTCAGGTGTCACAGCATTTTTAACTGCACCTAATGATTCCTAAATCAAAACTCAGTCAACCCCAAATCAATTCTGCTTAAATCAGGAGAGCGTGGTGGCCAGGGAATCGGTCCACCACGTTCAATCCATCTTGTGCATAACATCACTTAAGGGCAAACCGAGACGTTTTCTACCATGGTATGCTATGAAATTTGAATTCGTGTGATAGCTCCAATCTTCTCTTAAATTTGTCCCAAAAATATTGGGATACCCTATATTGTAGGGGGACTGGATGGTTTTGATTTCACCGAAAAAGCATCAATGTGTTACTTTTTTCGACACTCTATAACTTATATAAAATAAATTTGAAACCTGCTAACTATTAAAACTATTAACTTAACTATCAAAACATTGTTTTTCGCAGGAGTTAATAACCATCAGAAAATATTTAATTGCAAACATGTTTTTGAAAAATTGCAAAGAAAATTTTATAATTTATTTTTAGAGTAAAAATTGAGAGAAAAAAAAGAGATACTATGACGATAAAAGTTATAAATATCACGTTAAAGACTTGAAATAACTTTTAATAAGTAATCAAATAATCTATTTTTAAAATTATACTAACTTAAAATTGAGAAATTTTTTTTTAAAAATTAAAAAAAAAATGAAATTTTTGTATGAATTTAAGCATTATGCTATACTAAAATCAATTACCAAGTTTTAACTTAAAAGGTTTATTAGAAGCCAAGAAATCTCGTGCCCAAGGTGAAGACAACTGAGTTCAGAAAAACAGATTTAAAGACAAAATTCTGAATAAATACCTTTAAATGAGTGTTTTATTTTCAGTTTTCTGTGATTAGGTTTCTTTATTTTATTTTTATTATATACTGGGTGTCAAATTCCTAATACTAAAAGAAGATCAGAGCACATTTAAAAAAAAAAAGACAGAAAAAAATCCCCAGAAAGTTCTGCTAGCAAAAAATGTCTAGATTCTTTAAAAAGGTGTTAAAAAATTGCCTTAAACAATTTTCAAAGCAGAAACAATCCTGCATTTGGGTAAATTTATAACGTAGTATTACATTATTTATAAAATTCGCCTTAAATCCAACCTTCCTGTTTTATTCAAGTGCATAAGGATTTATAGAGTTGGTAATGTCCTATTTGAGTATATAGCTGAGAAGTGNTTCATATCGAAGTGGGCGTTACTGCCAAGGTCGGCGTGTTCACATCACGTCCGAAGGTCACCAATGTGGGGGGCGGAGTTATCGACCATGTCAACCCTCATCTATGAAAAGGTACCCCGACATAGAGTCGAGTTAACATGTCTTATATACTAGTGAATTGTAGTTGTAATTTTGTAGTGGTAGATACGCTACAAAAAGGTTTATTAGAAGCCAAAAAATCTTGTGACCAAGGTGAAAACATTTGAGTTCAGAAAAATAGGTTTAAAAACAAAATTTTGAATAAATAACTTTTAATAAAATATTTGAGTTTGCCGATGATTCCAGGTTAGGAAATGGGTGTGTTATTTTCAGTTTTCTGTGACTAGGTTCCTAATACTAAAGAAAGATCAGAGCACATTTTTTTTTCAAAAAGAAAAAAGAAAAGAAAAGAAAAAAATAAGCCTGAAAAGAAAAAGCAGAACGTTCTGCTAGGAAAATCCGTCTAGATTCTTTAGAAAGGGGTTGATAAAATTGCCTTAAATAAATTGCAAAGCAGAAACAATCCCGCATTTGGGTAAATTCATAATTTAGTATTACATTATTTGTAAAATTCGCCTTAAATTCAACCTTCCTGTGCATAAAGATTTATAGAGTTGGTAATGTCCTATTTGAGTATATAGCTGAGAAGTGAATCATCGAATTAACTCCACATTCCAGTAAAGTACACTACAAATGAGATCTCCATAGAGGAGGACGCTCTTAAGCTCATCATCAGTTGATATCATATCTCCAGACTATTTATATGCAATGTAAATAGCCATTGATTAGAGTCGATAGCCATAAATGGTGCTCAGCGAAGTCCCATCAATGGATGGATTGAGAGGATACCCTCTTAAGTCTTTAGAGATGGTTTGGGAAAGACAATGTCATCATTTCTTGGTAAATATGAAGTGGGCGATGACTTGTTAACAATTACGAAATGTTAAGCTTAAATTAATCCACATTGATTTTTATTTTAATTTTATAACCGTCGTTGAACATCAGACCCAATTTTTGGATTTACGACTTCTAATCTTCAACCCCGTAGCCTTGTAATTTCGAACCCGAGCTAGAACACAAGGGAACTCCTGGATCAAGTATTGGGATAAATTTTGCCTTCTTGGAGGACATTTTGATGGAACTAACCCGCATTTGCGTTACATGGAGAGGAAAACCACGAGAACCTCCCAAGGTTAGCCTGACGGCAAAGGGGCTCTAACCCGTGATCCGTCTACCACTGAGGATATTTCACGCCATCACTGTGGTCGGTGCAAGCCGGATGCGGATTCGTTTCGATCAGCCATTGGTGGGATTCGAACCCGGTTCACCTTCTTGGAAGGCGGACTCTATATCCCCTGAGCCATCAAGGCTCAATCCACATTGATTGAAGCCATGTTCATTATCGATTTGTTGATTATTTTTTTATAACTGCCGTTAAAATTGCCATGCTGAAGAATACTTAGGTTCCTAAGAAGGCACTAAAATAAAATTTATGAAATCTCTGAATGAATGAATGAATGAATGAATGAAGCCAATTTAATTTTTTTAAAATTTCTTACTTTCTGACACCATTTTATGAATGAATAAAAAATTGGCAAAAATAGCTTTGTTTACAATGTTCTGAATATGCGATATGAAGTGGGCGTAACATGAAGTGAGGTAAATCTACAAAATGATAAAAATAAAATGCAATGAATAAAATTTCTGAATGAATGCATGAAAAATCTAAATGAAAGTAAAGTAAAATGAATGATATAAAGTATTGTAAATGTGTAAAATGAATGAATTACGAAGAAAAATATATAAAATCTCTGAATGAATGAATGAAACCTAAAGTCAAATTTAATTTCTCCATATTATCTTTAAAAATTTTGGACTTTCTAACACTATATTATAGGCCAATTAAAAATTCTTAAAAATTGTTTTGTTTGCGTAATGTACTGAATATGATGTAAAGTGGGCTTAATATGAAGTAAAGTAAGTATGCAAAATTAAGGAAAATAAAATAAAAAGAATAATATGAAGTAATGTAACTATTTCAAATGAATGAAAATAGAAAAAAAATGAATAAAATTTCTACATGAATAAATTAGAAATATAATAGAAAATAAAGTAAGCTTAGTAATATATAGTAATATAAATATGTAATATAAATGAATAATAATGTGAACAAAATGAATGAATAAACCTAATGTCAAATCAAATTTTCTGTATTATTTTTTTAGATTTTAGACTTCCTGATACCATATTAACAATTTTTAAAAATAGTTTTGTTTACATAATGAACTGAATATGAAATGGGCGTAATGTGAAAAAATGAAAATTTAAAGTGGGCGATGCCTTTTTTACTGTTTGGAAATTTTAAGCATAAATTAATCCAATGATTGAGTGCACTGTTTGATATTGATTTGCAAATTTCAAATCAAATTTCCTAAATTGTTTTTTAACTTTGAAACTTTCTAACATGATATTATAAATGGATTAAAAATTCCTCAAAATAGTTTTATGTACATAATCTATTGAACAAAAGCTATTTAAAAACAATTATCTTTTTATTATGTTGCTTTTGAGTTTACAAGGGTAGAAACTTGAAATCGAAATTCAGATAATTTTTCGTTTAGCTAGAGCATTTAAATCTCCACTGAAGCTCTAAGTGTAAAAATAAGATAAGTTTCATTCGCTTTCTAACCATTAAAAACAGAATTTAATATCCTTTTATCACCAATAGGAACCATCCAGTACTTTCTGACTTACCAGAATGTTAAAATCTTATCTTCAAATTCTTTAACGATGACGATAATAAGATAAGATTCAACTGTTTCACACTAACTAGAAGCAAAACTTATCTACTATGTATCATAACCAAAGTCGCATTACTTTTGAAAGACGTGAAGAGGTATAATTTTGGTGGTAATAGAAATTTATTCCGAAATTGATAGGTCCTATGTTTTTGATTCTAGGCATGATAAGCATAAAATTTTCTCCGTTTTATTATAATTGAAAAATAAAATTTTAAATTTTTTTATTTCATTCAGTTACATTATATTTCTTAATTAGTAGTAATTATGAAATTATGATATCATGATCTTATGATTATTATGATATATTATTATACAAGAAATTATGATATTATATTATAGAAGAAGTTTAATTCCTGTTAGAAAATACTCTGATATTATGTGAATTTTGAAACAAATTTTTATTTGAAAGGAAATAGGATAAATGGTTGAAAAATACAAAACAATGATTATGGTAAAAATGAAAAAATGGACTTTTAAATAAAAGTTTCCAAAATTTAAATACATAATTATTACAAAAATGCTTACAAACCATAAATTTTCTTTGGATGTAGTCATTTTATTATTTTTTTAATACCATTAAAAAAATTCAAAGTTAATTGTTTTGTCATTGAGCTTAACTTTTGCATTTTCTGTTAAATATATTTATAAACTTTATATATTAGTTAATATAACTGTTTATGTTCTTTGCGATGAAAGAAAGAAGCCAAATTGTTAAAATATTTCATTTTGGAAGCATCTTAGGTTAAAAAAAAATAAAAATCTGGAAATAAGCGTGATAAATAAAATTTATGCTAAGCTTTTTCTTTTATTTCAATGAGTAAATTTTATGATATTCCATATTCCATTGTGACATTTTCTATAAATTTAAGCTATATGCTATACAAAAATGAATTATCAAGTTTTAACTTATAAGGTTTTAGAAGCCGAGAAATCTTGTGGTGAAAGTGAAAAGATTTGAGATGAGAAAAACTGATTTAAAGACAAAACTTTGAATAAATAACTACTAATAAAATATTTGAGTTTGCGGACGATTCCAGTTTAAGAAATAGGTGTGTTATTTTCAGTTGAATATATTTAAGAACTATATATTAGTTAATATAATTGTTTATGCTCTTTAGAAAGGAAAAAAGGATGAAAATTGATAAAAAATTTTTAATTTTAGGTTTGTCTTAATTATTTTAGATTATATCTTAAGTAAAAGTAAAAATAAAAATCTGGAAATAAGCATGATAAATAAAATTTATTTTAAGCTTTTTTTTATTATGTTAATTTTATGGCATTCCGTTTAGCTGTTTTTGAATTTTGTTTTTTGCAATAAGAGGAAAAGAATTTTTATGTGATTGTACTACGTTGCTACAGTAAATGGTGATTATATTGAAAACATTTTTTATTTGTTTTCTTCGAAAATCGACAAATACTTTTCATGAACTTTGCAGATAATTCAGGCATATGGTGAGAATAAATAAACAATTTCTTGAGAAGAATGTAGCAAGCAGTTCATGTCTATCTCTTTTCGTATATCTTTTATTGATGTTTGAAATTGCCCATCATTTTTGAGATATTTAGCATATTTCATAGTTGTTCTATGTGTTAATGTAACAGTCTATATGTGTCAATGCATATGCTGCTGTTGTTGGTTTATGTGTGTATTTTAAGGATTTTTTTGATAAATTTAGGTAATAAAAATTATAATTGGTTTTATTTTATTTTACTTGGTTATCAACGCTATCTTTCGGTAAACTTTGTAAATTATTTTGACATATGGTGTGAATAAATAACTAATTTTCTGATCCAAACTTAGAAAACTGCATATTTTATAATTTATTGTTTTTCTTTTATTCATTTTTAAAACTATCGGTTATTTTTGGGACATTAGACATATTTTATATTTTGATCCAGGTTTTCTCCATTTAAAAATTGTTAAGATTTTCTCCTCAGTTGATATAATAAAAACACATAATATATCTTATCAGAATAAAATCTTATCTGTTTTATTAGAATAACTTTTAAAAATGTTTTTCAGAAATTATCCACGAATATTAATTTATGAGATAAGAATAATTATTTGCTTGTCTTATTTTTTCAATTTGCAACGCACTAATTCTACGTTTGCATAGTATAAAATTAAAATCAAATGCAACGAGATAACTTTGAATAGATTAGATATTAAATATTTTAATGATAGTTTTGTTAGAATAAAGTATCTATTTAGAACTATCTATATCAGGATATCTCTCATGAGTTAAATTATATCAAAGAAGACCTAGAAGCTGTTTCCGTTAAAAGTTTTTTTTTTCAAATAAGTTTTTCAGCAATATAATCTGTTTTCAAAAGAAAATGAATTGAATAGCATAAATTGTGTCATTAAATTCAATATGTGAATGTTGAAAAGAACTTTTAGTTAAATACTTTAATTTTTTTTAATCATAAACTTTAGTGAACTTGTTCTGCATTACGGTTGGTATTTACTTTTTTCTTATTTCTCGATTTTCATCCAAATTTCAGTTTTTTAACTTTGCATAATACTTGCCTAAATTGATCAAATTAACTTAATAATAAAAGATGAACTAATAATGTATTTAAATAAGCAATTAAACTAAAAGATAGTTTCGCATAAGCGAACTAAGAACAAAAATATGATAAAAATCACCAGAATGTGGTAAAATTTACCGTGTTTCTGGCTGTATGGGATCACCAAAAGATCGAAAGAAACGAAATTTTTATCGAAGCGCTTTGGTAATGATTTTGGTCAAATTAACAACAGAATACGATTTTATAATATGTGATAAAATTTGTAAATATGGTGAAATTTGGTAATTGTATCCTGAAAGGTAATAACAAACATTTATTTGGTTAAATTTACTTTTCAGTTTTGAATTTTTATTATTTGTGTGGTAAACAAGAACTGCAAATTTGGAAACTAAAATTTCCGGTAAACCATTGCCATGCGAACTGAAAAAATTCCAAATGAATTGTTTTAATACCGTATATTTTGATTTAATAAACCAGAATTACGATGTTTTTTGAAGACCAGAAATGACCATAACCATACAGTACGATAATTTTAAAGAAAATTATTTCTCCGTGTGAGGTAAATAAACGTTAGAATTCATATGATTTGTTTTTTTTTTTTTTTTTAACTTTAATTAAATTTTAGTTCTAGTATTTGTGTATTAGCACGTGCAACCTTTATTTGCTCTTTAAGCATTTTTTAAAAGCGAAATAATTTGAATTTAAACATAGCATAATTTAAATTTCATGAACGCTATAAAAAACAAGAATTAATTATTCAGATAAATGCTTCGTACTAATTTTCAACTCTTCGATCGGAAGATAGGAAAGTAACTTTTTGAATTTATGTACTGTATACAAACTAAACAAGTAATGGTAGGAAACAAGGATTTAATGCGATTTATTTTTATCGAACTCCAAGAGCACTACAATTAAGTTTTTTTTCCGCATGAATAATAAAAATAAATCACTAGTTGTTTGACACAATAAGAGCTGTGTAAAAATACTACATAAAAATAAACTTTCCACCTTTGAATTGCTAAAGATTTTAGAAGTGCCAACATTGACTTATTAAACTTATGCAAAGTTTGCTTTTATGTTTCTACCAAAAGTAGCTTTCTAAAGAAATAAGCTTTTTTAGTTTTTTTTTGAAAACATTTTATGAAGCTTTTCTTGTAAGTTAAAATATTAAAGGAAAGCAGAATAGCGTATAATGGATTATGTTTAGATTTCTTTATTCTTTTTGTTATTTAAATGCTAAGAAAAACGGCGATTTTTTCCTGACGCTGGCGGAAAATAATTTCTTTCAGGTTCTGCTTATTCAGCTGGTTTAGTATGGAAAAACTGTAAGCCAATTTACGCATTGAACGAAATTGCAGGAAGATCAAGAATTTTTTTTTCTTCTTCTTTTCTCGCAATTACGAAATGTAAATTGATTTTTCTTTATTCACCCATACAAAAAATGGAAAGAGATGAAAAGATTTTATAATTCTCGAAATTTTTTATTTATTTATTAGTATTTTTTTTTTTTTTTGCTCTCTGATCAGTGGTTATGTTGTTTAAAACAAATGCTGTTTCTCATTATGATTTTCATTTTGTCGATACTGAAGGGAAAAAGAAAACTAATGCCAAGATTTATCCACCTTCAGCTTATGTAAATGAGGGAAGGTTTTCATATTTCGAAACTTCTTTTGTTTATGTAAGCTGGTAGCATCTTAATGGAAAATAAATTAATTCAAAATATGAAAATAGAAATGGTTACGTAAAGTAATGTTTTTTTTTAAAAATAAATAAATAAATGAAATAAAATAAATAAAAGAAAAACGAAATTGAATAAAGCTAGAATAATGTATTATACTTTTCGGTACGATACAAATTTTCACAGCTGAAGGACAATTTTAAATTTATAAATTGAAAATATAGGGCTTCGTATCTGTTTTCACAACTTCTTGGAAAATATTCTAAATTAATAATTTCCTTATGTTTTAAAGTATAATAATATAAACTTGAATTTTTTTATTATATTTCATACAAACTAATATTTTCCTTTCAATTTATCAATTCTTATAATTACTTGCAATTTTTCATTAAAAAAGTAATCTTCTTCTTCGTTTAAGGTACAACAGCTCCTCCATTTTTATTTTAATATTAAATTTATAAATCGAACTTGACAGCTAAAAAGCTTGACAAATAATGAAGTATCCGGAAAAGGCTTTTAATCAGTTTGTAGAAAAATGAACGCGTTTTCTAGAACATCTAATAAAATTATTATATTTTTCATAAATTAATAAGTTAAAAGCTATTAGAATAAATATATTAATGAAAATAATAAAATCAAGCAAGCTCTCTTCTTAATACTGAAAGAAAATACAAATAATTAAAATCGAAAAGGATAAAACTTCTTTGAAAAAANAAAATCAGAAACTTCAACATTACTGTCAATAACAATATTTTTCTTTTTTTTAATTTTAAGCAAAATAATTCTTAAAAAACTAAAAAAACTCTCTTCTTAAGTAATTTGTACATCAAGCGAGACGATAGTTTCGCCACCAACCTCAAATGTCAGAAACTGCAAGAAATATATATATGTTACCGTGCATGCATGACCGAAATAAAGAGAATGTCAACTTTCACCGGTGAATGTCAACAATCACATAGTCCCTTAGGTGAATGTCTAAAATATTTGTTATATCCGATTTGATATTAATTTATTCGTTGATATTATTATATCTTTTCGATATTTTAATATCTGCTGAGGATAGATTTGGAGAAACATCAGTGTTCGGAATACCGGATAAATGCATACTGGGTAGTGGTACTTAACCTTAAAAGAAAAAAAAAAACATCAGTGTAGGGTATACCGGGCAGTGACACTTAACTAGACCTAATATATATTTCGGACACTTTAAAAGTGACTATGTGATTGTTAACATTCACTGGTGGAAGTCAACAACCACTCATTTCGGCCATTCACTGTAACCTATATACTCTGCTCAACTTCCCATGTTAAAGTCAAAATGAATCATATATTCTATCTAGGGTAGGGGAGAGTGGGGTCAATTGTAACAGGGTACGATTGTAACAGAGCAAATATTTCGAGTGTCGGGTTCTAGATTTGGTTCCTAGGTGGCGAACAAGGTGTATTTAATAAATCTACATGTACACCCCTGNTGCGAGGGGGTAGCGTGGCAGCACGAATTTGGTTTTCCAAGTAGGACCACAAATGCTCTATTGGATTAAGGTCAGGTGAATTTGGGGGCCAAGACATGACTTGAAAGTCACTGGAATATTCCTCGCACCAATCCATGACGATTCGACCCTTATGACATGGTGCGTTATCCTGTTGGTAAACACCATCCCCCGCAGGAAAAACTGTTGCCATGAATGGATGAACCTGGTCTGCAACTATGCTCAAGTAGCTTACAGACGTCAGGGATTATTCTATGAGGATTATGGGTTCTAATGTGCCCCATGAGAACATTGTTCCTGGGCGAGAAACCATGAAAACCTGGATGAGCCCATTGTTATAGATGGGGGGGTGGTCATAATGTAATGGCTCTTCGGTGTATATACTCTGCACAACTTCCCATGTTAAAGTCAAAATGAATCATAAATTCTATCTAGGGTACTGAACTTTGCAGAACTTTGCTTGAATAAGAAGAAGTACAGAAGGAAAATTTTTGGTTAGATCCTTAAACAAAAAATTAAAAAAATAAATAAATAAATAAAAAATAAAAATAAAAAGAGTTGGAAGTAAAAAAAAGCGAAAGAAAGAGATATTAAATACAACGGAGATAAAAGACATTAGATGACGGAGATAAATTTCCTCAAACGAAATGGTCGGTTGAGTTAAAATCCGTTTAACATGTAAACTTATGAGCAGACAGTCAGATTCAAGAAGGTCATGAATCGAGAAGCGGATTAGAGTGTCGGATTTAGAAGGTTCCAATTTAAAATCCTTTTGTTGTTTTAAACCTCTACAAATTACCCTCTCTATTTTTAGCTTATTTAAAATCAGTTCTATCTTTTCATAATTTGGTGATAAAGAGAGGTGATTATGGGATGTTCAGAAACGAAAGCGAAATAAATTTGGTCTCATTTTTCTGAGTCGCTTTTCACCGACATGTTAGTCTTAGCTATGCGAAAGTATAGAATGGGTGATTTTTCTTGGTTCGAATTAACTTATCACGTCTGTCACATTATAGTAGTTAAAGTTTTGGACACACAGAACTAAAGCTGAATACTTTTACGATAAGCAGATTAAGCATTTATTTTTCTAATTGCAATAGATTAATTTCTTTTAAAAACATTTATGTAAGTTTTGCGGTAAATAAAACTGTAAACATTTGCTTATGGATGTTTGTCTGTATGTAAACAATAACAAATTTCCCAAGACCGGAAGAAATTCAGAAAACTTCCGATGTACCCTTCCGCTTATGTTATGCTTAGGAGGCGTTGTGTGAGCAGGCTTGATATTCTAGGAAGTTTTATTATTGTGATTTTTTATCAAATTTACGCGAAATTTTACCATGTAAAAGAGTTTTCTGTAATTTAAAAAATCTTACAGATATCGAGTCGTTAGACAAATTTGAACAAATTTAAGAAAATTATTATCACAACATAATTATTATCACAACATATCACAACCCTTATTTGGCTATAATTGTGAAAACTATCGTTGGTTGTTATTTTATGGGTAGCATAGTATGCTTGCGTGGTCCTCTAAAGACCTTAGTTATTTGTTTCGTTGAAAGTTGAATTGAAAAAACGCCTAATATTGTGAGCACTACAAGTTTAATAATATTGCATGGCGTGCTTCTTCAAGCTTATGTCGTACAAATCAATCGGAAGTTGTAACGAGGAAGTCTTACGGCGAGTTTTAACCCTTAGCGCCACCTGTATTCCCTAAATTGATGTTTTTGAGGGCTAAGGGCTTTCTGTATGATGCTGACATTTTTCCTATTCTTTCCTAGATGCAAGATCTCCGCATGGAAAAAAAATTAAAAAAAAAAAACTTTTCATAAATTAAAAAAAAAAGAATTTGTCTGTGTCTTTCTCAAAAAAAAACTTTTATAAATTAAAAAAAAAAAAGAATTTGTCTATTGTGTCTTTCTCAAACAGAAAAAAAAGAAAGAAACGCCCTCTACTATCCGAAAAAAACTACTAGTCTAACGCCCTCTACTAGTCTAAAACTTCAAATTTCAAGATGCTTCCCATTGTGATGACTCAGTTTCTTCGACCCATCAGAGCTTTCCTTTTCCTTATAGGAATCTGGATGCCGGTGGGATCTGTTTATAAGCTAAACAAGTCCCTGAAAATGGACAGTTTTTCTTACTTGGTCAGTTGCTGGATTGAGTAAAGTATAAAAAGGAAAACAAAGTATAAATATAGAAACAAATTTCTTTAGCATGCCGAAGTTTTTAGATTTTTAATATTAAAAAAAGTTAATTTTAAATTAAGTATAAATAAAAAAAATATTATGTTGGTATATATTAGTATTAATAGTAATTATTGATGATACATCTCATACAAAATCAGATAATGACGACAGATCCGAACTTTCTCGTTGGAATTAAAATTAAAATGGTGTGTTTCAGTTTTTCCGCATGAAAAGTTCTTTGGTTGCCATTAACATAAAATTATAAATTTATAAAGGTGTTGTTTATTTTCCAAATAGTGTTTTTACTCTTAATTCAAAAAAAAAGAGGCAGAGGGGGTGCGATTGTTCTTATTTTCCAGTGGCGCCATCTATGGCCAAGAATTCGACTTCTGCCACACCATACGTCACACCCGTTTATAGGGCGGACCCATTCATACATCCATTCATTCATTCATCCACAGATCGTTATTTTGACCTGAATCATAGAACGATCGATCTCCAATCCAGTATCCCAGAGGTATTGATTTGTTATGGGAACATAGAGGACTTTTGCGACTCGACAGATTTAACGTGCATCAGTCACTTTCATACACGAAGAGTCTTCGGCCGGCGGGGTTCGAACCCACGAACTCTCGGACATGGGCCCAGCGTCCTACTGACCAGGCTATCCCGGCCATACAAGAATCTTCTCTTCATCCCAATGCTCAATGACTTCATAATATGATGATAGATGCGGGCGTTGAACTCTGGGAGATTATAAGAAAAATAAATTAGTAATACAATAAAAAAAAATTAAGTAACAATATTGTTTTTCCACTGTTTTTAAATTTTTCATTATATTTTTGTTTTTATTGTTGTTATTTTGCTTTAATTTATTTTTATTATGAAGTTAGTTAATTTTTTGTTACATTTATTGATATTTGTTTCTTTTTTTATTTCTAGTAAGTTAATTTTTATTGTTCCAATTACTAGTATGGAATATATACATGTTGGAATATAATTATTTTTCAACATGGACAATTCAAACATGAGCACATTTAAATGTTCTTCTTGTCATTTCTTGCATATCAATTTTTTCGAAAACACACCATTAAAAAACATTATAATACTATTGATATTGTAACACGAATTTTAAACCAAATCAAAAACTTTTTTTCATATTTGTGATCATTTCGGTGCGACTTACAATGAGGGAGGAAATTTCAAAAAGCATTTGAAGACACTCATGAGTGTGCTGAAACAACTTATGGTTGGGTTATACCAGGAACAGCCTCTGAACCTTAAAAAAACATTAGTGTAGGGTATACCGGGCAAATGTATTCCAGACAGTGGCACTTAGTTTAAGAAAACATCAGTGTAGGGTATACCGGGAAAATGTATTTCGGACTGTGGCACTTAACCTTAAAAAAACATCAGAATAGGGCATATCGAGCAAACGTATTCAGGTCAGGGGCACTTCCTTAAAAAAAAGCATTAATGTAGGTTAAACTGGGCAGTGACACGTAGCCTGAAAAAAAACATGAACGTAGGGTAAACCGTCCAATGACACTCAATTCGCTTGATTAATTCAATTTAAAAAAATAATAAACATGGATTATTATGAACAGCAGCATTCGATACACAAATATTTTCATTAATCGAAGGACTATTATAATTCTTTCAGCCCAATGCTTTATTACATTAAATACTGTTCTTTACTTCAGGTTTTAATCACATAACTTTTCAAAAAAAATTATTAGAAATAAATAACAGTTTTGTGCTAAAGTATTATCACTAAAAAACTGTACTATTCTTTTCTAGGCAATTTTTTTAGAACGCGCGATTCAAACAAACATGTAAACAAAAACATGAATTCTGAACATGATTATAAAAATTTAAAAAAGACGTGAGACTCAGTAGCACTAAGTGCCGCAACAATTAAATAAAAAGATTATTAGAATATATAAATTTTATTTACAAAGTATTTGGATATTTGGAGAGACACAGGCATAATACCAAACCTACTTCGAAAGACATAATTATATCATTAATTACTTGCAAAATTAACTTGATGCTTAGGGCAATCTTAAAAATAAATATCTATCACAGATCTGGTAAAAAAAGTTAATTTTCGCATCTATCGTTAACGTCATATTATGATGTCATTGAGCATTTAAAGGAAGAGAAGATAGATTCTATTTAAGCGTTATTAAAGTAGACCGATAATTTACATTAAGATTTTACCAGTAATTTTCTTTTCTAATCCTTCCTTTCTGTTTTTCTTTTATTATATTGATTATCATTATAAATTAAAGTATCAAAACTAAAAGTGCTGTTTCTTTATTAAAAGGAAATTCTAAGAAAATAAACTTTTAAACAGTATGTTATGATAAACATATTTTGTGATAAGCACCTAAACTTATTAAGCTCTTTTATAACTATTAAACAATAATAATTTACTATTATTATTGTAAAACATTATTAGGGATTAACTTTGAGCCCTCTTATTAAATATTTATTAGGATAAAATACACTTTACAAGTGTTTTTTAAAGCTGTGCCAAAAATTTTATAGAAAGGGTAAAATGATAAGATTTAAATTTTATTCCAATAGTTGAAGCTCTCCTTTTAATAAGCACCCCTTTTTGCTAATATAATCGTGTGAGCTGATGAAGGGATTAAATCTTTTCATTATTTTGTTTTCCAACTTCTTAATATGTATATTTAAAAAAAAATTTTTTTTGAAATATTTTATTTCAATAATTTTTCATTTTCTCTTTTCATTAATCTTTATTTTCCGTTGTTTTCTCTATATTTTTATGAGTTCTATATACTTGAAGCTTATGAGCAATAAATAAAACTTATTAATATTCTAAATTTTCTTCGTTTTTCTCTCTTTTCTTTTTATCTATTTTGTCTTTATTGTGTTATATATATTGTGTTATATATAAGTTGCTTCATTATGAAAAAAGCTGGTACATTTCTTTTTATAACAAAAAATAAAGATGAAGGAATATAAAAGGATATGATATCGAGGAATAATTTAAATTTAAATTCCAGACCAATATCAAATGCCTCATACAATTAATTTTGTGAATCAGCTTTGTGAAAATATATGCTACCTTTATTTTCGTTTTAAATTCAAGTTCTACTCTTATAATAATTTCGGGGTTTGAGGTTAGAGTCAGTCTTATCTTAATTGGGTACTTGTATTCTAAGAAGATGAAGATCATGAATACCCACACATGTGGCCTATGACGTCAGGGCCAGCTGATAGTTTATTAGCAAAATGGCGTGTTTAACTTGAGCCAATTAAAACTATTAAAGTTTCCCCACATATCAAAATTTCTTCACAGACCATTAATGAAACCAAGTAGATTTTGCATAAGATTCTTAAATAAATTATCGAAATGCATACTCGTTTTTTATTGCAGCTAATAAAGTAATAGTTTCAACTTAGTTCAGAAAATTGTTCTTAAATAATTCATCGAATTTTCCATTACATCTATTAAAATAATAAAGATCTTCATTTTGTCAGAAATAAATAAGTAACGACTGTCAGAATGTTAGAAAAAGTAATGAAACCAATTAGCTTCCGAGAAAAATTCTTAAATAAATTATCGAAATGCTTACGCGTTTTCTATAACAGCTAATGAATTAATAGCTCCAATTTAGCTCAGACAATTGTTCTTAAATAATTTATCGAAATACACGAACAAATATAAGCTGTTAGAAGAAAAAACATCAAAATAAATTTAGCTTCGATAGAAGAATCTTATGGAAATATATTATAGAAATATATACGCGTTTTCAATAACAGTAGCTAATAAAACAATGGTAATACATAGCAACAAAGCCAACCTATATTTAGTTCCTTATTGAACAGCAGCGGCTATAGAAGTAGTTGCCGGTAACAAAAGTATGAAAGACTATAAAGTTTCCTTAGGGGTGTTAACATACAAAAAAGGTCTTGGAGCAATAAACATTGCTGTACAATGTAAGGAACAAAATGAAGAAAGCTATACCATCGCTGTCTCTAACCGCCAGGGAAAATAATTGAAACTACCTACACAGGAGATTGTTATATGGCTTGGTTCAATGCAAATAAAACGTAGCAAAGTTTTGGGCTAGTTTGTTCAAACAAAAGGGGCTGTGTAACTAGAAAAGCACGCTTATTTCCAGATTTCAATTCTGTTGCCTCAACGCTGGTATTATTCGAAGCAAGAGTTTCATTAAATATGAATTCTTAACAATAATTATCACTAAAATATTGTTTTAGAAAGTTGATAATACATTTTACTCTACTTGGTAACACTGTAAAAGACTGTTGTGAATTATCTTTCCGAATTTGGCGATGAATTGTGTGAACGATTATATTTTACTTAACTTAAATATAGTATTGAGTGTTCTTGAATCTCAACACCAATAATTTATAAAGATTGCACCCATTTGTAACTCATTCGTGAAGAAGTTCGTGTTTTTTCAGAACTCCGTAAATTTGACAAATAGTTAGTGTATATTTAAAATATTTAACTAATATCTTGTGTAAAACAATGGCCAGGCTTGTTTTAAACGTATGACAAATACTTTTCGACTATTATTAAAAGCTCAAATGTGAATAACAACGCAATTTTAAGATAACGACAATATGGCAGCTTACATACGTGAAGCGTACTGGTGAAATGTTTTTCTTGAAGGATGGAATTGACAAACTTTTCAATTCCATCCTTCAAGAAAAACATGTAATAGCTTATTTAATACCAAGTAAGTTTCAATCCTCTTTACTAAATAATAATAAAAAATTATGGCCGATTATTTTCCAGGTTATTTCAATCTTTTGAATGATTTGATTAACTACTCATATAAACTGTTATAAATGTATGTTTTTATTTACAAATCTTATAAGATATTTATGTTCTTATAAGATTTATATAAATCTGTTACTTATGTAATTTAATTTTAAAATATTTAACTGCTAGTCATACAGTTTTTGTTCAGATTTATATTACTAATATTACTATTTGGTCTATGCTGTGTATATGTTTGAGTATCAAACTATTTTATTTATACTAAATAAAGTAACTACGCATTCCAAATTTCTGATTCTTGCTTTAACTATGCAACTATGCATGCCAAATTTCTGATTTCTGATTTTGTATCTAGAAAGGGTGTTTTGGGACTATCCCATCGACCTGTCAACGCTCGCGAAGAGGGGCAAATACTTTGGAGCCATCATAATGAAGAACCATTTCCAAAATAAACATTCTAAGCACATAAATTTATCAAATAATAATAAAATAATAATAACAAAAAAATGTAAGTGAAAAATACTTAATAAAAAATATAATAAAAAGAATCAATACAAAGTAAAAACTTCTATTTTTTTATAATTACGCATTGAATTATTCTTGAATCCAACCATCTATACTATATTCTTGAAAGTATGCCACTGCATTCTCTTCGATGCCAAGCAAATCCCAAATTCGAATAATTTTGCAGCGGAGTAAAAGTATATTTCAACACGCTTCAGAACTCTCGTAGTCAAAGATTGCACAGTAAATAATATAAAATTTGCTGTTATTGGCTTCAGAAGCTACCTTTTGGCGATAATATCGGGTTTGGCGAAAATGGTCTCCGAGATAATCCCTAAGAACCCTCAAAAGTAACTTCACTGATTTTTTTGTGTATCATATCTAACTGTAATTATAAACTAAGTTAAACCCATTTGAAATACTTTCTAGCGTAAGATTTTAAGAATTTAAATTAAATTTTTAAATCCTTAAAACTAATTCCTTTTTAAAAAATTCAAATTTTAATTTTTTATTGAAATAAGAAGTTAAACTGAAATAAATAGCATGCAATAACAAAACTTGCAGAAACAAAACAAATCATTGAACTATGTATACAAATCATACAACAAAGCTATGAAAATAATTCTCAATTAAATAAAGCTATAAGCTAGAAAATCTTTTACATCATGAAACATTTTATTTTATTACTGACGTTGAACAGCCGACCCAATTCAGTGTTTCTGACTATCAGTGTTCAGCTCCGTAGCCTTGTAATTTTGAATCCAACCCAAAAGGCAAAGGAACTCTTCGATATGTCATTGGGTCAAACTAGCCTTCGCTAAGGACTTTTTGATGGAACTGACAGAGATTTGCTTTACAAAGAAAGAAAGACTACGAAGACCTCCCACGGTTAAACGGATCACAAAGGGACTCTTACCTATGATCCGTCTACTACTGAGGATATTTTACGTCAGCACTGTGATCTGTGCGAGCCGAGAACAGAATTCATATCTGGATCACCTCATTGGGAGGCGAATGCTCTGTTGCATTTATATACATTTTATTTCTTATTTTATAATCGTCGCTGAACAGCAGAACCAATTTCATGGGTTTACGACTACTAATGTTCAACTCCGTAGCTTTGTAATTTTGAACCCAATCCAGAAGCCAAGGGAACTCCTGGATCGAGTATTGGGAGACATTTGCCTTCGTGGAGGACTCGTTTATATACATTTATAAAATTCTATGGAAAACTCTTTATATGAGAACTACCACTTAAACCGGTCGACAGAAGGAGCTTTAAAATAAGCAGTTAAGTCCGTTGTGTCTCCGTATATAAGTACAGTAAATTTGGTACTGACCGGTTCAGAATTGCAGATTTGTATAAGGTACACACACATACACACATATGAACAAACAGTCTGCTTTATTTATATTAATGTCTGGTAATGTTTATGAAATATGAACAACAAATTGTTTTGAAATTAAGATCCATGGTTTTCAAATTCATTTCATTTTTTATATGTTTTCAAGAAAAATTGTACGCAATAATAATGATAATAATACTAAAAAGAAATATTCAAGGAAAATTGATGTAAATAAATAAATAAAATACGCATATCCTCCCCATCCTTCTTTATATTTGACAAATACTGGAATCCAGAAATTTCAACGAAGCAGAAACTAAAGCTGTTCTACTATAGAATTTCGATAATCTAAACATCATGCGCCTCTTGAGTATTTTTCTATTGATCTCATACGCTCTATTTTGTACTTTTTTAGAATTTCAACAGTTTTTCAGAGGCATATTCTAGTAAATGAGACCATATTCGTTTTCAAAAGATAGAGAATAAAAACATTCAAAACACAAATATACAATATTAGTTTAAAATACTATAAATCATCTGTATGTAATTGTAGCATGATGAAGGATTAATGTCATAAAATCTTCTTTTATACCTTATTGTGGAATTTTCTATAACTTTTATTTACTTATAACTTTTATTCATATCCTGATCCCTATGTAAAATACAATAACAAATAGTAAAATGCAATAACAAATAGAAGATTATATGTAACTTTCTATTATAGCTTTTAAACCGTTTGTGCTGGTGTCTTTAAATTTTAACCCTAATCCTTAAGAATCATTTAAAAATTTCAACTAATCAGCTTGACAAGAACATTTGAAAAATAAGTTTTTCGTTTCGGTTTAACAATAGGTATTGTTTTAAATTCAACTGTAGTTGATTCTGTTTTTTCAAATATTTAAAATATAGCAGCAGTAATATTTGAGTTTCCAGTTCTGTTTGATCAAAGTAAGTTTCACTGGGAATCTTTTGCAGATTTTTCAATAATTATTTATTTTTAAATCATTATGTAGGAAAGTTCAAACAAAATGGACAAGTGTTGATTTCAACACCGAGAAAAAAAAGTGTGGCCAAAACTACCAGAACATGATATATACCTTGTTTCTGTCTTTGTAGGAACATTAAAAAGTTCGGTAATTATTACCGAAGAGCTTAGCTTGTGACTTTGGTAAAATTAACAACAAATTAGGGTTTTACAATTTGTAATAAAATTTGGTATATGTGGTGAAATCTTGTAATTTTACCATTCCATTTTACCATTTGTCCAATTTTACCATTTACCAGCATAAAAAACTATTTATTTGATTAAATTAAAAAAAACATTTTCAGTTACATTTTTCAGTTGATTCATTTCCAATTTTGTATTTTTTACTAAATATGTAGTAGGAAGAACTATAATTTTGAAAACCAGAATTTTTGGAAAATCGTTATTAATTAAACGGAAAAATTACCAAATGGATGGTTTAACTACTGTGTATTTTTTTTAAAACCAAAATATACGGAATTAAATCAGCTATTTTTTTTTACCAGTAATGTAATTTTACTACAGTGCGGAGATTTTACCAGAATTTTTTTTTTGTGACTTTATTAATAATTCGAAAACTATCTGAAACCTCGTGTTCATTTTTTAAAATTATTTATTAAAATGTTAAATTTTTGGGAGCATTTATCGATGGTGATAAATCTTGACTATCATTACATCTTTATTTTTATGAGTTGAATTCCTAAATCATGCTTTGATTTATCTAATTTTGTAAAATGACTCCAAATAATAACAAAACAAAATCAGAATTATTTTAACTGATTTAATTGGGTTGTAAACTTATGACTATCAGTTTTATATCAGAAATATATGGATATCATTTACGAGTATAATTATGTAGTTTTGATTAATTACGAATTGAGGATTTAATATTAACTGACCTATTGTTTCATATTGAATTTAATTTCTTTTTTAGCTTCTCAGATACTAATTTGAGTTCTGAGATTTGAATATTGAGATTTGAAATTTCTTGTTTGTTCACTTAAAATCCAAACATGTGCTATGTAGCGATTGCTAATTACCTTTTATGATTTCGTGCGAAACAATGTTTCATGAAATCCATTTATGAATTTTTTAAAATAAAACAGTTTTTTGGAAGTAAGGGGATAATAAAATAACACGATGCTAATGCAGAAATAATCTGAAGAAAAAGAATAAAGTTGAAGCAACTACAATAATTATTACAAAAATGTATACTTTACAACTTCTGAATACTTGTTTTATCAAAAAATATTTTTTAGAATCTTGATACCAATTAAATTCAAACATATTCCTTTATCGTACTTTATCCAGGAAAAATAAATTCTACAATCATTCCAAAAATAAGGGTATAATTATTTTCAATTTGCTATAAAACATACCTCTATATTTTGGAATATCATACCTCTATATTAGTTTCTGATCGCTTTTCAAACATTTATTTTGCTGAAACCATTTTCAAATTATCTTTACTTCATAGTAGAGCAGAATATTTTATAAGCTTTTGTGACACTTTCTCTTAAGCTTTGTTGTCAACAATTTTAATGTTTTACCCTTTTTTCTAAAGAGTATCAAAAGTGATAAAACACGCTAGAGATGACTTTCTGAGTGACGTTGTAAGATATAAGAAAATAGATAAAATTTTTTATTTATACTTAGTGAAATTTTTTTTCCGTCAAAACTAAACTCCAGAAATTGGTAATTTTTTTGTGGTTGGATTTTACAAAATGCAGCAATAAACGAGTCTTTTGAAAGATGCGTAATGCTTTCTATCGAATCAAAATATATTTTGCAAAACAGTTCAGTTCTAAAAGAAATTTTAATTTTGCAGCCTATATTTTTGTTTCTGATTAAGACTATCTATCTATCTATCTATCTATCTATCTATCTATCTATCTATCTATCTATCT
>NC_092205.1:14364748-14446512 GCF_043381705.1 Parasteatoda tepidariorum
GGGTGATCAAATGAAAAGGTACGAAACGACGTAAAAACGTAACAATTAAATATTTGCATATTCCGCTATGGGAGAACGTAGCGAGACATCTCGGGATGCGATTGGAGTCTCTGACTGGGATCGGAGCATGCGCTGGTGCCCGCATGAGCAGGAGAGAGCAGAGGCTCTTATCAAAAGCGGCGTCCAAATGATGCGGCAGTCCGTATGAGGACCGGATGGCGTTCGCGTTGCAAAATTCGACGATTGAGGAGCTGCGAGGTGTTATCCGATTTCCTCGAGCACAGAAAAACCATTACCTCCGATGTGTACTGTGAGACACTCTGACGCCTACGCAGGTCCATCAAGAACAAAAGACCGGGGCTGCTCACGTAGCGTGTGGTTCTGCTCCACGATAACGCGCGTCCACACGTCTCCAGACTCACACATATGGAACTGACCAAGTTCAAGTGGGAGACGTTGGACCATCCGCCCTACAATCCGGACTAGTCGCCCTGCGATTTCCATGTGTTTGGTCCACCTGAAAGGGAAGCTCTTCAACTCGGACGACATACTCAAGGACGCTGTGAAGGACTGGGTCTCGTCAAGACCACAGGAATTCTGGGAACAAGGAATCCTGCGGCTTGTTCATCAGTGGGATCGCTGTGCACAGGCCTATGGTGTATATTTTGAATAAAGTCTACATTTGTACCCACCGTGTCGTTTCGTACCTNTTGTATATATTTGTATATATATATATATATATATATTGAAAATGCATAACTTGATAGTTTTAATGATGAATGACGCTTAACACATTTAAATAGGTCTAAAGTAGTCAAAAATTCAAAAATTTAAAAAATAAGCAACTGATTTGTTACGAATTTAACTTTTACGTTAAAACTGATTCAGTATTTCTCGCAGAAAAACTATTAATGGTATTTACCTTTTCAAAAATGTTACTTATTGACAAAGCTATCAGTCAAAGTTCTTTTTATAAATAGCTCATAAACTTGGATGTGTTATTAGGTTTCATCTTCTTCTGTGATCTTTAATTAAACGTTGTTGAAATTTTAGAATTTTTATGTGGCAATTTAGTGTAGTTATTTTCATTATAACTAGAAAATAAGTGGATTTGGATTTAAAAAATAGTTTTTTTTCTCTTGGATTGTATTTAAATTTGAAGTCTATAATATATTATATGTTATTTAAATAAAAATAACTTTATCTGATTTTTTTTACTGGAAATAGTTCTTTCGTAATAGAATTTTTTTTTCAACATATAAGTAGTGTAATTTCAGTCGACACAATATATTTCACGTAAATTAGCGATACAAGTATTATTCTGTTAGATTGAAAAATGCATTTGTGGTATTTTACTTCTTTAAGGCTGATCATCAAAAGTGTTGTCATCCCATGAAACAATCTTTTTCAGAAACCACTCTTATAACTGTTGTGAATTTGTAATATCTAATAATGTTATATTGCCAAATTTTTAAAAAGTGTAATTAAAAAAAATTTTTTTTGGATCTATCTGCGTCTTAAAGTTGTTAAATTGTATTGTATAGTTAGTATACATAAAATTTAATTCTAAAGGGTTGATTTGAGTTAAAAGCGCACAATGAGTTGTGTTTTATTTGTATTGGCAAAAGAGCTTTAAAAGGTACCTTCAAATAAGAATACAATTGCCATTAAATAATTTTTATTACTATAATTATCCATTAAAATACATAATGAATCAAATATCTTTGTAAAATTGGGACTTATATATACAGTTTAAGTACAATTACTAACATACGGAAAAGGTTATTAGTTTTCTCTCTCCCACCGGAACTAAGTTTTCTTTATTTCCTGTGAATGACCTTCTTGATGAAAAACAAAAATATGACTAATATCCTAACTATTTTGTTATCAATATATGAACTACACTGTTATCCATATCTATTTTGGTTTTTGCGAACATGAGTTTCATGAGGAAATTTCGCAAAAAAAAGCACGTTTTTTCTTTTTGTCTCTCCTGCCTCTTAAAAATATTTCTGGTTACTACACTTGACAAAGCTAACATTTCAACATTACCAAGAATACGGCAGCCTGTTTAGAACATTTTCCAACGAGTTTTTCAACTAACGCTTTTTATTGCTAAATTTAGTTTTTTTTTTAAAATTAAAGATAATTAAACTTAAATATACCCTGTTTGAATATTTATTCTAATATTTAGGTAAAACAGCCGACCGCAGCCTATCTATCCCATTAACCGTTAAGTTTTCTGTAAAGAACAATTTTTACCTTTACGATTAAGAAACCGTTTACAACTAGCTTGGCTAAGAAACCAGAACAATACAAAACTATACATTTTTTTAGCCCTTTACAGTATGGTTTCAAGAGCGTAAGAAATAAGTTTAATTGGACATTGGAGCTAGGCTTTTCGTTACGTAAGGGGCATTGCGGTAGGTTGTAATTGAGTTGTGTTTTATTAAATGAACCATGGAATGTAGTTTAATAAGTTTATTTGGTCGTTTCACCTATCGTAACTATTAGAATTTTTCGTAGTATGCAGCCTTATGGTGCTGCCATCGATACGTTAATGAGAGTATCGAATCCTAATAGTCCAGGGTCACCAATGGGGGAATGCAGGATGCTGGAAACTCTTCGCTTGTTGGAGGAAATGGATGGAGGAAATATTGTGGCGTCAGCGCTGGGACTCGAACCCCCGTTCTATCGGTCATGAGATTGAGAGATTAGCCCTGTCGGCTATAATAATATGTACCTATCTGTAAGGAACTAAGTGGCTTCATTAGAGGGGACTAATAACTGCGATGAAATTCTGGTTGTTAAACCCGTATTAGATGAAAGTAATTATTAAACAGTTTTTCTCTCAGTTAACAGCTTGAATGCCCCTTATTCATGGTTATTTGGCTGTTTTATTTGAATAGGGTAAAATGATTGTGATTTAATCATTTTTTCCGAGAAATTTCTAACAGTGTAACACTTTTACTAAATAACAATCCAATTTTAATCAATATGCAATTTCGGTTCTCTGGAAGCTTTTGCAGTTCGATGAGGAATAAATTTATAAGTGTTATAAATCTTGATAGCAAAATTATCAACATTATTACTTAATTCGAGTTAATAAGAAACCTAAATTACTATCTGTAGCATAAATATGGATAATAAAGTGTAGCAAACGTGGTTCAGTAGCTGTTAGCTCTGTAAAATGTTAAATCTGAAATGTGATAAGTTTTAAATCACAAGAAATAAGATTTTATTTCATGAATATATATCTAATCACTCAAATAGCACGTCATGATAAATTAATCATAGTGAAAATCATTTTTCTTTTGCAGTTGGATTCGTGATGTTAATAAAACACACGTTTCAATGTTTAAGTTCATAAAAAGAATTACCGAATATTTATGTCTGGTTTATCAAATTATAATGAAATTCATCGTACCTTTCGAAGTTGTTATACATTTTTCACTGCGGCAGAATTTCTTCGGGCTCTCTGTGACATATCTTTCTGCAAGATACTTTTGAAAATTACAAATATACATGCTACTAATTTAAAGTAGCAGAAGCGTCAATTTCAAAGAGAAAAAAACTTTTTTAATTGAAGATGTAATATTTTTTTAAAATTCTAATACGTCGATATTCTTGTATTTTGAAGGGGGAAAAGACACTAATTATTTTTTTTTTCGTCTTTAGTAAATCAACACCACATTTAAAAAAATCGTGAAATCCGTAGCAGTAACTATGGCAGAAAAGATTGACGGCAAAATCACGCAAATCGAACTCTTAGGACAAAAAGGGGCTACTAAATGCGTGTTTTCAGTTTGAGATTCAGTTGCTGTTATGAATAATACAGTATTAAAAATATTTGATTTTAAAAGCTATGTGGAAATAAATAGTAATAATTGAATAAAAAAATAGAATGAAAATTTCTGCAGAAAAAAAAATCAAAACTTTTTACTTCATTTTTTTAATTTTTATTCAAGAACAAAATGATTCTTCGTGCACCACTGAAAAAGTACAACACGTGGCTTACAGACGTAAGTATGGTAGCAAACAATGTAGGATTTTTAAACAGAAATGCATACTAAAAGGGCATGTAAAATTTAGAAAGGAAAAATAATAATAATGGAAAAAATAATTAAAAATAAAAAATAAAAAACATTTACAAAAAAAGATGAGGAAAAAGAAAAATTTAAAAATATAGTACACAAGATTTATAAATTTGCATTAAAAACTGAATCAATGAATTTGCAGAAAAGTTTGAAGATGGTTTTGTTTTTTACTTCATTATTCTTTATTTTTCATATACTCTCAAATAAGAACGGAAAAATCACAAGCATTTTTTCCCCACTCCGATGAGCGATAAAAGCATCTTTTGAATATAATTCCGAAGAAAAGAAAAAAAATCTTTCAAAAATTTCTGCAGAAAAGAAAACCAAAGTTTTTTACTTCCCAAAGGAGGAAAAAATCTTTCTGTAAGAACTCAGTAACGTTCTGCGACAATGCCGCCGTGTCGCCACGATTCTGTTACAGGGACATTTTCCTTGCGCCTATAAATGAATTGAAAGATAGAATTGTGGACAAGGCAAATCAAAGGAAAAATTTAATAGAAATGTTAAAATGAAAAAAAAAATTGTAAGCAGCTCACACTAATAAGTAAACAAGCTATATTTTCTTATTATTTTCATAATATGAGCTAGGAGTTTCATGTGCTCCTAGCTCATATTATGTGATCAAATTTTTCTTAATAATTACTATAGAATCTGTATTCATTTACAGCCTCTTCCCCTAACAAAATTATGTTGTTGTTGTTGACGTATGCCTGTTTAGGCAGAGGGGGTGCCATTGTTCCTGTTTTTTTCCAGTGACGCCATCTATGGCCGGGAATTCGACTTATGCCACACCATACGTCACACCCGTTTATAGGGCAGACCCATTCATATATCAATTCATTCATCCACAGATCGTAATTTTGACCTGAATCAGAGAACGACCGATCTCGGCCGGCGGAGTTTGAGCCCCCGAACTCTCGGACATGGGCCCAGCTCCCTACCGACCAGGCTATCCCAGCCCAACAAAATTATAAACAGTATTTATGAGATTATATCGGAGGAACATAGTACCATAAACAATGCTAAAATATTAGGTTTGTTGTGACTATACATTTAGCTTCGGTTAGACGAAATCGAACTTTCACGTTAATGTATAATTTGTTTTGGAAAAATAAATACAGGATGTTTCGCAGCAGATACAAGATGAAAAATCTGCGCATCGATGTTTAAAGAAGGACGAAACAATCGAAACCTGTTGAATCGCTAGTGAGGAAGGAAACATCAAAATCAGTTTTACTGCCCTTCAACTTTTATACGTGTTTTCGGCAATCAAACAGCCTTCTGTCCCGCACTCCAGAACAGTGATTCGCAGATTTCTCTTTTTTAGTTTAAATATTAATTAATGACCTTTAATGTGATTCTTAATGTCCATATATTTCAAGCTTGAATTTTGCCCATGTCTTCATAAAAAGTATGTTATGAACAGTCATTATCCGTGCATTTAAGAAACGTGCAATTAATATATTAATTAACGTGAAGGAAGTTCTATTGTTTATTTGGTAAGAGCAGGAAAATTTTCAAATAAGACACAATATATCAAGTGACATAAAATTGATCTTGAATAAATAAGAAACAAAGTTGAATTTATAAGCTCTAATTTAAAAAAAAATAAATCATTGGTGCTATTTAAAATTAAAAATTTTCTCTTTGATTTTGGGTAGCTACGCTAAAGTTCAAATAATTGAAATGAATTTACAAAATGTAGTAAAAAAGAATTTCAATTTTTAGAGAGCAATGCAAAAACTTTCTTTTTTTGGTAAATATTTAGGTACAGTAAATCTACAAACCCTTAGATGCAACCTATTTACATATTTGAAAGAAGTGTGATAAATATTAAAAGAATGAATTTTCAATTTTCAGACACCAAACAGAAAAAAATGAAGGCCTATGTAATATTTGTTTATAAATGAACAAACCAAGAGTTGGAATCCAAACTTTGAGATTCGAGACCATTTGAAAGGAATTATTACTTTAAAAATAATAATAAATAAAACTATTATTATTTATTAATTATTATTAATTAGATATTAACTATTATTAATTATTATTATTGATTATTTTTAATTACTATTAATTATTATTAATTGTTATTAATTGTTATTAATTAGTATTGATTATTATTTTTGAATTTGAGTGAGTAATCTTTAGACTAAACACACATTAAAACGAGGAAAACTTAACAATTGTGTTAGTATTTAGTTAATCACTTCTTATACTATAGAATCTACAGTATAGGTGACTCCTATAGTTTTCTAAGCTTTTTTTATTTATGTTCAACATTTCTACTTAATATTTTATCCATATATGTGTTCTACACATCTCAAAAACACCGACGCAGGTTTTGCATTTTGCAACGCTGATTTTGGAACCTAATTAAATCAAAAACATTTTAAAAGTAGGCTTCAATTAAAAATGTTCGTACTGATGCACTTTTAGTTATTGAACAAAAGTATTGATGACTATTAAAATAACAACAACAACTTATGCGAAGGTTTATTTGTAACTCAGGCTCTTTAGTTGTTGCATTGTTTTTTGCACTTGTTCTATTTTTACAATGTACTTATGTAATACTATTAAATATTAAAGTAGATGATTTATCTCATTGATTCAAATTTTCACTCAAAACATATGCTGTAAAATATGTTTGTATATTTTGAAATGTTGTTATTTGATAATATAGGAATCTGTGTTTCCTTAATTATCACTTTCGCAAATAAATCTCAATATATAAGTAGATAAATCATTTTAAGTAAATTTTTCGCCACAGAAATTTTTCTTTCTTCCAAAAAAGTAACATTCTTACAAGAACGTGACTTTTCAGTTTAAATTATTTCTTATCTCTATCTCGAGATTCGATAAAAGAAGTTGTATGGCTGATGATCCAAAAACATCCATACGAATTGAGCAAAAAACTCTTTGCGAGATAGGGAAATATATAAATGGAAGTATATTTGTTGGCGAAATCTTGACTTTTCTGCCACTTAGCCAGATGACTGCGTAATGGTCTATAACGACTTGGTTGACAAAAGCAGAAGCTCAGGCTGCAACTCATCGACCAGCTTTGCTTTGTGAGATGGATGATGGATGATTTATGTGGCGCCCTAAGATTCCACCCAATTGTGGCAAGAATGTTACACTCAGCAGAATTCTCTCTGTTTACCCCCCGCTTATTGTTATTCATATCTGCAAGCATTGCTGTTTTCTATTGACTGGAGCATTTCGTTTTAAGAAGCGATAACCTGTTATTTCGTAGTAAGGCATTTTACCTTTTGAATTCCCTATTAATAAATATTTATGAATACGTTACCTTGGTAAAAACTGAGAATATAAAGCTTTAAAAGATAAAATTTAAAAAAAGAAAAGGCATTCAAAAGAATTTATTCGCTGTTTTAAAACAATCACAGTAAATTTTATCTAAGATGGAATCAATATCGAACAAAAGGATCTTTTTGGACAGTTTTCCGTCTTACATGAACCCTTATACTGCCTTTAAATCCCCTCTCAAAATACCACTTATTATTTTTTCTACAATAGTGTTCCATAATACACACAATTGCAGAACGATAACATAGTTTTTAGTATGACTTATGAATATTTCTACAATGATAAATGTATGTCAGTTCGCTCGAACTAAACGTTTATTTAACGAAATTTTCCACTTTATATTAACCCTATGTTTATTTTTTTTCTCAGAAAAAGCCACGAATATTATTTTTCCTACCACAGATAATGCAAACGGCTCTTTACAATTTTAAGTGGAAATATGTATACTTTGTGATGTTTATCTTCTCAATAGTTTATGCTACTACTTATGATGAATTTAGGGGAAATAGTTACTACTGAATTTAGGGGAAATAGTTTTGACAGAAGAGGCGACATAAGATCTTGGTGCAGGACGAATAAACAGAGGCAAATTATTAAAGACATCATTAAACGCACCCTGGAGGACGCACTCGCCCCTGATGACATTTGGATCCGCTCTACACGAACTAAACTCAGTCCCGGTTGTTGGGCTGCCCGCCTGTTCGCTTCCCGTTATTTTGACAACGTTTTGTTGTTTTATCTATCTCATTCGATTTTTAATTCTGTTTTAATCTATTTATTCACTACATTGTGCTTTTTAATTGGCTTATTTACATTGCCTTTCCTTGCTTTGCAAATTTTAGTGTCGCCTTTTAATTGTATTTGATAATTGTTTGTTTTACCACTTTACATCTTCACCTCCTTTTGTTTTACATTTAAGATTTTCTTGGCTCCTTACGCCTTGTTCTTCTGTCTTACCTGTTGTCAATTTGTCATCGACTGTATTGGTTCTTTGACCTATATTAACTTGGGACCTCCGTTTACCTGTGACCTTTTAATGTCTTCTTATGTTCACTTCAGGTACACGTTTTTTTTTAATGGTTCACTTTATGTTTTACTGTTCTTGAATACATCAACAGTTTATACTTTGTATCCTTTATATCCTGTCACAATGTTAATGATCGCTTTGGTTTAGCGACCCAACCTACTCCGTAATATTACTCGTTTTAATCCCATGTACTGCCTGCACATGATGCATTGTATGTCATACTGTACTTTCCTGCGACGTGTTGTAAAATTTTTCATTTGTGTCTTTGGCTCACTATAAGGGAAGCCCCGTCGGCTTCGGCACTATAAGGCGGGACGCTCGGAGCATTTTAATTATTTTACTGCTGTTGCCATCAGACTCTGTAATGTTTACATAATGTTACTCTGTAATGTTTACATAATGTTACTCTGTAATGTTTACATAATGTTACTCTGTAATGTTACTTTTTGTATTTTATGTACTTTTCTGTTTTTCTTGATTTTAAAAAACATTTACCCGTATGCCCTAAATTGGGGCAGGTCGGGGTAAATATTTCATACTTATGATGAATGTGTTTATTTGAATGTACAATGCACCAAAAAAATGGACAAAGCTGAATTATTTTTGATTTAATGATCGGATTTTCATGATCTAGGACTCACTCTTAATGGCTCGACGAGGTGACCTCAAATATGGTAATTAATAAGTGCTGACGATATCTTAATGTGCGAAATCAGACATAAAAACTTAATTTCTCTGAATAAACATTCCTTGTTTTCGTCGGAATCAGATTTCTGACATTCAAAATATAGGGAGTAGCCGCGACCTGGGAAATAGGGTCCCTATAGTTTGGTCAGGAGAGCAATTCAAAGTTTGAACCCCTTAATGTTAATTTTACCTTTTACGTATTTCGCTATATCTGGAGAATTTTTTAAGAGAAATAAAATTTTTTTACACTCAATTATAAAATTTCTTTAACCAAAGGTAATTCGGTCAAAAAATAACTTTTAGTTAATATTCATTATTTTTTATTACTTTAGTTAAAAAAGGTCAAAATTTTTTGAGCTTTCAGAATAATGCAATTTTTTTGCATCATTTTAGAAAATGTAGTTTTGCATGGCAAAATACAAAATTTTAGCTAAATCGGTCGAACAGTCCCTGAGAAATCGAATTTTAAAAATATGACTTTATTAAAATTAGATTTTTCTGGATGTTTTTGTAACTGATTTCGTAACTTGAAATATCGTCTGCACTTATTAATTAGCACATTCGAGGACACCCCTCAAGCCTTTAAGATTGAGTCCTAGAACTTGAAGATCCGATCATGCACGTTGGTTTATAACAAAACTTGGTTTGTTTGGAGTTTTCGCGCAAGAGCTGGTTGTGACTATACCGCGCTTACAACTAGGTGGATATTATACATCTAGGCATTTTTTTTAAGAATAGGTAAAATAATCTCTATTTAATAACTTTATAAGTCTTTGTTTTATTCCACAGATATGAAATATTTTTTTTCTCTAAAACTCGCAATTTACAAAGTATTTTTCTGTAATACCTACTTTCAAAAAATGGTTACTATATTAAATAAATAGTTCGATTAGTGGTAAGATATTATTTGATTGGAAACTTCATTCGTTTCAAAAATATATAAATTGAAATATAATATAACAATATGTCGAATGTTATTTCCAATTTCCAAAAATATACAAATTGGAATATAACATAACAATATGTCGACTGGTATTTCCAATTTCCAGAAATATACAAATTGGAATATAGTCTTGGAATGCAATATGTCGACTGTTATTTCTAATTTCCAGAAATGTAGAAATTGGAATATAATATAACAATATGTCAACTGTTATTTCCAATTCCAAAAAATGTAGAAATTGGAATATAATATAACAATATGACGAGTGTCATTTCCATTTTCCGAAAATATGAAAATTGGAATATAATATAACAATATGTTATTTCCAATAGGTGTATATTTTAAACGAATGAAGTTTTTAATCAAGTAATGGTTACTGTATTTTTAGAAACTAGCTATATACTTATTTCAATAAACTTTAATTCAAAAAATTCGTCTCTAAAACAGGCTATTCTTTTTCAGGTTTTTTTACGTTAAAATAATTCGAATAGCCTTATCATACACAAACATATCTAGTACAGCTTGTTTACTTTTCGCATAATTTATTGTTTTTGAAAGTGCTCTTGTGAAAAAAAAAATGTTTAATGTAGCAGCACAAAAAGAGGTTAAAAGGAATCTTCTTTACATTGTAAAAATAAGATTCGAAAATGTTTGAGAACGAAAGAAATGCAATAGGTTTTCTTTTTTTTTTATGTGGTCGCTAAATTGAGGCTTTTGTTACAAACTTTCACTTTTTAAGTATTATAAATTATCATCTGCCTCATTTCATTTAAGACTTTTTTTGTTCTTAAAGAAAGCATTTTTTTAGTGAGCTGTAAATTATTTATTTTTTCCCCGCTATTTGTAAAAATTGTCATAAGATTAATTTTATTTCATAATTCAACCTTCAAGAAGACTTTTTAAAAATTTTAATTTGAAATTCACTTCAATAAGGCAAAAGATCTAGAGTACAGTGCATAGTACGGAGAAAAAAAAACAAGGTTCAAAATTGCCAAAATATGGAATGGTAGAGTCTACCGTGTTCTTGATTTTATGTAACTAAAAGTAGTGGTAAAAAAAGCTCTACAGAGTAGCTTTGATAATGATTTTGGTAAAGTTAGTAATAAAGCATGGTCTTATAACATGTGATCAAGTTTGGTAAGTACTGTAATATTTCGCATTTTCATCATGATACCTAAGAGCATGACATAAAAATATTTTATTCGGCTAAGTTTATTTAGTAATTTTGTATTCTTTATTAAATGTATGGTAATGAGGACTATAATTTTGAAAACCAGAATTTCCGCTGAACCGTTATTATGCGAGCTGAAAAATTTCTATCAAAAATTATTATTATTTTTTTTTTATTACTAGAAATGTCATTACGGTAGAACACGGTAATTTTGCCAATTTTTTTCTCTGTGTAGAGTTTGATGTATGGGTGATATGTACAGTTAAATCTGCATGATACACAGGTACAGTGCGCAAAATAAAAAATGAACCACCCTGAATAACTTTTGATCTAATAATCGGATCTTCCCTTTCTAGGACTCCATCTAAATGGCTCAAGAGAGAGTCCTAAAATATGCTAATTAATAAGTGCAGACGATATTTTAAGTGGAGAAATCGAACACAAAAATGTACTTTATCTGAATAAACATATCTTTTTTTCGAAGTATTCCGATTTCCGACCCCCAATTAGCCACAATCTGGGAAATATGCTCCCCATAGTTTGATCAGAAGAGCAGTTTAAAGTTTGGGCCCCAAAATGTTAATTTGGGTATTTCGCCATATCTCGAGAACTTTTAATGCGAATTGAGAAATGTTTTTTCATTCATGAAAGACCAGAAAGTCAAAAACAAAAAATACTATAACATTTTCATAATTTCAAATTGTAATTAACGTAATTTTTTAAAGAGCAAGTTGAAAGTTCGAAGCTTATTATTATTTAAATGATAAACGTATATCGTCCATCGTATATCATCTTTCTTACCTTTTTTATTATTAAATTTCTTAAGATTCTAATTACATAAATAAAACAGGTTTAAAACTGAAAAGCTGTAAAGGTTTTATTTTCGTCATTTTATTGAAGTCGTTTAAATAAAGTCGTTTAAATGAAGTCGTTTAAATAAAAATTTCTTCTCGGACAAATTCAGCCGCTGACTTAAACAAAAGACATGTTCTCATGTGAATCATCAAAGTAATCATTGCTGTTCTTTCATGGCTTCTCAGAGTCTGTGTTTTTCTGTATTTTCCAACTTTTTCGAGCAGAACTGCAACTATGTGCTGCAGCCATAGGATATTGGTGCCGGGACAAAACGTGCTCCATCTCTTTCTGAAAATTATGATTTTATGTGAAGTAAGCTTTCCCACTTGTAAAAATAAACTAACGATGTTGAAAAAAAATTACTGCTGAAAAAAAAACCCTCCAAAATTTACTTATATAAGGTTTCAAAACTATTTACTTACAATGTTATAATTTTTTACTGTAAAATAACTGGCAGCAGTCTGTCCATCCAATTAACCGTAAAGTTTACGGTAAAGAATTTCTTTTTTACCATTATGGTTTTGAAACCGTTCACAACTAGTATGGTTAAAATATTATGAATACAAAACTGTACGGTTTTAACCATTTACAACTAATAAGATTTCAAAACCATAAAAAAATTTAACTGAACATTGGAGCTAGATTTTGCATTAGATAATGGGGATTGGTGTTAGGTGGTAGTTCAGCTGTGTTTTATCAAATAAACCATTGAATGTAGTTGAATTAGTTTACCCGGTTGTTTCACCTAATGCAAGAGGGAGTTTCTGGAGTCGTTTGTGCTAAGTAGCTTTATGGCGTTGCCATGTATGCGTGAATGAGAGTATTTCATTTCCATAGTCCTGGGTCACAAATTGAGGAGTGCAAGATATAGAAACTCTTTATGTGTTGAAGGGAATAGAGAAAATACTGTGGTGTCAATGCTAGAACTCAAACCCTTGTTTTGTTGGTCATGAGGACTGAATAGCCCTCTACGCTATAATATATGTTATAAGAAACTAAGTGGTTTCATTAGGTGAGCATAGTTGGTGTGATAAAATTCTGGTTGTTTAACCGTATTAGGGGACATTAATTAAAAAATGGTTTTTCTTACGACATTTAAACAGACACGGGAAAAAAAGGTTAAATAACAGTTAAATGAATTGTTATTTAACCATTTTTCCCGTGAAATTTCTAACAGTGTGGTAGTGAGAAAAAACCGTTTCTTTACTCTGATCAGTCATTGTTGAAGTTGAAAAAGGCTAAGTTAAGATTAAAACATTTGATACTAGTTCATGTGATTAGTTAGTGTATATGTTATCTGCTTTTTGCCACACTTAAAATCAACATGCTATTAAACTGGTTTATAATTATGGTACACCTCCCTTGCTCTTACTAACCACAAAAAAAATCTTGTAAAGTATGAAAACTGTTTTATTCTATCTCACTTAAATATTGATTATCTAAAACCTCTAATTTTTAAAAAATAAATAAAAATTGATCAGAAATTTTTGTTTTTATTCTTATTTTTAACTTATCATATTTCACCTACTTTGTATATTCACTCATTTTTCCATAAATGAAACGGTGATCAAGAAATCCTTTTCGTGCACGTGGTTTCGCATCAAATATTGGATCGATTTTTAGGTATTTAACACCATCCTCTGAAAGAGAAGGGTGTTTTATTATATTACGTACAATTAAAGAAAAATATATATATTTTTTTATAAAATTTTACTGTAGTATTTTTCCAAGTCTGAAAGCGACATTTAAGTTTCGTAAATTGCAAATACAATATTTCATACGGTCATATAATGGGCAAAAAATCAAACCTAAAAGTTTATTTTTTAATAAGACTGGTGCTCCAACCTTTGCTCTCCAACCAAATCTTAAACTTTGTCATCAAATTGCCTAAATATTAATGCCCTCTCATTTAAATTAAATTAGAAGCTACGCCATTTGTTCCATTGACCGAGAGTGGCATATCAGGGTAAAATGCACTTCCATGTGTTATGAAGAGGAACTAATGTCATTAACAAGTGAAAACAGATTCATCAAGATGAATGGACCAGAAATTATTTTGGTATCGTCGAAATTGAATTTATGATTTGAATTATGATTGATTCCAACAATGAATTTTTGAATTATGATTGATTCCAACAATGTGCTTGATGATTTTTCGTATTCTTGATAATAAGAATATCTATCGTGTTCCTTATGTCTAAATTTGAAAGCACATCTAGTTTGCCCGATATAGCCAAAGAAATACAGTAAATACTCCAGCGATTATCAGAGATAATATTGTCATTAAGAGAGTGAAATTTGATTTTGTTAACAGGTCTAAAATGACTTTAAAACTACTTCAACTGATTTTACCACTTCAGTTTTTTGGGATTATTTTTTTTAACGAAAACAATAATTATTTATATAGCTAAATAATCCTTACTTATAGGGCTAAGTAATTATTATTTATAAGTCTAAATAATCATTATTATGGGACTTTAAATATTATCAAGTAACAATTAAAACAATATTAATATTTCTTTATTGCCCATAATTTTTTTAGAATGAAAAATTAGAAGTAAAGCACAGAGATCGTACTTTTCTGTTCAGTAAATTCGTTAGAGCATGAATTAGCTCCCCATCAAGATAACGAGTTTAAAACTTCATAAAATATAATAAATGGTCAACAGAGTGCTACAAAATAACTGCCCGACAGCGTCTAAGTGATATGAACCTTCCCATAATTGAATAGAAAGCACGGTTTTCTTACTCGAATGACTGAAAACTTTTACATTATTTCATTTATTTATTCTCTTTATAGTTTTTCACGAGACAGAAGAATTAAGCTTTAAAACTAACATCAGTAAAAATAACAAATGTGATTCGAGAAAGCTGTACTGTCCTCCTTTTTAATTCATTGAAAGTCTTGCTGTAAATGCAATAACCCGTACTTTCCAATCAGATATTTTAGAGATGTTTTTAGAAAAAAAGGTAGGACACGCCTCTGGGATTTTTTTCACGCCTCTGTGATTTCACCAACTCAGTAACACCTAGCATTAATCCAGCAAACTCAGTGGAACAATTTTCTGATTTTTGTTAGTTTTGGTTAATGGAAATGACATTAATTATTTATCGGTACCAAATTTTCATTTTTTTAGGATTATATTTTATATGAAGATTCTAAAAATATACATTAGGGTTTTGGTATGTTTTTAAGAATTAGGAAAAATAAAATAAAAATTAGTTATTTAAATGCATTAAAAATTAAAACATATTATTAACATTTATGATTGGAAAAGTTGATGTGATTTATTTTTAATCATGCCCGGGCATTCTAGAGTAATTGGCTTCCATACATTTGTCTCTCTTTTTTATTAGACCCTGATAGCAAACATTAAGTATTGGATGTGGTAAAAATAACCGACAATTCACATAAAAAAATTAAAATGGAGATATACAGTGTGTAACAAAATTATGAGACCTCTGAGGTTTTTTTGCTTTTTGTAATATGTAATCTAAATTTTCCAAAATTAAAATAAAAATGAATGAAAAACAAAATCTATGCATACAATATGGCTAAATATAAATATTTTTTTAACAAAATTAAAAATTTCTCCCCTTAAATATCTGTTACAAAATTATAAGACTACCAGTTGAAATGAAATTCTTTTACAAAACTAAAAGAATGCTGATCTTCAATTTTTCTGAACAACTTCAAAGACTCGATTTTCATTCGACTCAATCATGTTGTTAAGCAAAACTTCAGGAAATTTGTCCCATTCATCCACGAGAGCTACTTCATGCAGAATCATATTGACGGTTATTTGCATTAAATCGTTTAACGAAATAACCCTACAAGTTTTCTGTAGGATTAAGATCGGGACTACGGCTTGGCTAGCTAAGGACTTCGAATTTTTCTTTCTGAAACCGATTTCTAGTTGATTGGGATACATGGCATTGTGCATTGTCTTGATGAAATATCCAGTTTGAGCCTTTTAGGAGTGAACCAATACGTATAAAGTGTTGGTAAAGTAGTTGTTGCTAATAACTTGAATCCATTTCTCCAGACAACTTGAGTTCAATGTTTTCATTACAGGGTCGCATCATACGCAAAAGCTCCCCACATAATCATCGAGCCATCACTCATCTGCCTACTGAAGAAATTACGAGTTTCTATTCTCAAATTATGCCAGCAGTATTTATTCCAGGACATCTAAATTGAACTTCTTTTCGTCGGCAAAAAATAATATTTTCCCAAACTGCATTCCTGCTCATGACCTCATTTGCCGACTACAGCCTCTCTCCTCTGAAATGCTTTGGCAGTTTTGTCTTTTTTTTAATTTTCGAAAAAGAACATTCGAATTTGATCTCAAAGTGTGAAATGCAGTTGCATGAGAGAATGTTCTACTTGTCTGATTTAGTTCTGCGAAACTAAACAAGTTCTGTAAAACTGAGTAGACAAGCTTTGTTTCGTTGTAAGTTGGAAAATGCATCTATCCAGAGCTGATAATTCACGCTTATTATCGAATCTTTCATATTTTCCATAAAAATAATTTCTGATCATTATGAACATCACTTTTAGAATGCTTAATTATCGTCGATATTTTACATTCTGACTTTCCTGAGAGTTTGAAAAATCTAATTTTTCGAGCTTCCAGCTCAGATAATTCTTTTTCGAGTGGCATTGTGAACTTTCTTATGAAAATAAATACATTAAATTCTTACTTTTTTTAAAAATATTATCGACTGTGTTTTGTGCGATGCAAAGTTACAGTTTACATATAATTATCAAATAAAAAATAGAAAAGATTTTCAAAACTCAAATGACTTTGAGAAAATAAATAGGTGTTCTTATATCTATAAAACACGCAGATCATGAAAAATCGTTTGCTGTCTGAAACTGATTCAATTTTTTCCCTTCACTTTTTGATTTATTTAAGAAAATATAACTTACTTCAAATTACTTAGAACCATCTTCAACGAGAGATTTCTTTACGAAGCAGTTGCGAAATTAATTTAGAATTCTTCATTCTAAGCACTTGTAAAATGAATCTGCACATGATAATTAAAATTTGTTTATTTTTTACTGAAATTATATTAAGACGTGTGTGGCGTTTTCATCCATGGTGCTTTTTTGCTTTTCGTTTGTATTCTCTAAAAAGAAAAACCATCTTGTTTTTAAGAAAAAATGCTCAATTCTGGTTCTTGTGATATTTTACTGCATATTAAAAAAGTATGCAATTGAGGAAAAATTCGAGAAAATTTGAGAACATATGTTAAAATTGGGAACATTTTCTGTTCTCGAAGAGTTTGAAATTTTTTGAGGACAATCATCGAAATTCGAAGACAGTCCTCAAGTTTTGAGGACATCTTGCTACCTTAGACATGCCACTAAAACAATGTTTTCAGCGGTATGTCTGATCATTCCAACGAAAATATTTGCACGGATACTACATTGTTGCTTCAACTGCAGTTTAGTCTGAAAACATTGTTCTATAGTTTATCTCAGTTAGCAGCGCCATCTACTTATGATATTTTTAACTATTTGAAATTTAGTGAGGAAAAATTCTCTAGTTATCTATGCAAAATCAATCAAATTTCTATCTTTCCGTTATGCTAAAACTTATTTTTCAAACCACTAGGTGTTTTTAGAGGAACCAGTTATAATCTTGGTACAGTACTTGTTCTTACCCGTTTGTAATCTTGAATACGTGAAATCAATGATGGTTACTTTGATACCGTAAGTTTCGACCTGATATCTTTCACCCCTTAAGCATACGTCTAATTTTTCATCGTTCCCACACTTTTTTATTAAGATATTACCGGGATGAAGGTCTCGATGCTCAAACTGGAGCTTCTCCTCAGCTACAGCTAACCCAGCTGCTACTTGGTGGAATATAGAAAGAGCTTTTAAATAGCTTATGATCTGAAAAAATTAAAGAAAGTAATTAAGTAAAATCTAAAAATATTTTCAGAATCCAAATTTAATTATTTTTTTATTATCAAATTGTATACCAACCTTAAGTTCATCCATATCTGTTCCAGCTAATTCTGTTTCAATAACTATAAATGCTTGGTCCGATGAATAATGCTCTGGTAGTGAAAAAAAGAGATAGTTATTTGTTTCGTTACCATTCATGTAATCAGTTATTTACAGTGAAATCATTTAGAATCAACTTATTAACTGTGATTTGTATCAACAAAGTAAGTCTGTTACTTATTTTTTTTGTCGCATGCCTATATAGGCAGTGGGGGTGCGATTGTTCCTGTTTTTCAGTGGCGCCATCTATGGCNTCTAATTTTTCATCGTTCCCACACTTTTTTATTAAGATATTACCGGGATGAAGGTCTCGATGCTCAAACTGGAGCTTCTCCTCAGCTACAGCTAACCCAGCTGCTACTTGGTGGAATATAGAAAGAGCTTTTAAATAGCTTATGATCTGAAAAAATTAAAGAAAGTAATTAAGTAAAATCTAAAAATATTTTCAGAATCCAAACTTAATTATTTTTTTTATTATCAAATTGTATACCAACCTTAAGTTCATCCATATCTGTTCCAGCTAATTCTGTTTCAATTACTATAAATGCTTGGTCCGATGAATAATGCTCTGGTAGTGAAAAAAAAGAGATAGTTATTTGTTTCGTTACCATTCATATAATCAGTTATTTACAGTGAAATCGTTTAGAATCAACATATTAACTGTGATTTGTATCAACAAAGTAAGTCTGTTACTTCTTTTTCTTTGTCGTATGCCTATATAGGCAGTGGGGGTGTGATTGTTCCTGTTTTTTAGTGGCGCCATCTATGGCCAGGAATTCGACTTCTGCTACGCCATTCACTCAACCACAACCCGTTTATGGGGCGGGACAACACCCATGCCTTTCCCGGGGTTTGAACCCAGGACCTTTCTGATGCAAGGACAGTTCCCTGCCCCCTACACAGGCCAGTTGGCTCTGTTACTTATGATTTTCCGATTTAAATTTGTTGATTCGAATCTATTAATTCTAATCAATGACTTGGATTCGCTGATTCTCAAAAGAAAAAAAAATATTGGCGGTGTTTTCTTATCAGTACCCCATTGTGACAACTGCAATTGTCAACAAATCGAAGTATCCTTGTCCTGTTCTTCTATTTGAAATTAATTAAAATATACTACTTGTGTTTAGACAGTGGTTTGTCCGGCGTTGGGTGAGTATTTTACGCTGCAAACTATCTATCTATGATATTTTTATTAGTTTTTTTACACGCGTGTATGTTTTTCTGCATGTTGAAATTGTAAACCAGTTATCTTTAATCTTGGTGGCCATTTTGGAGCGGAAGTTGGCAAAGGAAACCCTTCCAATTTATTTACTATGCATTTCCTGCTATCACAGAACTCCAGTTTAAATTTAAACAATATAGCCATTCACACAGTAATCAAAGTTTTGATTGACTTTAAATTCCTTTTCTTTAAATAATATGCTCTTAAATTTTGTTTATAGTTGTCAGATAGATTTAGTTTTCTTAGTCATCCAGCACAGAGCAGCAGTCAAAATTTGATGATCCTAGCTAGTCGGAAATTAAAAAACATTTTAATTGGTTGTAAATTCCCTTCGGTAGGAATATGGCAAGAATTCTGTTTGTGTTGGTCATAAAACGATTTAAATTTATGTATGATATTAGACACAAAGCTCCAGTGGAGTTTGGAGGATTTTAGTAATTTGTGAAATTATCGGAATTATGATTGATGATACGGTAATTCCTGTGGCGAATTATGCCTCTAGAGGTCAGGAAAAGATTGGAATTCGTATTGTCATCAGATACTAAGCTGCAGATAGGATTATAGCACATTAATTAGTCAGAAAACGGTTAAGAGCTTTATAAATGGTTAATCTACTTTGTTAATAGACAAAATTTTAAAAACGTTACTGTTTCTCCTAACTCAAACATTAACGTTAGTTGAACTTCACAGCGCATGTGCAAAAATTTCCCCATTAATCGCAGTACCGCCAAGGTGTAGAAAATAACGTTTTGATAAAACGTAGTAAAGTAAGATTCAAGAAATTTTTAAAATTTAAAGAATAGAACAGTCATAATAAACAGATAGCATTTTGAAAATATCAATGATGCTAAATGTTATGGATAGTTACGCGCGTAAAACTAAGCGGAGATGGGTTAAAATTCGTCATAAAACTTCCGGTTTACTACTTCCGGCTGATTTCTACGCCTAAACTTGTAAAAACGCACCATTCAAAATTATTATACTTGTAGCTTTTTTCGATATAACGCGTTCTTTCAATCTAACTTTCAATGAAACAAACAACAAATAAATTTGGAAGACTTGCAACTTGCTATGATGCTTCCCAAAAATAAGAAACTATGTTACTTTACAAAAATACAGCCAAATCAGGGATAACACTCAAAACATGACTAACCTTACACTTTTTTTATGCTGCGATGTTAAATTTGTTTTAGGCTCATGACCTGTAAGAATTTATAATTTACAAAAAACTCTAAAATTACTCGTACATTTAATCACAAATCTCAGTAATAAAACTTCTTAGAATATTAAGAGTGGTTACGCATCGCCTCGTAAGCATGACATAAGTGGAGGGATACACCAGAAGTTTGCTATAGTTTGTCTAAGCTAAGAACTCCTCCCGCCACAAAGTCTGAGGCCGTCTGGTGCTATGGAAACAAGAAGGGCGCATTTTAGGGAGGACTGCTTCACGCTAGGACTAACACAATAAACCGAAGAAAGAGATTCCCTTTCTCTCGCCGACCCGACCCCCGCACCCCTACTTGAAATATTCATCCCTCGTTACCATAGTCACCGCCACAGGTTCAGACGAATGTCTGGGGGAGTTAATATATTAGACAAACTATAAATTTCTTCCGGTTTCAGGAAGCTTGTTATTGTTTACATTCAGTCAACTTGCATCATCAGCAACTTGCTATGATGCTTCCCACAAAATAGCAAACTGTGCTATTTTACACAAATATGGCCAAATCAGGGATAAAACACTCAAAACATGACTAACCTTACACTTTTTTTATGTTGCGATATTAATTTTGTAAAATTTGTTTTAGGCTCACAACTAGTTAGAATTCATAATTTACAGAAAACTCTAAAATAGCACGTACATTTAATCACAAATCTTAATAATAAAACTTCCTAGAATATTAAACGTGTTTATTCATCGCCTCGTAAACACGAGATAAGCGGAGGGATACACAGTAAGTCTGCTAAATTTCTTCCGGTTTCCTGAAGTTTGTTATTGTTTACATTCAGTCAAACATCCATATGAAGAGTATAGTGCGGCTTTCAAGAGAACTCCTCCAGACACCCGTCTCCCATCGTGGCGGGTACTATGGTTACGAGAAAATAACACTTCGAATAGGAGTGTGGGGTGAATAGTTTGGTCTTAATCTTGGCATAGGTCGTAGTGAGTAAACCAATCGACACTTTCTTTCTTCCATTTCATCTCCATTAGAAATGTGCTCTAGCTTGTTACCATAGTAGCAGACAGCCCCAGACTTTTAGTCTCGAGGACTTCTGTTTAAAGCCGCACTATAATAAGGCTATATGATATACTAAAAGCTAAAAATTTTATTTCTTGTGTGAAGTGGTGAGTAAATACATATTTTTATTGATTGAAAATATCTTCCATCCTAAAACATTACCTGGACAAGGATGATCAGTCTTTTCTTTTAAATTAAACAACTTCCAAGCAGAAGAAGCAGCATTAGGGAACACGTCTTGCACAACACACACCCTAAAAGAATAAACGATATTTCATATAACACACAAGTAACATATATTCATATAACACATTGATAGGGAAGAAAGGCGTTGCTTAAAAATTCAGAAAGTCATTGTTTTCTAAAGAAAGATTTTTTAAGAAAAATATTTGCTATCGTATGTTTTCTAAACAACTAGTCACCTGGTTTATCAAATGTATTGAAATTATTATTATCTAAATTCACTTTCAGTTTCAATCTCAATCTTAAAGACTACTGGAAGACTTTTCCTATTCATGGCAACCAAGTGTTGTATGAAATTAGAACTAATAATGCAATTGTGTTAAAAAGTTTCTGAAATATGATATTTTTGTATAAATATTTGCCAAATTTTTATTTAAATTCACCGATGATTCTAAAGTATGTGGAAATCCAAGCAAATCATTTCAATTTATTAAAAAAAATGTTTTTCGAAGTTCAGAAATATTTTCATAAATTAAAATTTTTAAAGAGACTAAATACTAATGCAGTGGGAAGAAAGATTACTTTTCCAACTTCGGCGCACAAATATCACTATATAGCTAATATTATATCGAAGTTCATACGTCTTTGTTCCAGGAAAAAATTTGGGACATAGTTTTTAAACTTCTCTTGAGTCAAATATACAATAATTGATAGGGAAATTGTACACATGCTAGCACATCTTAAAGAATGCACGAAAATTTAATTCTAAATTTTATGTTCTTCAAATTATGACGAAGCAAGCCATAACTATGACTGCTTTTATTCTCATAAAAATTAAAAAAATTGCGATGTAAAAAGTAACACTTATTGTAAGCCAAAGAAAATTTATCTACCCATTTATTTAAATTGCACATTAAATTTTAAAAAAAATAATTCAAACAATCTTGGCTATTATTACTTATGATGTTATAATATTAATAGGCTACAAAAGTTATTTAAAAAAGGAATTCAAAATAACTTATTCTTCCTTGCATAACAATAAAAAAAAACTTAAATAACTTAGTAATACGCGTAGAGTATTTCGTAGGCAAAATTTCACACTGACCAACTATCACTCGGATACACTTACTGTGGTGCCATAATAAGCACTACATATTTCCATTCTTTTAAAATTTTATTAATTTTATAAATTTAATTTTTTTAATCATTCCTAAATAAATTAAATCAATTATTTAATTTTTATTACCTTTTATAAAAAGCAAACATAAATATTTTATTCTCTTCTTAACAATCAATGTAACGGCTAACTTTTTGATTCAATACAAATGTATAACTCGTTAATTCACTGTCGCGATTAAATCGAACATCAAAATCAATTTTTAACTCCTCATTCTTTATTTATCTTACCACAAAAACTTACATATTTATAATTCTCACGGTCTTTTTGGCGATTAGCTATAACCAAATTATTTCAAAATTTAATATTGATTACGGGGGTTGGCTTTGATTTTGGCAATTTTATCTTTCGATAGGTCGCCAACCATGGATATCTTCCCATGCTCCTAACTGTCAGTTGAGAACAATTCACTTTCCTTTTAATTTTAAATTCTTGATGTTAGAGCTATGGGGCTTGGCTCTTCTGCTCGACGGTAAATAAAGTTTAGTTCTTGATGGGAGAACACTGAATCTCTACATCCCTTTAAAAGAGCATTTTATTTTCATTTCTTATAATTTTAATAACTATATGGCCATATTGTTTCCAATAATATTTAAAAAGTAATAAAGCAATTTTTCGTTAAATCATTTTGTTCAATTCTTTCATATAAAGTGTAACTCAGCCGCAAATCTGCGAAGGCCAAAATGTTCTTAAATACTGCAAAGATGTTACCTCCGCTATAAAAAGAGACTAAAGACCATCACACCAACATGAAATATTTTTGGGTAAAACAATAAAAACTTTTATTTTGTATCCTCTAAAATATTAAATCTATGCAATATGTTATCAGAGTGAGATTTTTGTAGTTGAATCAGCGATATTTGTTAAGCTAGCAATGGATTTTAGCTTCCTTTCGAAGAGCCTGGTTCAAAACCTTGTTATGAAAACCTGAACAGTCTTAATGAAATTGCCTGAGCCATGGTGGCACAGGGGATAAAGCGTTTGTCTTCCAATGAGGTGAATCCGTTTCGAATCCCAGCGATGGCAGGTCGATACGAATTTCGCATCGGGCTTGCTTCGACCGCAGTGCTGGCGTAAAACATCCTCAATAGTAGACGGATCATGGGTTAGAGTTCCCTTGCGATATGGCTCAACGTGAGAGGTTTTCGTGGATTTTCTTTTCATGCAACGCAAATGCTGGTTAGTTCCATTGAAAAGTCCTCCACGAAGGCAAAATGTTTCCCAATACTTGATCCAGGAGTTCCATTGTTTTCTGGATTGGATCAAAAACTACAATAATGCGGAGTTGAGCCTTACTAGCCGTACACCCAAAAAATTGGGTCGGCTGTTCCACGACTGTTATAGAACGAAATTGCCGATATACCGTGTCCAGACATTCGATCTTTGTAAGACTAGTCATTAAATATGTCCATCATTATGTCAAAGAGAAAGCTCTCGTTCGAAAACTGCGTCGTCTGAAACTTCTAAACCCACGTTGAACTAATCCTCTCGAATCTTGCCAGACGATTGTGCGATATATTATATATTAGAGATTTTTTCCAAGGCAGGATTTTTTTTAATGATTAAAAAATTTCTATTCCCATCACAAAAAAAAGTTCTATTCTGAAAACTACTTTAAACTTCCAAAACCGAGTCAGACTAATCCTGTTCAATCACTGCAGACCACTGTAAGATTTTTTATACTTGCAAGATTTTTTCTGGGCCTGTGACTTCATTCTAGAACACCGATCGAACAGCACGGACGATTTATTGCTTCAAGGTGAATTTATAGTTGAAATTTATACTTGTATAGCATTTGATGGAAAACTGAAATATTTTTTATAGAGGTCGTAGAGCGGCGGCTGCTATAACGCGCCCCCCCGGTCACAGGGTTGATTTCCACTTCTCAATACCATGACCCTCCGTCAGGGAATTTCTGTCCGAAAGATTTTGGTGTCCACTAAATTTTTGTACGTAATGAAAAGAAGAGAACAGAGATTTATACGTCATCTGCGTTGTGCATTGTTACTATGTTAATAAATATGAGATAAATAGGATAGTAATGGATGTCCCAAAATCGATTGATGATTTGAAAACTCAACTTATAGAAAGGCTAAAGAAGATAAAATTATACTTCTAACCAAATTTAAAAAATAATTGGAAAATTCATTACCAGAATGCAATTTTGACTATAAAAGAGGTACGCTTTAAAAATAGCCCTATTTTCAACAATTATGTTGTGCAATGTTAAGACAAAAAAAAAAGAACAGATACCCGTACAAATATTTCTGTTAGAAACGTCTGACATTCAGCATAAATTCAAATTTAAAAATTTTTTACTGCTAGACAGCAAAGTTTTAGATGAACTTTGTTAGTAAAATTTAGTGTGAATAAATCCGTGGAACAGAGAACAGCAAGTTGTACATTTTCGTCTTGTTTCCTTTTTCTTAAAATTAATTTTTTAAATTAATTTTTTCAAATCATCTTGTCATTTTTGGGACACCTGAAAAAGCTGAATTTCTCATAATATAATATACTCATAGTTTTCTAATAATATATTTATATTTTTAATCTAATATTTTTTTTAAGAGAACATTTCAAAGTAGGATATATTTTGAATTTGAAGAGTTTATGAAAAATGCTCATGGATCTACTTGCCTGTATATGTAAGGGTACGATGGACAACGATATTCTGTTCCATTGGCCAATTTCGATAGTTCCCTGTAAGAAGAAACAAAAAGAATTCAAAGATATTGCTTCCATACTAGCTATCCATAAGTATTAAAACATTTTATTGCAATACAAAAGAAAAATAGAGCTTATCCAAATTCAGCTGTTTGTAGAGTCTCCAAAAAAGTCGATTTTTGCTTCAACTTTACAGGACATGCTTTTTACAAATCCTTGAATGATACCAAGTGATATTCTCGTTCAAGACGTTTTTTAGCAGATTTTAGAAGGTTGTTGCATTCAGCAATTGAATCCACCCCACAGGTTTGGGTACTTAGGTGAATAGTCTATAAAATTAATTCCATTCTCCCCATACCAGCCAACGATGGATCTTACAACATGACATCTGATATCGGCGTCTTGGAAATTACATGGGTAAATCCTGCGTAATATCCCCGCATGGCACAACCACATCTATCTAACCTCAGTTTCATCTTTTGATGATCATTAGAAACTCCGTTAGGTGACGTGATTTTGAATCTCTTTGACTCCCATTAGGTGACGTGAATAGCTCATGAACTTGTATCCCTCTGACTTTCAGTCAATATTTCAGTCTAGGCGCATTTAAAGTTGCTGCGTATACACTCTGGTTGTTCAATCGGCTTCCAGGATTGAACTTACGACCTCCAATTCTTTATGAGTAGTGTGAGTGAATCATTGACCTATTTCACCACAGGGGCGTTCATAAGACACATGAGGTAGGTATTTATTTACGTCGCACTAGAGCTGCACAATGTGCTTATTGGCGACAGTCTGGGAAACATCCCCAAGGATGATTCGGAGACATGCCATCACAATTTTGATCCTTTGCAGAGAGGGTGGCTCCTTCGCTTTGGTAGCTCGATGACCCGAGCGCGAAGTCGAGCACTTTTTGATAGAGCAGTTCAACGAGGACTGATGACGTGCACCCTCGATCCTTACATAGGCTGATCCAAGTGCTCCCCAACCGCTTACTGACCGCAGCCAGTGATGCTTGACTTCGGGTCCCGCAGTGGACTGATGGTTAAGACACGGTTCCCAGCGGATCACCGATGTCAAGCATCACTGGTTGCGGTCAGTGTACGGGTGGGTGAGCACTTGGATCAGTCTTCGTATGGACTTTCAAAATTAGATATACGTAACCAATAGTCTTTCAAAATAAGTTTATATGCTTTATATAGGTATATTACGACCAGTTTATGTAGTGAATTACAATAACTTTTTAAGAAAATCAAGAAACGTTAAACATTCAAAACGTACTACCAAAATGTTTTTAATTTAACAAATTTTACCTGTATGCTGCGCTGAACTTCAGTTTCCATGGTTGATGGAAAAGTTTTGAATATGGTCACTTGAAAGTGGCCTATTCACAATTATTGTTTTCAGTTTCTGAAATAAGAAAGACACATTAGGAGTCCACTTACAATGATGCACAAATCTCACTGGTCATTTCTTTGAAAGTTAACTGCACTTCCTTGCTTCGTGGTGCCACATCTCCGACTGCTACTATCTTAACGATTCTTTTTTGTCCGTTAGCTTTCTTGATTTCGTAAATTTCTGCAAAACTTCCTTCTGCAATTTTTTTGATTGAATGGTGAAACCTTAGAAATAGAAATATAGTATGAATATAAATTACTGCGCGTGTGTATTATTATAAAAAAGAAATTCCAGTTAATAAGAAATCTTTATTCAAAGTTCTGGCAAAAATATGCAAGCTAATGAACAAGCAAAAAAAAAAAATAGTTACATTTCGGGGACTGCAAACCAGAATGGAACTGGACATTTCATATCGGACACTTTCAGAACAGTTCGAATATCTTTATTGCATTCTTCTTTTCGAAGATTTTTTGAAACAGCTGGCAAACGTCTGCTTCGAATCTAAAATACAGAACATTCAAATTAATTGTAATTCCTTTTTTAATAGAAATAAGAAATGTATTTGAAAAAATTGTCAAAAATATTTTGAACATAATTTTGCTTCTCTTCGCGCAATTATCAACTCTCTGGAAATAATTTTGTGGCACTTATTACAATGACAACTGTAAACAACTATGCACTCTAGAGTCACAAATTGGAGTGAAGGACACTGAAAAATCTTCATGAGTTGAAGGGAATGGAGAAAATAATGTGGTTTCAACATTATCCGACACGTTAAAAAGGTTTCTAAGTATCAAAGAATATTTAAAAGAAAATTTTGCAATAGATTTCAAAATGAAATCGAATAATTTGAATAAAATATAAATTTTAGTTTTTTTTTTAAAACTTTAATTCAGTAATCCTAAATTAATTTAATTTTAATGTAAAACAATTTTAAACTAAATAGACATCAAATTGAAAACGGTTTCCAATCCTAAAACTGAGAGAAACAAGTAGCTATCTTTAATTTCAGCGTTAAAATGCTGTTAGTAGTTATGTCTGTTTTTGCGTTCATTTCCAGTGTATAGTTTTGTGTTCATTACAGAGTTTTGTGTTCATACCAGAATATTTAAATTTTGAAAGAGGAAAATAGTAGGGGAGAGTGGGTTAAATTGTAACAGGGTACGATTGTAACAGCGCAAAAATTTCGAGTGTCGGGTTCTAGATTTGGTTCCTAGGTGGCGCACAAGGAGTATTTAATAAATCTACATGTACACCCCTGATGGCAACCATTTTTATGTACTTTTGAAAGAGTTACATCACAAAAGATATTTTCACTCTACTTAAGTACTTTTATTGGTATTAGAATATTATATTGCAACAAAGTAATTTTGTTTAAACAAATAAAAATTATTAACCGAATGTGTAAGTGGACACCTTAATTAACATTTCAATAAAAAAAATTAGTTTTGTTAATTAACTAGCAATGTTTTTAACAAATGAAGCTGAAATGGCGTCTTGGGGACGATTGTAACAATAAGTAAAGGGACGATTGTAACAGCTGAAAATAAATAATCTTATGTTTACAAACCATTACTTAACTCTTTAAGAACCACCAATAGTTTCCTATATCATTTATATTATGTTGCATGTGCATTATTTTATTTGTCACCTTTCACAGCATAAATTAAAATTTTTAACCCCTTAAAGTTAAAAGTTTAACCCTTTAGGTCTCTGCTCATTATTATTTTTACTCCTAAAATATCACTACTATTTTGATCAATAAAAAAATATATCACAACTATGATAATATGTATAATTAACTATGTTTTAGTTGAATTTATGAACTGTTACAATTGACCCCGTAAGTGGGGACAATTGTAACAAGTGCACGACTGTCAAAAATTGTTAATAACTAATATAATAACATTTAAAATAAGGTATTTATTTTTTTTTCTAGTAGAGGATAGTCTACTTTACTCGTCTGTCAATTAATACTAATAATATATTGGATTTTTTGTTAGTTAAAAATAGTTAAGTAAAAAATTTTACAATTGAACCTACTCTCCCCTATGTAATTTGATAAGGCAAGGCCGGTAAACAACTGATTTACGGAAAATCACATTTAGAATTTCATTTTTTTGAGAGTCACATTGGTTAAAACGCATTGTTTTGAATATGACATATTTAATATTTATTTTCAGAGACTGATTACTTGAAGAGATGAAGAACAGTTAAAGCTATAATTTAGTAAGTTTAAATATAGCTAGCAACAGCAATAAGTTGTTTAGAAAACAAGTTTTTTCTTAAAAAACAAGTTTATTTAATGACCTGATAGAAAAATAAATTAATTCTTATGCATTCAACTAAACATAAAGTGTTGTTTCACTTAAAAGTTTGCGTTTTTTTAGACATTTCTTGTTATTTTCTTCCTCTAAGAGTGTTATAAAGAAACGTTAACTAGTAGACATAAAATAAATATAAGAGTTTTCTTATACTAGTAAGAAAGAGATAAAACAAGAAACTTAAAGTACTAAGGAAAAACTTCAAAATTGTAAGAATTTCTTTATATCATGAAAAGACGATGTGAGGAAAAGTTAACTATGAACTAAACTAAGTAAAAATTGAAAAAATATTCTAATTTTTGTAAAAAATAGATAAAGTGATAAAAATAAACGTTAATAAAGAAAAACCAAAAAAATATACAGTATTTCTTGATAACCCTAAAATATGAAGTAAGAAAACGTTACCTATTAGCTGTTAAAAGATACTAAAAATGAAAGTTTAAAATGCTTTGTGTTCATCAATAAAAAAAGCTAAGTTATGCATAAGTTATGCAAAATAAATAAGGAAATATCTTGCTAATATTGTTTATCTATGTTTAGTAAGTGTGAAGCCATAATAGGCATTACATATTTCCTAGCTTTTAAAATTTCCTTAATATTAAAAAAAATTTTTTTTTTAGTCATTCTTAAGTGAATTTTAATTAAACTAATTATTTACTTTTTGTTACATTTTCTAAAAAGCTAATAAAAATATTTTTATTCCTTTCTTCTCGATGTAACGACTAACATTTTATTTCAAAACAAATTTTAAACTCATTAATTCACTGTCGTGACTAAATCTAACATCAAAATCTATTTTTAACTCTTTTTTCTTTATTTCTTTTAACACAAAAATGTTTTAGTTACAGAGTTAAACAAATTCTCATGATCATTTTTGGCGATTAGCTATAGCAAAATTATTTTCCAATTTAATATTGATTACGGGGGTTTGACTTTGTTTTCGGCTCTTTTATCTTTCGATAAATCGCCAACCATGGAACTCTTCCGATGCTCCTAACTGTCCGTCGGGAACAATTCAGTTTACTTTTTAATTTTGAATTCTTGGCGTTAGAACTGGGGGCTTCTGCCTTAAACTCAACCGTTCAATTTTAATTTTTTTTTGGAATTTTTAATGGAAGCAATGAATCTCCAAATCCTTCTCCCGAAGCACCTCTTTTTTATTTTATTATTTCGAAAATATGGCCACATTCTTTATAATAAGATTTACAAAGATAATAAATTAAGTTTGCTTGAAAGATTCTGTTTATTTTACTGGAATAAATATCCTTCTTTCATAATAATTAGAACGTATCTAATAAGGCCAAAAATATGTTTAATACTCCAATGATGCTACCGCCACTATACATAAAAAAAAATTGATTTACAACCTACATCATAGTAAGAAATACACAAGAAATAACCATGTCAGGAGATACATCAGTATATAGTTTAAGGATATAGGATCTAGAATGACTACGAAGAAGTGTATTACGAAGAAAAAAAACATTGTGTAAAATATGCTCTTCTGTTCAATTGTGAAAATGCTCAGTTAAATTTAAGTTTTGTGCTTGTCAAGTTTAATTTAAAATTTAAATAAAGCTAGCTTAAGTTTAATGTAATATATATACATGTTATAATTTAGATTGCCCTCTAATTTTTTATATTGTTCAATATGCTTTATATATGTAGTCTTCAAAAACTATTTCCATTTTTATAATATATTTTCACTAAGTATTAGTTTCAGAAATGAATAAGAATGTTTGTAAACGGACAATTATAATAGAATATTTTCATTTTCTAAAATCTTAATCTTAAATCTTAATCTTAAATCTTAATCTTAAATCTTAATCTTAAATCTTAAATCTTAAATCTTAATCTTAAATCTTAATCTTAAATCTAAATCTTAAATCTTAATCTTAAATCTTAATCTTAAATCTTAATCTTAAATCTTAACCTTAAATCATAATCTTAAATCTTAATCTTAAATCTTAATTTTAAATCTTAATCTTAAAAACAGATATGAATTTAAAAATATATTTGTCGTTTTATAACAAATTTATGCTTTTAATTTTACTCTCAAGTTTATTTACTAACTATTAAAGGTAATTTTTATTTTTTCTTCGAATAAAGTTATTTATAATTCATATTGCCTTAAATTAATATCAAATTAATTAATCTATAATTAACTGATTAAATTACTCTAAAACACAGCCTTTAAAATTTTTAAAAATGGATTAGGGTTAAGGATAGGCTTGTAATATCTAAACTAAATGAACTTAAAAAAAAAAGAAAAGAAAATGCAATTTCATTATTCATTATTTCAATGTAGAAAAATAATCATAAAATGCAGAATGTATGCTTAGATATATATCTCTTGCTACTCTGAAGTTTTCGTGAAAGTTTTTTCAATTTATCTGTTGCTTCGTTGAAGTGAAAATGAAAAGAATTTATATCGAAAAAATGTCCTTTTTTTTAAAAATACTTTTGATATAAGCTTTTTGCAATTTTTTCACAACAGAATACAATTATAAATTTTTTGTTTAAAAAATATTACCGTTGTTGATGAGTTTTCTGATAAAACATCGATTGATCTTCTTAATAAACCATTGATGGTCCTCCAAAAAGGTTTATGAACATCTGGCGGTTGACTCTCTTTGATTTTCCCGAGAAGAATTTTCAAAGTATGGCACAAGTTTCGTGATCTGTAGTGCCTAGGGTTTTTTAAACAGTTTTTGACAACATTATCAGAACCTAAAGTGAAAAAAAAATAAAATTAGTGTAATGAATTTGGTATCTTGTTATCAACATTATCTACATTTTCACTTATAAGTTTGTGTGAGCCTTGATGGCACAGGTGATAGAGAGTTCGCCTTCCAATGAGGTGAACCGGGTTCGAATTCCAGCTATTACTGGTCGAATCCGGCTTGCACCAACCACAGTACTGACGTAAAATATCCAGAGTGACTGACGGATCACGGTTTAGGGTCCCCATGCCCTCAGGCGAACCGTGGGAGGGTTTCGTGGTTTTCCTCTCCATGTAACGCAAATGCGGGTTAGTTCCGTCAATAAGTCTTCCATAAAGGGGAATTTCTTCCAATACGTGATCCAGGAGTTCCCTTGTCTTCTGGATTGGGTTCAAAATTTCAAGGCTACGGAGTTGACAGAAATGGAAAGTCAAAAGTGAACGAATTCATCTTAAATAGAACAAACTATTTCACATTTTCATTTTAAAATATACTTATTAATTAATTCCGGAAAATGATACTTTACAGCTATATTTAATTTCTTACAAAGCGTATACGAAGAAGGTCTTAGGGAAATTTCTGTGGAACAGAATGAACAGAGGTTGGTCAAAAATAGTAAATTCGATGGGTTGTTCTTCGGTTAATCCTTCATTTCTATCATCGCTGTCTTTAAAATTTTTAGGTGTATTTTAGATATTTAGGATAGTCCCTTTTAATGTTGCTTTCACTGAATGAAAATGCTTACATAATTTTTTTTTTATAATTGTGTAATTCAACCTCGATTTTTTATTTTGTTGAAAATACAATTCGAAGTAGTGTTGAAATGTATTTAAATAGGTAGAAGCACTTGTAGTTCACTTATTTTCAGCAATTTGTTCTGGTGCAAATTTGGTAATATGGTTAGTTTTGTACATGAAAATGTAATTATTATCTTCCATGCAACGAATACTAAGTAATAAACATTATAATTGTTTATAATTTTAAAATGTTAAGTAAATATTGGAAAATAAGGTCAAAGAGAAGTTCTTGCCATTCATTGGTCTAGAGTTTCAATGAATAATCCAATAGCTGTTTTATTTCTTTAAAATGAATTATCACTTTAATACAAGTCAGCAAAATCTACCATCTTTATCATCTTTAAATTGATACTCTCATAAAATAGAAATCATGGTTTATTTTAAATTTACACAGTATATTTTTTGCTTAAAATAACGAGATTGCATTCTGGAAGGAAAGTGTGAGAGATAATCCGCTGAGAAGGTTGAATATAAAAGGATGAGGATAGAAGATGATTTTATAATAACTTTGTCCTTATATGATCCCTTGGCAAGCATATTGTCTAGAGAAATGAAATAACTTTCTTAAAAGTATTTCAAGATGTCTCTAGATAGATAAGAAATATTAAGAAAATGGCTAGGCGCTGAGATAGTCTGGTTGGTAGGGCGTTGGACCCATGTCCAAGAGATGAGTTTGATCCCCGCCGGCCGAAGACTGCCTGTGTAGTAAATGATGACTGGTGCACGTTAAATCTGTTGGGTCAGAAAGCCCTCCATGTTCCCATAACAAATCATATCTTTGAGGGTACTGAATTGGAGATTGATCGTTCTCCGGTTGAGGTCAAAACTACGATCTGCGGATGCATGAATGGATGTATGATTGGGTTCGCCCTATAATATGGCTGTGATGTGTGTATGGCTGAAATCGTGTTCTTGGCCATAGATGGCACAACTAAAACTCAAGTAGTGCATCCTGTGCGTTAAATTCGTTTAGTTTCATCAAGCTGACTTGCTGGTATTAGCAAGCAGCATTAGAAGCAATGACAACACTAGAAAATGGCATTAAATAATACAATTGATACAGTATTTAGTGACCATTCCAAGCTTCTGCGAACAAAAAGAAGTTCATCCTAGAGTTAAAACCTTTTATGCTTGGAGCAAGAAAATAGTGTCCTACTTGTACAAGGAGGGAGAGTTTTGTTAAAATTACTGTACTCTATGGTAATGACATTTTTATGAAAAAAAAAACATGATTCTGGTAATAAAACCAAAATATACGATTTTTTATTTGGTAATTTTTTCATTCATTTGATGATAGTTAACCAGAGATTCTGGTTTTCTAAATTATATTTCTTACTGCCACACATTTAGTAAAAATTACAAAACTGAAAAGTAAATTTGTCCGAATAAATGGTTCTTATACCATGTTCCAAGATAATATGTTAAAATTACAAAACTGTATCAAATTACCGAATTTTAACGCACATTCAAAGGTTAACGTTTCATTAAAAATTATCAAGATTTTTTGATCCCATAGAGCTAGAAACATGGTAAATGTTACCATATTCTGGTAGTTTGTTCACGCCTTTTTCTCAGTGAACCATTTTGATTAATCATTATGTTGAAGTTATTTCTGAAAACATTGATAGATGCATCATCAAGTAAAGGGTAAAATTCGGAAATTTTGCTTCTAGTCAACGGCGAGTTGTAACATTTTTAAACACGGTCACTTTTTTTTAAATCTTTTTTTCAAGAATTTGAAAATTATGAACTATTAAAAAACTATTGACATTAATTATGTAAGGTGTGTACTTTTTTCGTATAACTTATGAAGTACTTCTCAAAATATGGGAAAATATTACTAGCTTCCTTTCTAAAATAACGAAATTTTTTTGGAAACAAGCTTGGAATCAATTAATATTTCAGAGTATTATAAAATATTGAAAATAATTCCATGTTTATCAAACAATAACAGTAATAATAAAATTCACTTGGAATTTATTTTTGTCGAAACGAGTGGCGACTGGCAAACAATTTCTTAACCGCTATTTTATAATTTTGTAACCGTCGTTGAACAGCCGACCGAATTTTATGGGTTTACGACTATTAATGTTCAGCTCCGTAGCCTTGTAATTTTGAACCCGATCCAGAAGACAGGGGAACTCCTGGATCGAGTATTGGGTGAAATTTACCTTCGTGGAAGACTTTTTGATGGAGCTAACCCGCATTTGCGTTACATGGAGAGGAAGACCACGAGAACCTCCCACGGTTAGTCTGATGGCAAGGGGACTTTAACCACTGAGGAGGGTATTTCACGTCAGCACTGTGGTTGGTGCAAGCCGGATGAGGAATTCGTATCGACTGGGATTCGAACCCGGTTCGCCTCATTGGAAGACAAACGCTCTATCACCTGAGCCACCGCTCTTAACCGCTATTTGTTATATTTAGTCAATCTGTAGACGGTGGCGAGAGATACCCTCAAATAGGTTTAAAGCTCTGTGATTGAAAAAAAATGCAATGGAGCTATTTTTCTTAAATTTTATTGAAAAGGTTTTTACCTGCATTTGTATGAAAGTGAGAGCTGATTTTACGTATAATTCTTGCTATTTCTTTAGCCTCAGTTTCGTCCATCTTCTGTTCGTGGAATTATTATTTCATTTATTATAGTTTTAGTAAGATTCAACAGTTTTCGCAGCAAATGAATTTTATGGTAAGGAATTTATATTTGGATTATTTTATGATTCTTAGTGACGTTTGGTGAAAACATTGTTAGGCGTATTATTGTTGAAATGAATAACGAAACGTGTATTGCATTATAGAACGAGATAAAACTATATAATTGTTATTTTTTAACAATGGAAAAATGCTTTTATTTGAAATCTGAAGTCTTGATTTTGGAAGAAAAACATAGAGGGGTACTAAATGTCAATTATTTTCATGTTTTCCAGTTAATTTACCAAATAAGCTTTCTACTTAAAGTAAAGAAAAACCACCAGATTCGAACCGCTATTCAGATCGTCATGAGATTGACAGATTAACCCTCTCGGCTAAAGATTGTGCCCAGCTGTTATGAACTAAGCTTCGTAAGCAATTCATCACACACTTATTATCATAAGATTATGTTGCTGCATCCGCTGTGTTATGCATCCGAAAATTGAAATTAAAAATCAGAATTCATAATCCTTATTATATAGCTTAGCCTCCACCCTTCGAAGAACGTGCGATCAAATTTCGGTATTGTAGGCACGGAAAAAATTCCAGCTGTTTTACAGTATTAGATGAAAACAGTCAATAAACGATTTTTTTCACCTTTAACAGTTTTGAATACTACATCTTTTATCATTATTTGACCATATCTTTTATGGTTTTGGTTAAATATGGTAAAGCAACAAATAAATTGTTATTTAAGCATTTTTTCTTCTAAAGTTTCTAACAGTTTGCCTTTAAAAACGTATAACTTTTTTAATGAAACAAAGTAAATTAATTTTCAAAAACATTTTATGACTCTAAAAGTATTTTAAATTGAAGTTTTCCTAAATAAAGAGAAAAGAGGTTTGACTAGCTCGTGTGTAAATCAAATATATATACTGGTTATGATTTATACACTGGTTATCATAAATTAAGGAAAATTCNTGCAAATTTTGCACGGTTTGGCTTACTTTTGAAAGAGTTATCGCTATTTTTGTGATTTTTCCTTAATTTATGATAACCAGTGTATAATTTTATATAATTAATTAAAAAAAATTAATACTCTGAAACTTTTTAATTTTTTTTCATTTATTTCTTTTCTGAATGATATATCAATTATAAATCATTAAAAGCATTACACTTAACGAAAATAGTTTATTTTAAATTAAAGTATAGAATTGTAAGAAAATATACATTTTTCTAAGTTTTCTTTTTTCTTCTTTTCTTCTTTTCTATAAAGAATCGAAAACGTTTCAGTCAACATTTGAGAAAATAACTTGATTTTCAAAATATGTAACAGGGGAAACTGCTTTATTTGAAAAAGAAATTGTGATTTCGAAAGATTCCTATCTCATAAGATAAACAATATTTCAAAATAAACATACTTTTCTTGATACTTCTCTTTTTTTTTGTAAATATAAGACATATCGAGTGAAATCTAAAACTAGAAAAAGAAATTGCTTTAGAATCATTCTATTGTATTGTTTCTTTAAACTAAAAGTATCCGCAAAAAATTATTTTTCTTAGAAATATTATAAAAATGTTATCACGACTTTAAAAGGAACTGGTTGATATGCCAAATTTTAATCTTTTTTAATCGGATTATATTTCTTTGTAAAGCTGTTTGAACGTTAAGAAAAATTGTATTTGCATTTATACACAAAATCTATTCATATATTTGAATGCATGCATTATATGAAAAACTAGAGGTATAATGGCGAAGCGGTGTGAGTTGCATGGAATAATTGACTAATTGAAGATTGTGATGAAAAACGGATAATGAATATGACAGTTGAAGATGAAAATAGTATCATAATTATAATAAAACTTTCATTCAGAAGTATTTGTAGAGCTCTAGATACAATATATATATTTAATATAATATATAAGTATAAATATATTTTGCAATATAAGTACATTTTATCCATAAGACTTAAATAGTAAATTTTGCATAATGATATCAATAAGGGCAGGCCTTGGGATATAAATCCCCCCTAACCAGCCAAATCAAAAGTCAAATTAAAAAGTGATTGAATTGTTCTCAAAAGACAGTTAGGAGCACGGAAATAGATCATTGGTTAGCGATTTATCGAAAGAAAAAATAGCTAAAAACAAAGCCAACCCCCCGGAATCAAAATTAAATTAAAAATAATTTGGCTATGAGCAGTCATGACCAGCCTAATCAAAAGTCAAATTAAAAAGTGATAGAAAATTGTTCTCAGAAGACAGTTAGGAGCACGGAAAGAGATCCATGGTTGGCGATTTATCGAAAGATAAAATAGCTAAAAACAAAGCCAACCCCCGGAATCAAAATTAAATTAAATATAATTTGGCTATAGCTAATCGCCAAAAGAAATTAGTATAACCCTGTAACTGAAACATTTTTGTGGTAAGAAATAAAGAATAAAGAGTTAAAAATAGATTTTGATGTTCGATTTAGTCTCGACTGTGAATTAATGAGTTTTACATTTGTATTGAAATAAAAAATTAGCCTTTACATTTATTCCTAAGAAAAGAACAAAATATTTATTTTTAACTTTTTGTAAAATGTAAAAAAAATTAAATAATTGGATTAATTTAATTGAAATTCGATTAAAAATGATTAAAAAGATTAAATTTATGAAATTAAAGAAATTGTAAAAGCTAGGAAATAGGTAATGCCTATCATAGCATCACAAGAGAGTTTTGCCTCTGTTCACTGACGCTCCTCATTTCCCTGAGATTACTATGCGATCTTACATGGTTTGCTCTGCAAACCATGCTTGCTACGTTTTCGCTACTAAATTGAACCCATTTGAAATGAGTTCTACATTAAAATCTAATGAATTTATATCACTTATTGAAATCTTTAAAACTCATTTCTCTTTGAAAAATTAAAATTTTTTGTCAATAATAATATATTGGAAGAAAAAGAAGGTCAATTTAAAATAATTGTCATGCAATAGAAAAACTTTCAGAAACAAAATAATAATTATGCTTTTAAAAAACAATTACTTTTAACGATTCACAACTTTGCAAGAAAAACTTCGCAACTTTGCAAGAAAAACTTCGCAACTTTGCAAGAAAAACTTCACAACTTTGCAAGAAAAACAATTATAAGTTTCAGAACTTTGAGCTTTCACTGTAAATCTGTCAAATGATTATTATGAAGTTAAATTGAAATAAAGGACATGCAATAGAAATTGCAGATCCTAAACGTTAATTATGCTTTTAAAAATCGAAACAGCACTGTTGATACATATTTTTTAATGAATGACAATAACCATAAATTAAAGTTAAATAAATAATCCCAAGAAACTGATGCGGTAATCTGATTAAAAACTTCATTCGCTTCAAAAATATATAAAGGAAATAACAGCCTAGTTGTTTCAACAGCTGAAAAACAGTGGCCCATTTTCAAGACTTGACATGAAGAAAAATAAACAAATGAGATTTGATATATGAAACTAAAAATTGCCAACGAAAGATGAAAAAATAAGGGTGCGAAACTAAAAAGTGTAGCCGAGAGAGAAAAAAACAAGTTAAAAACAGAGCAAGAAAACCACTGTAACCGAGAAAGACAAATCGTAAAATGCATTTCCACGCTCTATCGAGAGATGGTGAGGCAAGCAGCAGTTATATGAATATTCGGCAACCGGATGAGCTGATTTAACTGGATAGGAAATAATTTTAGCATTGTCGAAATTGAATTTATGGTCAAAATTCCGACAATGCACAGCAAAATTCTGAAATGTTGCACTTTGTGTGAATAATTCGTGGCATAAATTTGTGTGGGCATAAATTTAATTTATAGCTAGGTTTGTTTCAACTTTTCATTGATCTCTCTCTCTCTCTCTCTCTCTCTCTNTATATATATATAGACACACAGAGAGAGAGAGAGAGAGAAATGTAACGCAAACGTACATGTTTACAAATAAATAAAAATTCAAGTTAATGATTTTTATTTATTCTTTTGCATCAGGCTTAAATCTGTTTACGAAGTCGCAAAATTATTTCATAAAAACTAGGTATCTGCAAGATGTAACAAATCACTCAAAAATGAAATTGAAAATTTAGCATAAATGTAAGAAATATATATGAAGCTCGGATTATAGATGCATTCATAGGTTTGGGTCTCATTTGGGTAAGCGCAATAAATATACATTATGCAATACCTTTCTGGGTAAATGTGCAAAATTCAGTCCAATGTCTGCTGTAATGGCGGAAAAAATTAGTTATTTTAGTTAATAAACTGAACAAAATTTTTTTTAATCGTATGTTCTAAAAGAGCATTTAAAAAAAAATTCTTTTTTTGCTAAAATCCCTAATTTATTATGTATTGGTCACGATATGAAACGGTTCGATGTCAATTTGGAGAAATTAGCGTGCTTTAATTGAATATTTTAAAAATGTAAAATATATCAAAGGGGACTTTTTTACAGTATTATGGGGTGCTGATTCCTTTTAATTAAATTAAAGTTTACTTAAAAACTACAGAATTTCACCTATTTTCTTTACAAGGTTTGATATCCAATACTTATAATATTCAGAAGATAAAGTCAAATTTATAAAATAAGGCAGCTTTTTGAAAACTTCTTTATTTTAGATTTTGAAAAATACTACGCCTACATAAGTAGATAACGATCAAGATGCACTATCCTTTTGTCAAATTTCTATTGAGACCCATATTTTACTTCCTATTTCTTTTATTTTATGGTTACAATTTTTTGTTTAATTTGTTGTCAGGTGGTATATCATATCATCCTTATTAACAGTAGAAACTTCCGTTCAAAAAAGATAAAAACCGACATCATAACCTAAAACTTTATACGGACATCTTTATCTAAGGCATTATTTTTTTGATTAAACGACTTCGCTTCTAATGCTAGCTCTAAATAATAACTTAATCCAAAAAAGAGCATTTATCTAAGGCATTAATCAGATAGTTTTCTTCATTCATGGCAATAATCGCCCTTTTAAAAATGAAATACTCGAACTTTATATTAGCACCACCCCCCTTGACTAGATTTTACGATAGAGTTTATACCTCGTGATGGAGGTCTATCTATTGCCTCGTCAACTAGAAGACTCTCGTTAAAGGAAACATTTTATCCTGGCTTTTACGTTGAAGGCAGAGAAAATTCCTTACAAAAGCCTTCTTCTGTTGCCTTTCTAATAATGCTTCTACTGTCACAATAAAGCACTTGCATTTCTATTCGTTACAGTTTGTTGGCAACACAAAAAGAAGTCACTTGATTTTTTTCCCCACTGAGTAATTCTTGAAAGGTATCTAGTTTGATCCCCAGATTTCGTTTATGTTATTCTTAAGGAACATAAATATACCATTTAAAACTTTTCTTTCATTCTTACCTAGTGAAAGTAACACTTTTCGGTTTTAATCAAGAAATGCTCTTTTTTCTTTTTATTTGATCTCAACTGCTGTTTTGATTAAAACATCTAAAGTTAAATGGGTTTTCATCGCAGTTAAGAAAAACATTTTGACGAATTTCGCGTTTACGAATTTGTTTAAAAAAAAACGCGTACAAATATAATTTGAAATATTATTTCAAAGAATTATTGTCCGTTATGTAAAAAATTATTAGCTAAAAGAATTGTTGAATCTTCAGTCTATTTTTACAAAAAATAGACTGAAAATATAATTTAAAAAATGTGTACCTTTAGGAGCAAAACTAATTACAGATCTGAAATTTCCTCACCTGAATCAGGAAAGGTCACGTGTTTTTCATTTTATTTAGTAATCGACGTTGAACAACCGATCCAATTTTAAGTTCACTGTAACCAATGTTCAATTCCGTAGCTTTGTAATTTTGAACCCGATCCAGACTCCTGGATCAAGTATTTGGAGACACTAGCCTACGTGGAGGTTTTTTTGAAGGAACTAACCAGCATTTGTGTTACATAGAAAGGAAAACCACGAAAATCTGATTGACACGGTTAGACTGATGGCAAGGGGATTTTAACCAGTGATCCGTCTCTCATTGAGGATATTTAACGTCAGCACTGTGGTCGATGCAAGCCGGGTGCGAAAAGGTCAAGTATTTGTATAAATGCAACAAAAAATGTGTTCTTCAGTATTTATCAATATTCATAAAGTCAATTCTAATTATAACACGCGGAAAATAAGGTAAAAAATTAAAAAATATATATAAAATAGTGTGAAAATAAAAAAATTATTAAAAAAATAATAATAATAAAAAAGTTATGACGAAACTGCGTATTTTAATTTCAAACTACTCTCTCAAAAGGAATATATCTCGGGGAGCGGAAATTAGTAAGTTTCTGCCTCAAATGGAGAGTGAGAGATAAAGTTCTTTGCAAATTCTGTTATTCTCTCTCTGTTCTATTCAATCTGTGGTATGTTTTAAAAACTTTCCTCTAAGGGGAGATGAAGGGATTCTCTTGTGGATTTCTACGGATTTACAACTGAGATATTTTACCTCCAAATATAGGGAATTGAAATATTAACGTTAGGCGGATCATTTTCAATAAATTTCTATTTTATTATGCGGTAACTTCAAAACGTTAAATCCAAAATATTATTTTAAAAGTTGAATGAAATCAGGCGTTTTTTTTATCGATTCTTACGCTTTTAAAACACGCTATGACGATAGGAATGGATAAAATAAAATTGAAGTTATGTACTAAGAGTGCTTAACCTTGATTATCGTAAGTTAAATAATACTATGTATAGTTAAAAATTTTTATTTTGGTAAATATGACTTTCAATTTTTTTGACAAATCTAATGATGGGAAAAAGGAAGGACAAAAAATAAATAAGTAAAAATTACTTACCAAATGTCAATTTAAGGAGATAAATTGTAGAAGAGCCAAAAAAAGAATTTTGTTGTACCTGATATTAGTTCTTCAAAACTGATTGTAAAAAAGTTATAATTTTACAGGTATTTTTTAGTGTTGTTTAAAATGTGTTTCTTACACGAGTTGAAATCAACAGTTTTCAATAAATTGGAGTTTGATTATGCAGTAAAATTCAGTAAAAATAATTCATTATTCAATTTAATTTTTAATTTAAATTTAGGAATTTTAAAATTGAGCATTTCATGAGAACATAAAAAAAATAAATATTGAATTTACTCTCTGTACGAATATTTATTCTCCGAAAATTATTTTTGTATTTCATTAAGATTGAAGGAAGAGTTTTAGGATAAAATAGTCGGGTTACAGTCAATAAAAATCAGATGACGTCAGATGACGTACTTGCGATAATAAATTATAAAGTTATACACTAATTTTGATGAAATAATAAAACTGAAAATAAGAAAATTAAATAAAGAATAGCCTATGGCGGTTCAGACTATTTAATTGAGAAAAGTTTCTTTTTAAAAAAACTCCTATTCTCATGTCGAATTTCATAAATAAATTTTAATAGAATTTTAAATTTAAAATTCTATTAAAATAATATATACAGAACAAAAGGAGTTTAAACGTATTAATTGAATTTAATTCTTAATAAATAATACCTTTCAAGATTTTATTCTATAAATTTTCTATTTCAATAACGCTTTATTAATTTTAATTTTTTTTAAATTGTTATTCTCTAACTTATTTATTATTGAAACTTAATTTAATATAGAGAAACACAATCTTTAAAATACAATAAAATATTTAATTTTATATTAAAAATTATTTACACTTTCCAAATAGTATTTTTGATTTATCTCTATTTTACTTAAATATCTTTAGTTTGTCTCGATGTTATTACTAATATAATGTCATAGGAATAAATTTTAATTAAACTTCTGAGATATTCTTTTTACAAAATACTAAATTAATCTCTACTTTATTAGGTTTTAAGTTCATCTTTCATAAATTTTTAAAACATCTCAAATGTCAGGCGTTGCGACAAAGAAGGAGAGAGAGCACGCTCAACAGGTTTCCTAAAAAAGGTCTGCGTTATTGATTTCCTTGCACAAATATACGCGCGCACGCACAATTGTGGTTCGAAAATAAGCAGAGTGCTCCCTAGTTGCTTTTATTTTGCAATCTTGCGCGGCGGCGGTATGATTTCAAAAGAATCTTTTTCTTATTAATCGCAAGAAGAGTGGATCTTTCACCTTGCTGCGAATGGCAACACTTTGCATTTTTAATGGCATTCATATATTACAACTTCATGACGTCAGAATTTTGTTACTATAGCAACGGAGGTATCATTAGTTATGATAAGAGAAAAGCATGCAATGTATCGGAATGATACGAATTCCGATTTCAAGATATGATCCTTTTGAATTCCAATACATGAGTTAAACGGCAAACACTTGGCATGAAACAGAACTTTTCAAATAAATCTTTCAATGTTATGAATAATTAATTTTATTGAAGTATGTTGTCATATGTTTGTTCCGGATGTAACTTTTGCAATATAATTCAATGATGATGATATGGGTGACTTCTAATAGAATTTTAAATGTCATGGGAAATTTTTTCAATATTTTATGAAATATTTTTTATTAAATTAATAGGAATTACTTTCGTTGCAAAATCACTGCATATAATATTCAATTTCAATGATAGAAGACTGGATGTTTTCATCGTTAAATTGCTTTCGAATAAATTAAAGCAATGTATTTGAAATTGTTGTACTGTGTAGGTAAAGCTACTATGTACTGAATTATAAATGGATATTTTTGTGAAGTTCTATTTTGAATGTTTTTAAAAATATGTAAAATTTACCTTAACTCTTTTATTATTTTATTTCTTTTGAATTAAGAAAACTAGTTTTAAGAAAACAAGAAGTCTTAAGAAAATATGAAGACTCGAATTTTTTGTTAAATTTTTTAAATGAATGAAAACAAAGTATAATGAAACTGTTATGCAGTGTTGTTAAAACTAAATTAGCCTTAATTATAAATGGTCATTTTTCACGCTCTTTTATTTTAATTATTTTATAATTACTTAAGTCTTAATTTACCACTTTAATATTTTATATTTAAATCCTAAACTTGTTGCTTTCTTCGTTCAAGTTTTTCTGAATAAATTAAGCGATTTTATTCAAAATTTTAATTCTGTGTAGTTAAATAAGTTGCAAAGAAATTAATCATAAATGGTTATTTTTTATACACACCTATTTTTAATCCTTGTATAAAGACATAAGACCTATTTCTTTTGTTATTTTATTTCCAAATTCTAAATGTTAAAGTATCTGTGTAGTTAATTTTATTAATCTGTGTAAAGTGAATGTGAATTTAAGAATGTCTAAAAAAATAAGATTTTCAAAGAACATTTTGACTCTATTTTATATTATATTTTCTTATTACACGCGTATTACATTTGATTTAGAGTTCAGATGTAGGATATGAGTCAAACATAAAAGAGGTCTTTCAGAAAATAGCATTTTCGAAGAGCATTTTTGACACCTTGATTCTCTATGCATTAAATTGTATTTACTTTTCTGTTTAATGCACGGAAAGAAAAACGAAACACTCTTAAAACCTTTTGATCCAATGATCAGATTTTCTCGCACTAGGACTTAGATTTAGTGGATCACTGTGGTGACCTCAGATATCTTCATTAATGAGTGCATGCGATATTTGAAGTTGCGAAATCAGACACAAAAACGTACTTTTTTTGTCAATACAAATGCTTTTTTTTCCAACTGATTTGGATCCCTTACACTCAAAATATAGGAAGTATTCGCCTTCTGCGAAATAAGGTTCCAACAGTTTGGTCAGAAGAGCATCTCAAAGTTTGAACCCCTTAATGCGAATTTAACTTTTTGCATGTTTCGCTATAACTGAAGGTTTTAAATTCGCTTAAAAAAGCGAATAGGGGTAGGAAAGAAAATCCATCAAAAAATTTATATGTTTATCCAGAGGAAATATGCTCTTGTGTCTAATTTTGTAACTTTAAGCATCGTTTGCACAAGTAAAGTAGCATATATGAGGCCAGGCCCCCGTGAACCATTAAATTTGTGTCATTTGAAATTGATTAGTTTTAGAAATGAATTAAAAAATTTTTTTGCGCATGGTACACATGAACACATCGTAAATAGAAGTCAAACAATAAATATAGTAATGTTTCAGAAAAATAGCATTCATGAAGAGCAATTTCGGCACCATTATTTTCTTCGTGTTTGATTTAATTTTAGGTTCTAATCATGAATAAGCAGGTGGTATTATGACAAAAAGATTTACAATCAACTCAGTTAGAGAGAAAAATACTTTTTGAGAAATTTTAAAGTATGACAAATATAGTAATATGTGATCCCTGTATGTGAAGGAACTTAACATCTATTACTTCCGCACTTTTTACCTAAAAAACTGGAATCTGTTCGAATATTAGAGTACCTAACGGCATTGAAAAAAAAAACATTTGTACACATTCAGAATTTTCATTCTAAAATTATGGTAAAATGACCGGCAGCAGTCTGTCCATCCGATTTACCGTAAAATGTACGGTAAAGAAGAATTTCACCTTTACGGTTTTGAAATCATTTACAACTAATATAGTTATAAAACCGTGGATACAAAACTATACCGTTTTTTAGCCTTTTATAACTAGCATGGTTTCAAAACCAAAAAGAAAAGAAATTTAACTGGACATGTAAACTAGTATTTTCGTTGGGAAATGAGAATTGGGAAATGAGCAGGGCGCTGGGAAATTCTTCATGTGTTGAAGGGAATGAAGAAAATAGTGTTGTGTCAACGTGGGAACTCAAACTCCAGTTCTGCTGGTCATGAGACTCATCAATTAGCACTCTTGGCTATAATATGCATCCAGCTGCAAGGAACTAAACGGCTCCATAAGGTAGGCTTAGTTGGTGCGATAAAATTCTGGTATTTTGACCGTATTATGTGAAAGCAGTTAATAAACGGTTTTTCTCGCAGTTAACAGTTTCATTAACATTTTGTTAATAGTTATTTGACTGTTTTGCTTGAATATGGTTGAATATGGTAAAATAACTACTAAATAAATTGAAATTTAAGTTTTTTTTCCAGAAATGTCTAATATTTTTAGTAGGTTAGAACGGATAGCAAAAGTAGTAAGAAGTGACAGTAGCGACAGGTTTTTCTCTAGTAATCAACGCCTAATTTCTAGTAGTTTTTTTTAAAAGATAACAGCTTAGTCCAAGCTTTAAAGAAGTAAAAAAATTTACAGCAGGATATTCCACTTAACTTTAGACAAGGTAACCTGTAAAGTGAAGTCTATGGACTGAATAACGTACAACATTGTTTGCTTTGCATATTTAATAAATTTGTGGAGCGCTTCAAATAAATTTTGAATTACCTCCTGTGATATTATGCTGATACTTTATATTCATTTTTCTTCATAAATATTCCTCTCTCTTTCTCTTGCATTAAATCTTAAAATGCAACCAATCTTTGATAGTTGTTTGGAAAATAAGTTGTTGATTCTTATGGAGCTATAACGACGTCATAGATTGGTTTAAAATAAGGCTGTTAGTTAAGCGTGATAGGATAAAAAGAGAAAACAAAGTGAGTTAATATAGATAATAGTTTTTCTTTTTAGGCAGAAGTAAATATATTTTTAGGTAAATTGAAAACGATACAGGCTCAAATATCACTGTCTGTTTCAACTGAGTGACTGTGGTTCCATGTACAGATGTTACGGTCAATATGAATAGCCAGTTATTATTAATACTAACCGGCAAATATTTATAATAACCAAATAAGTCGGCTAAGGTGAATAATTTAAGCGAATTTATCACTTTGCCCGGCTACTAGTAATAATAACGAATGATGTTTGGTCAATGTCATTCTTTCGAGTTTTTATTTCTCATTTTGACCTAAAGAAGCGGTTATAATTAATTTTGACAGGTTGAACTATTAAATCACATTGACCAAACTTCAGAGGTTATTATTAATAATAACCGGTTGAAGTGTATAATTTACGATATTTCTCACTTTGACCAAAAGAAGCAGATTTTATTAATTTTATTGACATGGTATTAATAAAGGGATTTATCACTTTAACCGTAAAACATGTTCAAAGAGGGTCACTCATGTCCCAATGCTATATAAACCATTTAATCCCCTGGACCAAACTTCGTTCGTTATCTTCTATATACAGTGTGCGTTCTTAAAGTAATGCGCATTTTCTGGGAAAAATGGATTTATTGATTCTATGAATACCAATGGTTAAAATTCCTCAAAATAGTTTCCTTGTGCATCAATACACGTGCGGAGACGATTCTGTCACACCTGAAAGGCACCCTGGAACTCCTCGACAGGAATGCCTCTCAGGAACATCAGCTTGGATGTTCTCCATCGACTCCCAGTGTTTTCCCTTCAGCTCTTTTTTCAGTCGTGGGAACAAAAAAAAAGTCCCACGGCGTCAAGTCAGGGCTATAGGGAGGCTGGGGCATCCACTAATCAATTCCAGCAATTCTCCACTGCGCAAAACTCTTTTTTCTCCACCGTCAACACCTTCGGCACAAGCGTCGTACAGACCTTTCGCATTTGCAAATCCTCCGTCACAATCCGTACCATACATTTTGACAAGTTCAGGGTGTTAGCGATTGCCTGAATTCTTAACCGATTGTCTGACTTCAAAACTTCAAGCACACGCTGGACGTTTTCATCGGGTCGGGCTGTTGTTGGGTGTCCAGAACAAGGCTCGTCGGTGACCTTTTCCCGACCCTCCTTGGAGGCCTTATGCCACCTTCCACACTGAGATCTCGAAATGCATTCCTCCTTAAAGTCGTCTTGAAGCATGTGATGAGTTTCCGTCGAATTCTTCCCAAGTCGCACACAAAACTTTATCGCGTACCGCTGTTCCAGCGAACACCACTCCATCACGCCGTGACTTGATCGAAAATGTCCCTAATAGACTCCTAAACCATCCAACCGAAATCGGTGAAACTTGGCATACAGATAGTTTGAAGCATGAAGAAGGTCACTGTCGATATTAGAAGACTCTGCGATGATCCGTTCAAGTGGGATGAGCAAAAAATCAAACTGAGTTTTTTGATTGGTAAAGCGTTAGTCATTGTTTTAAATTTTACTATAAGCGATCCAGTTTTTAATGTATTTTAAAGATAACATCAGTGTTCATTTCTAGCTTATAGCTCTATTTGATCAAAAAATAGTTTATTGCGCGGATTGAAATATTTAATTATGTTATATTCGCTGTGTCAGATAAATTAAATGAACAACATTACGTGGTAGCACGCGAGGTCTACGTCACCAAATTTATACTTTTTAAAGTTGTCTGATACCACGCGCTCTTTTTATTTACATTAATTCTTTTAAAACGTGTTTCTAAAAAATTAATTATTTAAAATCAAAGGGTAATTTAATAAGAAAAAATATTTAGGTATTCAAAGGAAAAAGTAACAGAAAACTGGTACTAACTCGCTTAAAAGAAACGTAAAGGAAATCGCCATATAATTGACGACAATGATGCTTAATTAATTTAGAAAATATATGCGTATTGAAATAAAATAAATAAGCTTTGTACGATAGCTCAAAAGTAATGTAGTAAGGATATTTATTTACCTAGAAGAACCGTAAGAAATCGTCATATTATCATTGACGACAATGATGTTAATTAATGTTTGTAATGTTAGTTAATACAAAAAAGTACTTGCATTTCCATATAACCAGTAAAACAATTTTCAGAACTAAAAAAAATTTGCATCCAAACTATTTTATTACCAATTTATTAGAAGGCGATACAAATATTTCTTTGTTTTATTTTATTTACCACTGCCTAATTTGAAATAAAAATCATGCAAGCAAACTAAAAACTTATGTGATTAGTTAAGATTTAAGTGGAGGCAAAAACTGTTCTTTTACATTAAACATACCCATATTGATGCAACCACTTTTTTTTATTCTCTCTGATTCATTAATTCCCCTAAAAATGTCACTTACCTGGTTCTTCCCCCAAGCTCTTTAATTGTGTCGGTATATGCGTTTCAATTTTAAGCATGATTTCGTATTGTTTCTCAATACTGATTTATCGATTCTTTACTAACTTTTTACAATCCCCGTGCGAATAATGGGTATTCAGCAAGTTATTAATAATAATCATTTAATGTGAAGAATTTGCGATATTTCTCGCTTTGACCTAAAGAAGCAGTTATTATCTAATATTGACTGGTTAGTATTAATGATAACTGGATTGATCACTCTAACCGTAACATAAACATACCATACCAAGAATTGTATTTGTAATATATGGAATTTATTAAGATCATCATATGTTTCATTGAAAAATACTCCGTACGGCGCACAGAGCATTGTGTTCACTTATTGTTCATTTTTCAATAATATTTATGTCTACATGTACTACAGTGAATTCAAAAATGCTAATGTTACAAAAAATATCAGAACCATCGAATAAAAAATTTAGTTTTTGATACAAAATCTCTAATTTCTAATGTTTATGTGGATACATGAGCTTATTGCTCTAAGGAAAAAAACTAACTAAAAATTGCAACGCAAACTAAAGAATTTAAAAAAAAAAATAGGCTAAATGGGCCATTCTAAGCCTGAGTAAAATTGCCCCATCCGAATTCTTGAAATTCCCTTCCTTTGAGATTCTCGAATAAAAATTCTGCCTTTCTGTTCAACCGGGCGTATAGCAATTTCCTAGTTGTTCAATTTATGCTTTTTTATTAAACGTACATACACATTGTTATTTAAAAATGACAATTTTTTTATTTGCATTATTTATATCTTAGTTTTATAGGGCAAAAAAATGCAATTGCTCCATAGAGGTCATTTTTATAACTATTAATAATGAAAATTCAGAAGACTGAAAGAGTCCAGATAAAATATACAAATGTAAATACGTAAATTAAAATATGCAAATATAAATTAAAACTTGCAAATCTAAATTAAAAATAATATTTTGTCTAGATCTTTTTTTTAAAATTAAAATAATACAAATTAACCATCAAATAACTTAACCATCAAATAACTTAACCATCAGTGCTTTGTGCTAATTTCTTTGTAATTTAAAATTTTTTTTTCACTATTTTAATTTTTTATTCTTTTTTTAAAATTCTTTTCCTTTTCTTGGTTTCTTTGCACTTTTATCTTATGTTATGGCGTCTGCTTATGAGAAGTTAATAAAACTTAAAAAATCTTAAATTCTTAATCTTTCTTTGAAATTTTTAGTTGTTAATTTTTCTTATTTCTAATAAAATTTTTTTCTGAATTGTTTAATAATTTTTTATTTTTTTATTTAAAATATATATATTTTTTGCGTTTCTTTTCTTGTTTTTTCGTGCATTTTTGTTGTATTCTATATGGGTTCTATAGAACTACTTAGAATATAAGATAAATGCATCTTGTGCGGAAGTTAACGAAACTTTATAAATTAATACAATAAAATAATAAATTATAACTAGGGCATCAATACAACTGTACTGAACAGCACTACGAAATCCTGTACAAAACTAAAAGACACTAACACAATTAAAAAAGCTGAGAAAATTCAAATTTTAAAATTTATTATTATATTTTTGCCCATTCTGGTGATTTTACGTTATTAGATTAAACTGAACTCCTTTTTAGAAGTTCATCTAATGAAAATACCTATTAACTGTATTAAGTATCTTTTGGAATGATGCTATTGCTCGACACCAACTCACGATGATCAAAATTAGGGGTAAAAATTTAAAATGTAGAGAAAAGATGGAAAATAATATAATAAAAATTAAAGAAAGAGAATAAAAAAATTATTGCAAATAAAATATTTTAAAAATATTTTTAGAAAAATTTTTCAATAGAGATAAAGAAACATTAAATAAAGAAATATAATGTTCGGCTCTTTTCAATAACTGTTCCATTGTTCCATTAAATTCTTGTATTTGATATCAGTATAAAAACAGTAAAAAAAAAAAGAAAAAAAGAAAAGAAATGATGTTCTGCAATGTGAGTGAGAGAAAAATTGTTTCGAACAATCTTCAGTGTTACCTTAGTGACATGATTGACTTTAATATATTTCAACGTTATTGTGTCTTACGAAATCTACGACAGTTTTCAGAGTTTCTTTCTTTAAAAGCTGTTTTTCTGTCTCCTTTACGCTTGAAATCTGAATTATTGAGTCAGAAGAGATGTTTCACCAGGTATGAGACTATTCAATTCCGAAATATAAATTTTTACTGCTAAGGTTACAAAATATTTATTACTTCAACCAAAGAAAAATATTTTTAACTATTAAATTGTTAATATAATTAAAGTTTATTATTCAAAACAGTGTTTAACATGTATCTTGTAGAATAAAATTTTCAAATTAATCATTTTATTCGAAAGTCTTTAATTTTTAAGTAATTATAAACGACATTAATTTTATATTAACACTATAAATTATTATTTTTAATTTCCGGAGTTCTGCATATTTTTATTAGGATTTCATTACTTTTTCTGATTACCACACTCTGAAACTAACATTTTATTGTTATTGTTATTTCTACTATTTTTTTAAAGTTTTTTTTTATTTCTTCAACTTATTCTTATACTCATTGGTACTGTTTTTAGTCAATGCTTTTAGTCGATTCCCTTTTTCCATTCTGCCGTATTAGAATTTGTTTCATAATGAACTTTTCGACATTCATGGAAAAGCTTAAAATGTTTGCGTTTGGCGCAGAATAGTCGGGTTTCGATTTTGCTTCATTAAAAATGTATTCCAATAACTTTTTATATTGTATTTCTCAAATTATCCTTTCCATTTCACTTTTCTTTTGTGCACTATTATTTTGTCACATTATCGCTAAAAGTTTTTATTTGTATTCTTCTTGCTCTTATAATTTATTCGTATTCTTGTTAGAAATTGTTTTCAATTAGCTAATAAAGCATTTAATACATAGATCTGTATTCAGTTGTAATGGCACAAGGTTTTGCTATTTTTAAAAGGATTGCATCAAAACTGGTTTTTAATCTATGATTAGGTAAAGCAACAGATTTAAAGCAACTTATAAAGGAATTTTAAGAAAAAGAGGAGAAATAAAAATTGATTCATTACACTTGAGTTGTCAGGAAAATTTCAAGAAGTTGAAATTTGATGCTATTTTTTTTATTCACCATATTCTGAAAAACTGTTACAATTAGACATTTTGAATTATTTTTTTTTGCGCAAAATAAAAAAAAGAATCACCCTTAATAATTTTCGATGTAATGATCGGATCTTCTTGTTCTTGGATTTAATTGTTGGAGAAATTGACCTTAAATATACTAGTTAATTGATGCAAATGATATTTTAAGTTGCCACATCAGACGCAAAACTTACTTTCTCTGAATAAACATACCTTTTTCTCTACGGATTCGGATTTCTGATCCCCAAAATATAGGAGGTACCAATAGTTTGGTCAGGAGAGCGATCTTCGAAACCTCTTAATGCTATTTCACTTTTTGCGTACTTCGTCATATCTCGAGAACTTTTTAAGCGAATGGAAAGATTTTTGCACACAATTATAAAATGTATTTATCCAAAGATAATAACCATTATACAATAACTTTTAGTAAATAGTTATAATTTTTTTTTATTATTCTATTTAATATTAGTCGAAAAAATTATGAATTGTAAGTTTTATAATTTTCTACGTCCTTTTCAAGAATATAATTTCACCTGGCAAAATACAAAATTTGAATGAAATCGGTCGTATAGTTCCTGAGAAATCGAATTTTTAAAATACTATTTTTTTGTCAGAAAAATAATCGAACTTTTAAAATTCAACAAAAAGTAAAATTAACCTTAAGGGGTCTAAACTTTTGACAGTTCTTGTAACTTAACTATTGGGACCATATTTACCAGATTGCGGCTACCCCCAATACCTAGAGGGTCATAAAACCGAATCCGTCGAGAAAAAGATAAGTTAATTCAGAAAAAGTACGTTTTATGTCTGATTTCGTAATTTAAAATATTGCCTGCACCAACTAACTAACATATTTGAAATCATGCTCTTGAGCCATTAAGATTGAGTCCTAGAACATAAAGATCTGATCAGTCGTTAAACTACCAAAGCAACGGAGCCATCCCCTCTGCGGAAGATCAAAATTGCAATGGCATGTCTTCGGATCATCCTCAGGGATGTTTCACACACCGTCGCCAATAGCCCATTGTGCAGCTTTATTGTGACGTATATAATGTACCTACCTACCTGACACAGAGCTCCGGTACATATTTAATTGCTCTAGGTAGTCGGAAAGAGAGGAAAAATTTGATTGCAGACTTTTCTCGTCAGAAAACAATCGAAAGAGGGATAATAAAAAGTACTAATGACTTGCTCTGCATAAATATCAATACTTAATTTCTATAATTCTGCTTACTAAATATATTTAGAAAAGATTTAAATAATTCAGTTTATATACATTTTCTATTTTTAAAAGAATATGTAAAATTTGATGATAAAATATTGATAAAATTGAATGTATGATAAAATTGAATAATGATAAAATTGAATTCTATGAAATGTTCGATACTCCAATCAATATTCTTTCTTCCAATCCAGTTACAATTTCCCAAACCATAACGGTTTCAGTATTTTAGTTGGCACGCTATCTTCAAACACGAGGCGACTTTTTATAGTCAAAACTCAGACTATATTTGTAAAGACATCCATGATGAGGGGGACTATTTTGAAAAAAGAACTTTCGAGCTTTACCTTTTTCTCTTTTATGGGCCCATCACCTGCTGATCTAGTCTCTAATTTCGCTGTATGGTCAGCGGTTTTTTCCTTTTTATGGGGATCGGAAGCAGCGCTTAAAAATAGAGATAGGCCCCGAAGAATAGAGAGCAAACACTCGCATCTGCAAAGGAAAATAATAAAACCAGACGACTTAAAGAAAAGTTTTTCTCTAAACTATCTCTTTATTTTCCTTCCTTGTATCTCTCGATTTGGAGGAATGTCTTATTGTTTGTTGCGATTTCTTATCTTTATTCCAGTGGAGTCTACGTTTTGGAATCAGATGGGTCTATTTAAACAACGTAAATTGCATATGCGTTTCTCTAATAACAGGGGTTATTTAGAAAAGGAGCTATGGAAGAACGAAATTGTTCTTTTTAGATTTGTTCATTTTTATTTAGAAATGGAATGAACGCTACTTTAATTTTCGAGCTGTTTGCTACTTTTATGACATTAGCTGTATGTTTGTTTACTTGGTCAAAAATTTTACTTCTTTAATATGTACCGGCTTGGTTACATATTTGTGAATTAATAAAGAACGTTGTATGTATTCTTGATGCATTTTGAAAACGAAATAATTCAAAATGATTATAACTTAGACGTAAGTTCGTTTCCTCTTCTCGTATCACGTTATGCATGAGCCTAGGTGGCTCAGGGGATAGAAAGCTTGGCTTCCAATGAGGTTACCCGTGTTCTTATTCCAGCGATGGCTGGTCAGTACGCACCTGGCTCGCATCAACCACAGATCTGACGTAAAATATACTCGGTGGTAGACGAATCATGGGTTAGAGTACCCTTGTCGTATGGAATTTTTCATGGTTTTTCCTCTCCGTTTAACGCAAATATGTGTTAATTTCAACAAAAAGTCCTTCACGAAGGCAATTTTCTCCTAATACGTGATCGAGGAGTTTCCTTGTCTTCTAGATAGGGTTCAAAATTAGAAAGCTATCGAGTTGAAGCGTGGTAGTCATGGACTCAAAATTGGGTCAGCTGTTCAACTACGGTTATAAAATAAAATATATGGATTCTTTAATTACTTAAGCATTAATTGTATGCCGTATTAGTCTTTATTTATTTTCAATATTTTTCACTTACTTGTAAATTAATGCAAATGCGTATTGGATTGAAGTTCATTTACTTATGAAAACAATAAGTAATACTTTACTCACGTCTAGAGTTTTTTTTTACCACTGATTTACATTTTCCAAAAAACTTGGTAAGACTTTAAAATGATAGATGCTAGATACAATAGACGTAAGACGTAATAAGTCAGATATAAGCCATTATATGATGGATGTAATAAGGTAATATCTGATAAGCTGTCTTTTTTTTTCAAAACTGGAAAAACTTTTTTATAAAAATTTACCACAAGATTATACAAAAGTACATTTCCTTTCTTTAATTTCAGATCATATTTCTTTGCAAATAATAATAATAAATAATAATGATAAATAATAGTAATAAATAATAATAATAATAATAATGAATAAATTTAATTAATAAAATCTTTGATAGAAATATCTTATAATTGTATTAAAATATGAAGAATTTTGTTATATTATTTAAAGTAGTAAATCAAAAGAAAAAAAATATTTTTTGCAAATAATTTGAAGGGTCAACTGCTGAATTGCTCAATACTAATAGATTTTCCTAACTTATTTTATTTTGAAAGAATTTATTCAGCAAATAATAGTAAAATACATGAGATATGATCAAAACTATCAGAATATGGTAACATTTACACCAATTTCTGACTTTATGGTAACACCAAATGTATTATTTTATCCATAGCAATTAGATAATGATTCACGCTAAAATTAACAATAAAGTATTGTTTTGTTATAATCTATTCGGGAGTAAATTCGGCAAATTTAAAAACTTCTTCATAATAGCAAATTTCGAAAAATTACGACAATTGCTACGTCCGGTTTAATATGCCACATATTGAAATAAAGATTCACTCGTTTTTTCGTTGCTCTTATTATGGCATATCAGTTATGGCAAGCTATTTGCATGTAGCATGAAGATTGAAAAATATCGATGCAATTGATACACGCTTACGCAGCATAAAACATTAATATCACTTGACCGCATTAATTCAATCTTATGCAGCCAAGAAAATAAATAAATTTAACGTGATTGCATAGATGCAATCTTATGCAGCATAAAACATTAATACAACTTGATTGCATGGATGCAATGTTATGCATCATAAAAGATTGATACAACTTGAATGCATTGATACCATCTTATACAGTATAAAACAATGGTACTATTTGATTGCATATTATACAGCAGGTAACATTGATACAACTTGATTCCATATATGTAATCTTATGCAGCATAAGACATTGATACAACTTGATTTCAAAGATACAATATTATACAGCAAAAAACGTTTCTTTGATGATAACCTGCTAAAAATGAGTATTTATTTAATGTGTGACAATCGTTAATATTTTATGTCACTTTCACAATTTAATTGGAAAACAGTTCTAAAATGTTTAGTACTTATTTACGCTAGTTGTCAGATTTATTTTAACAAATTTCAACACATATTTACATCGTTACAACAATATATTATCATTACTAACACATGTATTAAGAAATACGACGCTACAAAAACTGTAATTTAAATGTGAAAATTTTATTGAGATAATTTACAGTTATAAAAGTTATAAATCTATGTTATAATGAGCTTTGTTTCTCCTTTTTCCTAAACATTTTTGTTTACAAATTTCTTCATTAAAGCAACAATACAACCTTATTTCGCTCAAATATGACGTAAAACTATCTTTATTCAAATCGAAAGATTATTCCAGGAAAGCACACGAATTAAACTTTGTATTCAAATTAGAAGTAACAACCAAACAATACTCAGACTTTAGAGTTTAAAATAATTGCTCACTTTATGAAATAGCTCGTTTCCAACCATTCAAAACACTTCATCATATTTTTCGGAAGCTAAAACAAAAACCATTACGTCGGCTTTTCGAAAACTTATCTCCGGCAAGCGAATAGCTCCCAGTAATTACATTTTGTTCGATTGCTAAAAGCTTTTAGAAATGTTGCTGTTTTACAAAATATTTCGCCAAGCGAGGGAAACGAATACAACGAAATGCCGTATCGAATAAACGACAACCGCTGAATTACAAGATGCGTAACTCTGTAGCAATATTTATGCCATGGCGAAGAAATTGCCTGCCAATATTTATAATCAACACTCGCTACAAGAGAATGAAAGTAGCTATGATTTATTTAAAATGTACGAATATGCTATTTTATTTGACATATAGAAAGTTAATAATAGTTTTATATAGGGAGAGGGAAACCAAATGAGATTTCTCTATCGAATACTTTGTTCCTAAAATGTAGAATTTCTTGATCACAGAAATAAATTATCTTGACTGCTCGGAATAAAAAAAAGGATTGAGAAAAGATTGAGCCTCAGTTTCTCTTTAAGATTTTCCAAGATGAAAAAGAAGGGAGAAATACTTATTAGAAATAAATGACATTAGCATAAAAGCAAAAGAAGACTTTGGAGTTTAAATTTGATGACAACTTCATTTTATGAAATTGAATCGGAAATTGAAGGGAAAAAAAACATCGAGGTATATATTAAAGACTTTTTCTATGCTATTCGCGCTCTGAAATGGGAGTAACTTGATATTGAGTCTGATGTCTTTTGATGTTAGTAAAGACTAAAATTCAAACTCAGTATGTCGTTTTCTGAAAGATTTCTTTTGTTGAAAATTGTCTTAATTTAGAGAGGCAGCGAATTTTTGAAGTAATTATGAATTGTATTTAAGAATGAATTGTTTGTTACATTACAAATGCATTGTTATGGGAATCAAAAAATTAGAATGTTGCAATCGGTTGCATGTAATTGTTTGGAATCTTAATCTACTTGTTGTGCCAATAGAAAGCGATTATTTGAAAAACTAATGAAAGAAACACGGAAGATGGTAAAAAGATATGATTTGCTGCATTCTGCTTTGGAAATGAATAATTTATCCGTTAAGTCTTATAATTAGCTTCAAATTTCATTAGCATATGGCACTGCTCACCTGTAAACTATAAAACAATGTTTTTTGCCGCGTGGCAGATCATTTTGGCTGAAATTTTTTGTCAGGTCATTAGTTAATTTTGCCCGTTGACTGTTTGAACAGCAAAATAGTGGATATTTTGAAATAACTATTTTATGATTTTCACTGACTTGTTATCAAAATTTTTAAAAAGAATCTTGCTACAGTTTAACTTCGCTATAATGAACTCCGGATATAGTTAACAATTTGTTGTAGCTCGTAATTTTATTTAACAGTTGTTATTTCATCTGCTTATAGTGAACAGCTAAAATGGTAGTGCGTTTATAGTGGACTCAAATTTCCTTTTTGCAGGTATTTAAATAATGTCACATAATTCAAATGTGCTTATTTATGATTTTTAACTTAAAAGAATAATAATGGAATAATAAAAGCGATGAGTAATGTGAGTAGTTCCAAAAATTGGCGCATTGGAAAAAGAGAATTGGTTGCACAGAAATTTTAAATGCAATTTTCTTCAAAATGCAACTTTCTTCAAAATGAATGAAATGTAAATTTCTGAATTAACGGATAATGACAGAAAAATAAATAAATGAATAAATAAAAACATCTAAAAAAAGGACGAAAATGAAAAGATGAAATCATCTAGAAAATTCCTTATGAAGACATATCTACCTCGTTGTATGGAAATATTTCGAATATTAATAAGAGTTCCGATTTAAAATTTCGTTATATGTAGAAATTTTCTGTAAAAAAACCATGTTGTAGCGAAATTATATTTAATAGCTTATAAAAACTAATTATGTATTATTGCAATATGCTGAAAAATATGCTGAAAAATATGCTACCGAGCTGCTGAAAAATATATTTTTTCAGCTGCTCGAAAAAAATATATTTTTCAGCATGAAAATATGCTGAAAAATATATTTTTTTCATAATAAATTTTGAAATATAGTGAGCCAAAGTATATATTGAACTTGTTGCTGGGTCCCCAGACGATTTACTGTAGCGGGACTCTACTGTATTTCATCAGTATATATCTAACCTGAATTTCTAAAAGGAATGCAGAAAATCGTGCACTTTTAATGATTTCCGATTTTTATAAAATTGATTTTAACAAATTGTTGGTCATTTAGAGACTCAATTTATTTTGAGCACAAACTTATCATGGATTTTAATAGATTTTGTGCAAATGAATAGAGTAGACTCGCGTACACTAGTTACATATTTCTCTTGCTATAATTATTGAATATAAGCCGTGAGGGCTCAGTGATCATTGTGGAGAAGTGGAATTCGGGTCTCCAGTGGCGGCTTGAAGTTTACCCAGTTTCAGATCGATGGATACCAGCTTGTTTGAGAAATAAAAGCAGACTGTGAGAAACGTGTTAGCCACTTTGTCACACTCATGCCATTGGGCAAGAAATTGTGGAAGCGTAATATTCGTGTCCCTCAGGCCCACAACGGGCTTTACTTACTGTTATTATAATTCCATTTGTTTTTAAAATACTGTTATCAGTATTGTATTGCACTTAAATTTGTATATAAAATCCAAAAATCCAAAATTTTTGGATTTTATATACAAATCCAAAAATTTCCAAACAAATCCAAAAGTTTCCAAATACAAATCCAAAAGTTTCCAAAAATTTGCAAACATTAGTTTTGTCTTTAGCTTTTAGAAATTATTTTGTCAATTTTGCTCACAATATTTTTGTGTTGAAAATAAAGAAAAAGGAAATATTTCTTAATCATTTTTTCCCTTAGTTCTTATGCTGACTTAAATTTCGTCAATATTTTAAATTTGTAACATTCTGCTCTTCATTTGAAAACAACAATGTTATAGCTGGGTGAACTATTTCTCTCGATAAAACTTTAACAATAAAATAAAATTCTTATTTAATGTATGAATAAAAGAAATAAATGCATCCAATCGAAAATATCGATTTTATATTTATAAAACTTTAAAGTTTTATTTTCAAATAAACGAAAAGAACTCATTTACGCCAGACAGAAATTTTATTTAATTTTATCGTCCTATCTATAATGAAGAAAGTCTCTCAACTGTTAATTCAAAAAGAACTTGGAAGGATATAAAAATATAAAAATAAGGATATAAAAATATATTCGAAAAAAATACGGTTTTAAATATTCTCTCAGGGTTCGATAATATTTGAATAAAATGTCAAATATGGACTATAAGTCAAGAAATTTTAAATTAGAATATATTAAGACTAAAACAATATTAATTGAATATATAATGAATTTAAAAATTACGAATCATTAAATTAAATTTATATGAAATTAATAATTTCTTTATGAAGTAATAAGTATTTTTTAGAAATTAAATTTACTTACAGGATATACTACGCAACTTAATATTTACTCGTATTTAAAATTTTAGATGTTACTTTATATCACTTCATGGGTATAAAGTTAGACGTTCATTTTATTTAAAATTTAGCTCATTTCAATAATTCTGTTTTCAATATTATATAAAGCTATCAGGTTTTTAAAATTACAGTTCTTAATACTCCGCATTTAGTAAAAAATGCGAAACTAAAACGAAAATTTAACGGAATAAACTGTTTTCATTCTATGCTCTAAGATGAGATTACTAAATTTTATCACATATTATAAAACTATATTCCATAGTTAATTTTTACCAAAATTTTACCAATTATTATTAATTAATTTTACTAATGCACTTCGAGCTTTTTGGTGCTTCCAGTTAGCCAAAAATACCTTAAATTTTGATGTATTCTGGTTATTTTGACCATACCTTTTCTTTGTACATAAACAAAATTTGTAAAAGAAAATGCTTTTGAATTTTTTGGATATTTTTTTGAACTCTGATCCTTATTAACTTAAATCAATAGTTTGCAATCTAAACAGTGTACAACATAATCAATAATATAAGTAAAGTTCTTTGTTGTGGTAGCTCAGAGTAGACAAAGGGGTAGAATGGTAAAACAGCTATATATTTAAGCATGACACGGTATTACCATGAAATCAATATATTTGTCCTCTTACTGTTTCACAATAAAGCTTTATATTTCAAATAGATTTAAGTAAATAGAAATACTTAAATTAAAACTCTCTGAAAGTTGACTCATGATCGGAGAAAGTTAATTGAAAACGTTGAACAACTAAGCATTTGTTATGTTATTCAAAATAATCTCATTAAATTATTTTTAATCCTTGCAATTTATAATCTTTAATATTTCAATTAATTTAAACTAGCCTTCTTTCTTTCTCTTTCTCTCACTTTCAAAAAAACAATCGTAATTCGGTAGCTTTTTCTTGAATCAAACGAATATTGCTGGAAGTGCTGTTGTTTAAACAGGCAACAACTATTAAATTTTCTCGCNATAAAAAAAAGGATTGAGAAAAGATTGAGCCTCAGTTTCTCTTTAAGATTTTCCAAGATGAAAAAGAAGGGAGAAATACTTATTAGAAATAAATGACATTAGCATAAAAGCAAAAGAAGACTTTGGAGTTTAAATTTGATGACAACTTCATTTTAAGAAATTGAATCGGAAATTGAAGGAAAAAAAACATCGAGGTATATATTAAAGACTTTTTTTATGCTATTCACGCTCTGAAATGGGAGTAACTCGATATTGAGCCTGATGTCTTTTGATGTTAGTAAAGACTAAAATTTAAACTCAGTATGTAGTTTTCTTTTGTTGAAAACTGTCTTAATTTAGAGAGGCAGCAAAATTTTCGAAGTAATTATTAATTGTACCTTTAAAATTTAAGATCAAAACAGCTATTATCTAGTTAATTGTAATTAGTTGACAGAAAAAAAGCATTGTTTGTTAGATTAAAAATGCATTGTTATGGGAATCAAAAAATTGGAATTTTGTAATCAGTTGCATGTGAGTGGTAGGAAGCTTAATCTAGTTGTTGTGGCAATAGAAAACGATTATTTGAAAAACTAATAAAAGAAGCACGGAAGATGGTAAAAAGATATGGTTTGCTGCATTCTGCTTTGGAAACGAATAATTTATTCGTTGAGTTTTATAATTAGCTTCAAATTTTTTTAGAATAGGGCACTGCTCACCTGTAAACTATAAAACAGTGTTTTTTGAAGCGTGGCAGAACATTTTAGCTGAAATTTTTTGCCAGTTCATTAGTTCATTTTCCCCGCTGACTGAGACTCGTTTGAACAGCAAAATAATCGATATTTTGAAATTACTATTTTATAATTTTCACTGACAAAAGTGCCACTTGTTATCAAAATTTCTAAAAAGAATCTTGATACAGTTTAACTTTGCTATATAGAACCCCGGATATAGTAAACAATTTGTTGTAATGATCCCGCTCGTAATTTTATTTAACAATTATTATTATTATTTTTTTCATAATAAATTTTGAATATAGTGAGCCAAAGTATATATTGAACTTGTTGCTGGGTCCCCAGACGATTTACTGTAGCGGGACTCTACTGTATTTCATTAGTATATATCTAACCAGTATTTTTAGGCGAAATGCAGAAAATCGTGCACTTTTAATGATTTTCGATTTTTTAAAAATTGATTTTAACAAATTGTTGGTCATTTAGAGATTCAATTTATTTTGAACACAAACTTATCTTGTATTTCAATAGATTTAGTGCAAATGAATAGAGTAGACTCGTGTATACTAGTTACATATTTTTCTTGCTATAGTTACTGAAAATAAGCCGTGAGGGCTTTGTGATCATTGTGAAGAATTGGGATTCGTTCCCCAGTGGCGGCTTGAAGTCTACCTAGTTCCAGATAGATGGGTACCAGTTTGTTTGAGAAATAAAGGCGGCCTGTGAGAAAAGTGCTAGCCACACTGCCACAATCAAGCCATTGAGCAAGAAATTGGGGAGATGTAGCATTCGTGACCCTCTGGCTCACAACGGGCTGTTGCGGCAGTGATTTATTTACTGTTACTATAATTTCATTTGCTTTTAAAATACTGCCATCAATATTGTATTGTACATACATTTGTACACAATTTTTCCAAAAAATTTGCAAATATTAGCCTTGCGTTTGGTTTTTAAAAACTATTTTGCCAATTTTGTTCATAATATTTTTGTGTTGAAAGTGAAAAAAAAAGGTAAATATTTCTTAGTCATTTTTTCCCTTAGTTCTTATGCTGACTTGAATTTCTCCAATATTTTAAATTTGAAACATTTTGCTCCTCATTTTAAAATAGCAATGTAATAGCTGGGTGAACTATTTCTCTCGCTCAAACGATAACAATAAAATAAAATTCTTTTTTAATGCATGAATAAAAAAAATAAATGCATCCAGTCGAAAATATCGATTTTCGATTTATAAAACTTTAAAGTGTTATTTTCAAATAAACGAAAAGAACTAATTTACGCCTGGCAGAAATTTTACTTAATTTTACCGTCCTATCTATAATTAAGAAAGTTTCTCAACTGTTGATTAAAAAAGAACGTGAAAAATTTCAAAGGATATAAAAAATATATTCGAAAAAAAATATGGTTTTAAATATTCTTTCAGGGTTTGATAATATTTGAGTAAAATGTCAAATATAGATTATTTATAAGTCAAGAAATTTTTAAATTAGAATACATTAAGACTTGAACAATATTAATTGAATACATATAATGAATTTAAAAATTACGAATCATTAAATTAAATTTATGAGAAATTAATAATTTTTTCCTGAAGTAATAATATATTTTTTTAGAAACTAAATTTACTTGCAGGGTATACTATGCAATTTAATATTCATCTAAAATTTTAGATGTTACTTTATATCACTTTATGGGTATAAAGTTAGATGTTCATTTTACTTAAAATTTAGCTCATTTTAATAATTCTGTTTTCAATATTATATAAAGCTATCTGGTTTTTAAAATTATAGTTCTCATTACCCCACGTTTTGTAAAAAATACGAAACTAAAACGAAAATTTAATCGAATAAACTGTTCTCATTCCATGCTCTAAGATGAGATTACTAAATTTAATCACATATTATAAAACTATATTCAATAGTTAATTTTTAAAAATTTTTTGCCAATTATTATTAATTAATTTTACTAATGCACTTCGAGCTTTTACTAATTACCGAGCTTTTTGGTGTTCCCAGTGAGTCAGAAATACAGTGAAACCTCTCGGTAAGGGCCACATGTCGTTCCATTGAAAATTGGCCCTTATGAGGGGTGGTCCTTAATTGGGGGTGACCAAAAAATAAAATGAGGAAATCAAAATTTATGTAGAAAAAAACTGTTTATTAACATTTTAAGTTTTAATACATGTTTAAAAAAATTTCAATTGAAGTTTGTTTACTTTTTACAATTTTTTCGCAAACAATTTTAGTTTCTAATGATTCCTTAACTCTATGAAACAAATTAGTAAAATTCACATCATTTATTAATGCTTTAGATTGGGATATCAGTTTATTTACTTCTATTAGCGCTTCTTGGTTTGATAAATATGGCACGGGGGACTCATTCTCATTATCTGAATAAGACTGAACTCCTGAAAAAATTGAACAAATAAGTTTAAAAAAAATATGTATTGTGTTTTTTTAAAACTTAAAACAATATAATTTTTGAGAAATTTTTTTAAAAAATAAATGGCCTTTATTGGAGGTAGTCAGGAAAATGTGGCCCTCTGATGGGAGGAAAATTAACATTATGTCTATTAGGAAAATTTTCGTTCCTCAAAATATTGGCCCTTAATAGAGGTGGCCCTTAAGTAGAGGTGGCGTTTAGGAGAATTTTCACTGCACCTTAAATTTTGTCATATTCTGGTTATTTTGACCATACTTTTTCTTTGCACATAAACACAATTTGTAAAAGAAAATGCTTTTGGATTTTTATTTGGATATTTGTTTTGAACTCCAATCCCTATTAACCTAAATCAATAGTTTGCAATCTAAACAGTGTACAACTTAATCAACAATATAAGTAAAGTTCTTTTCTGTGGAGGCTCAGAGTAGACGAACGGATAGAATGGTAAAACAGCTATATATTCGCACAGTTTTACCATGAAATCAGTATATTTGTCCTCTTACTGTTTCAGAAGAAAGTTTATACTTTACTGTTTATATCTTACTGTTTTATATTTTAAATAGATTTAACTAAATGGAAATACCTAAATTAAAGCTCTCGGAAAGTTGACTCATGATCGGAAAAAGTAATTGAAAACTTTGCTTTGATTAGCTAAGCATTTGTTTTGTTATTCAAAATAATCTTACAAAATTATTTTTAATTTTTGCAATTTAAAATTATTAATATTTCAAATAATTTAAACTATCTTTCTTTCTCTTTCTCTCACTTTCAAAAAACAATCGTAATTCGATAGCTTTTTCTTGAATCAAACGAGTATTGTTGGAAGTGCTGTTGTTTAAACAATCAACTGCTATTAAATTTGCTTGCAAGTTGTAAAATTTGCGTTTAAATATCCCGTTAATATTACTAATGGCATCACAGTTTTCATTCATTTAAAATCTTGTATTACTAAAAGTATATCAGAAAAAAGTTTAGTAAAGATAATTACTGATATCAAAGAAATAAATTGCAAATGAAATGTCCTTTCTGAATATATCTGCAGGCAAGGAAAGTGTAATTACATTACTTACATCTAAACAAAATAAAAACCTTCAAGATTTTTTAAAAAATAAACAATAAATATTTTTAACCTTAACCTTAAATCTGGTTGTCTTCAAATTAGTTTTATTAGCTTTGCATTTGCATTTTATTAGCTTTGCAGTTATATGTATCTATCAAAACGAATTAAGTTTTTTTTAAGACGAATAAAAAAAATGTATGGTCAAAACTTTTAGAATAATTTAAAATTTACCATGTTTTTGTCTACATTTGAACACCAAAATCTCGGTAATTTTTACAGAAGTGCGTTGGTTATGTTCTTTGTGAAATTAACAATAAAATATTGTTTTATAATATATGATAAGATTTGGTAATTGCTGTAAAATTTATAAATTTTATTATGTTACCCTAGAGCATGACATAAAAGTCATTTATTTGATTAGATTTACTTTTAATTTTCTATTTTTTAATAAATGTGTAGTAATAGGAACTATTTTTTGAAAACCATAATTTCCAGTTAACCGTTACCATATCAATGGTTTAAGTACCGTATATTTTGGTCTTATTAAATAGAATCGTGTTTCTTTCACCACAAATGCCATTACCATACCAGAATCTTTTCGCCATGTCTCATTAAAAGATTTAAACCAAAAACTGAAAACTAAATCAAAATCAGATTTAAAAATTCGCTTTGGGCGAACAACCTGCAAAGAAATTCATCCATTGTTCGAGATTTTATTTTTATTTGAGCATTTACGTTACCTAATATATTTAGTTTGTTACGCTATCTAATAATAATACAATTATTAATATCAGAATACGTCTTTTTTTTTTAAAAAGAAAAAAAGATAATCGTCACTCTTCCTATTTCCCTATACCACTATTCATTAATCTTTTATGCACGGGTTTTACATGTTTTTAATTATATGGGTCATTTGGGTTACTACCCAATTATAAACTGGCATTTATTTTTCCAATAAACGGAAACATAAATAATCCAGGGTGAAAGAATATTTGTCTCCTTCAAACTTACCCGCTATTCATAATTCTATGTTTAGTTGATACGTGTTCTTTTGTTTATTCAAGCAATTTATCACTTTTTGTGCAGTTTAAATTTCCCTTTTGGTTTGGTTATTTGCTGTTTAAGGTAAAAAATCGTTGCGATCGCGTTTGTTTTAAAGAAAAGACGTCCTAAGGTTTCAGCATAATTTTTCTGGAAGTTTAACTTAACAAACTATAATAGTTTGTTTTAAATATCGTTGAATTTTCGATTTGAGTTTTTTTTTTTCACCCTGTACTATTTCACAAACGAATCATAAATATAAAAAAAAGTTTTGTGATATTTTAAGTTTGCTTACATGGATTTTTTTTCATTCCTTATTTTTGGAATTTAAAAACCTATTAAAAAATATATATATATTATCGTATATTATTTTCATGCTTAACAAAGTTCAATTTTAATTTTCAACATAAAATTGTGAATTGAATACAATTCGATTTCGTATTTTAATTTTAGGCAATTTTACTAATTCGGAAAATATTCTTCTTAATTTATAAATGTAAAGATAATACTTACAAAAAATAAAAAAATTATTTTTTATTCGCATCAAAAAAGGTTTCATGGCGTGAATATAAGTATTTTTTAATACGTGCACTGATAAAAAAAAGTATAGACAAACTTAAAAGAATATGGTAAAGTTTAGCGTGCTTCGCTGGCTCTATGGGAACACCAAAAAGCTCGGTAAATTTTTACTGAAGTGATTTAGTAATGATTTCAGTGAAGTTAAAAAAATATGGTTTTGTATTATGTGATAAAATTTGGTAAATGTGGTAAGGACGGATTGTTATCATGTTAAAAATGCGTCCTTACCATTGGAGTATAGAACCTTTCATTTACTTTTCTTTTTTGTATTTTTTAATAAATATGAGGAAATGAGAACTATAATTTTGAGAACCAGAATTGTTTTATTATGAATGGAAAATTACTAAAGAAATTGTTTAAATATCGTATATTTCGGTTTTAGTTATCAGAATTGATTTTCTTTTACCGGAAATTTCATTTTCATACTTCGCTGTAATTTTAACAGAATTTCTTTTCTTCATGTACCACTCTAAACAATCACACGCTATAGAGCAAAGTTAGTGATCATGAATGAGATTGCTTTCTAAACCTTTTTGGAAATATTGTTCTTTGTTATAACTTGATAGTGATACTTAATTATCGTCCCTTTCGTTTTGTTAAACATCATTCAAGTTTGCATCAAACTAAGTAAAAATTCAATTTGATCCATGTTTTAAGTAAATATTACAAAAGAAAGTACGATAAAGTCTAGCTTTTGCACTAATATGATAATACAACACTTGGACATTCCCATACAGCAAGCCATTAATTTTCTGAACTGTCAAAAGTGCTTATGTTTAATATCTTCTAAACTGTTAAATTTTTTATTGCAATCCTATTATCTCAGAAAAAAATCCCTTTAGTTTGAAAAAATATTGGTTCTTAGAATTATAATTTGGTGCAAATTCGATACAATTTCGCTCAATTTGAATTACCTAGTCACGTAATCAAGTTTAGGAAATGCGATAATAGCGTTCAATTACTATATTAAAGTTGCAGGGAGTTTTAATGAAGCGTTTCAACCCGCTCTAAGTAGTGCATTATATAAGGTTATAGTAAAGTTACATTTAGGTACAGAAAGGTTACATGTGAGGTTACAGTTCATTATATGAGGTAAGAGGTATTTGATTAAAAGCCTAAAAGAATTTGTTCTGAAAATCAGCTGACTATGAACAACAATATTTCTATTAAAAATTACACGCACGCGTTTTTTTGTTTAAAAAAATATTTATAAATTTCATTCATTTGATATTTATAATTTACAGGCATTTAACTATGCAATTTCATTTTCAGTGGCAATAACGAATGCTTCCTTGTCATGTGACTTTGAAGATCCAGATTTATGTGGATGGTCGCAAGATCCTACTCATGACTTTGACTGGAAACGAAATCAATTTTCTACTCCATCTGGACACGCTGGTACTGGTCCATCTTATGACCACACATTTGGAAGTGGGAAAGGAGGTATTTCAAGTTTCTTAATCATGGTTTTTACCTCTTTAAAAATAGACTTTTTGAATTTTTATGTATGAAGGATAAATTATTCTTGTAGGCTAATTAAATTAATGTTTTCTTCATAAGTCTTTTCTTCAGAGAAAAAGAAAATCTAATGAAATTACCGTATTGTATGGTAAAGACATCTCTGATAAAAAAAAGACAACTCCCCTTAATTCTGGTAATAAAGCTAAAATATACTGTATTTAAACCATTCCAAAGGCTTTTGTTCATATGGTAACGGTTTACTGGAAATTTTGGTTTTCAAAACTATAGCTCTTATTACCACACATAGTTAAAAAATACAAATCTAAACTATTAAAAACTAAACCATGCTTTAAATCATCATGAAATTTTTTTTATAATTTTATATTTTATGACCGTCGTTGAACAGCCGACCCAATTTTTGGGTTTACGACTACTAATGTTCAACTCTGTAGCCATGTAATTTTGAACCCAATCCAGAAGACAAGAAAACTCCTGGATCAAGTATTGCGCATTTGCGTTAAATGGAGAGGAAGACCACGAGAACCACCCACTGTTAGCCTGACGGCATGGGGACTCTAACCCATGATCCGTCAACCACTGATGATATTTCGCGTCAGCACTGCGGTCGGTGCAAGCCGGATGCGGAATTCCTATCGACCAGCTATTGCCGGGATCGATTCCCGGTTCACCTCATTGGAAGGTGAACGCTCTATTCCCTGAGCCATCGCGGCTAATGATAAATTGCTAAATTTTACTACGTTTACAAAATTTAAGCGCAGATTGAACAGCAAAATTTTATTGATAATTTTTCAAAAATCATTACCAAAGCCCTACTTCAAATACTGCCGAGTTTTTTTGTTGTGCCCATAGAGCCCCAAGCATGGTTAATTTTGCTATATTCTGGTAGTTTGGACCACATATTTTTCGTACTGTAAGCCTATATTTTATACCATTCCCGATATTATGATTCTTGAAGCCATGTAATTTCATTGTAATAAATTTATTTATTGGTTAAAATAAAGATTTTATCTTTGAGCTGAAGAAGCTAAATTTATCAGAAAATATTTGGGTTCCATTTATTTATGAAATTTTAGTTCAATTTTTTGCAGTTAAACAAGGTTTGTGGTGTATTCTTTCATAAAATTTTGTTCAACGATGAACGATATCATGCAAATTTGCTGTAATCTAAATAAGATGTTGAAATAAAGTGGGTTTTAGTTCAAGTTTAAGAAGTTTTAATTTTAATACTTTTCTTTTGCATTTTTTTAGTTTCTCAAAAATTGTTCATAATAAAAATTAAAAAAACAGTGGTTGTTTACATTTATTTCACTAATTTATGAGCTGTGATTTTGATTTATTTTCAATCACACAGTGCAGCTATAATAATATTTAGTCTTACATTATAATTCAAAACATTCTTAATTGGATACAAATTGGTCTAATTTTAAAGGTTTTATAGCTCAATCAAGTTTTTCTTAATCATTCGCTATTTTACATTCTTCAATATTTAAAATTATTTGTATACATTTACTTGATATCTACTGTCTGAAAATGACCATTACACAGTTAAATAATTGTGGTCAACTTTAAGTTGAAATAACCTAACAATAATTCGTTAGCAGAAAAATGGAATTTAGGTAACATATATCATTGTGAGTTTTACTTCTATTTTGATAAAATAATGAATTATGTAGTAAAACATATTATCAATAATTAATAAATTACATTTGAGCAACAACAAAAAAAAAGGAAAAGAAAAAAAGAACGCGAATAAAGCACAAATCAAAGTTCATGAATTGACATACTATTGTTTCAGTTTTATAAACAAGATCCTTCCTCAGTGTCTAAACGTCAAATGAAGATGGAGAAGTAAAGAGAGAAACGCGTGTAAAGTAGTTTAACCAATAGGGAGAGAGAAGTAAGTTTGAACGAGGATATAACAATGGGGATATAAGAAACAGGTGTGAGGGAATTGAACTTATATCCGTTAACTCTGAAACTATAATATGTCAGGTCATGTACTTTCATTTGTGTTTTATTTACCTTTTTTTTGCTTTAGTATACACAGTACAAAATATTACCCTTTCCATTGTTGAATAAATTAAGTTCTCACGCTTTAACTAATAATTAACTATAGATATTAGGAAAGGTTTTTTTTAAATATTTTTTAAATATTTTTCTTGAGTTCCAAACTCGAAGTTATAAGAATAATATTAATTTTGCTAAATATTTCATTAATTAGTTATGCATTGAGGAAAAATGCTTTTTCTATGCTGATATTAAAATTGATTTTTAAATTTTTTTTTCAATCATAGAAAATGATTAGGCAAAATGCCATTTTAACGTTTAGACTATTAAAAAATCTAAAAATGTATTAAAATTCAAATTTATTCACCAAACATTTCAAACTATGATTTTTTTCTTATAATTTTTACATACAGTTGGTGAAATAGGCATATAGGCTATTCTTGTTATTTAATACATGTTCTTGCATTTTTTTCAGGTTTTTACTTGTATCAAGAAGTATCTTCTCCGAGAAAACCTAATGACATATCTCGTCTTTTTTCACCAGTTTATTCAGAACATAAAAGTGGAGGATGCTTTTTATTTTGGTATCATATGTACGGATCTACTATTGGTAAGTTTAACTAACTAAGACTCATTTTTAGTAATCAAAGCTCAGAATATTTAATTTGAAATTCTACATATTAGAAATGTTTATCAATACATATAACCTTATATTTCCTTAGTTTTATTTTGGAAATTAAAAAAAGAAAAATATTGAACATTGAAAATGGGAAATCAATTGGAATATTTAAATATGGGGAAAGAAGTCGCTTGAATATGTTTTGAGATTTTCTTCATTTTTATCATTATAATGCTTTTATTCTTTAGTATATTTCTTTTTTCTTATTTATTACACATCTCTGAATATGAAGCATCATGTTAAATTTGCACTGAATGCGTGGCGAAAGTCCTCTAACTGAGACCTCCATGCAATTCAGTGTCATCTTTCATTTTTCTTGTTTTCGTTTTCGTAGTTTAGATTCTGGTAAATCTTTAGGTTTCCAAAGATGTTTTTTGGAATAAATTTGCAAAGAATTTTATTTTATTTCCCTTTGATTTCACAGCATCGAAAAAAAATCTTGAATGCACCGAAAAGTAACTTTTGAGATCAACTAATTTAAAGGGTAACGGTCACTATTCGGAATACAATACTATATATAAAAATAAAATCTTATACTGTTCTAGTCAATTTATGCATGTCATTCACATTTGTGTGTTGACAAAGTATCATAAAATCATAAAATTTACTAAAGTGGAAGTTGTCGAGACTCGTTTTTTTGTCATGATCCCAACTAAATATTAATTTCCTAGAAAAACAAAATACTTTCTGTATTAATTTGTGAGACTATTCAAATCTTAATTAGTCACGTAAAGGCATGTACACTGAGAAAAAAGTTTGCAAAAATTGAGAAAAGAGTTGCAAAACTACCAAAATATGATAAAATTTACTGTGTTTCTGGTTCTATGGGAACATGAAAAAGCTCGTGAAATTTTTTCTGAAGCGATTTGATAATGATTTCGGTAAAATTAATGATAAAATATGGCTTTATAATATGCGATGAAATTGAGTAAATTTGATAATTTTATCAAGACACTCAAAGTCTTTATGAAAATCATTTTTTTGCTAAATTTACTTTGTATTTTTTAATAAATATGAGTTAATATTAACCATAATTTTTAGAGCCAGTACTTCCGATAAATCGTTACCATATGAAAGAAAAATATATGAAATGAATGCTTTAAATACCGTATATTTTAGTTTTCGATACCAGAGTTTTTTTTTTTTTTTTTTTTTTTTTTTTTTTTTTTTTTTTTACCAGAAATGTCATTACCATACTGTTCAGTAATTTTAGCAGAATTATTTTCTCCTTGTATCTAAGCAATCTTAAGCTACATTTCTAAGTTTACTATTATGAATAAATTACTCTTTATCAATTAAAAAAAATTTCTCCGGAAATATTAGTCTATTGTTGCGACATGGTAGTGATACTTAAAATAGTTATGTTCACTTAATGTTGGGAAAGCACTATTCCAATTTGTTATGAACTTAGTAAAAATTGAATTTGATTTATGTTTCATGCAAATATTACACAAGCAAGATCGATAAAGCTTATCTTTCTCACTAATATGATCAGTAATGCCATTACCATAGAGTACTGTCATTTTGATAGAATTTTTTCTCCGTGTGAAATCAAATCCTATGAATATTTTCACAATTTAATTTTTTAGAGAAAATAATTTCGTTTGTTCATCTTCTCAAGAGTTTGCCACAATTTCATAGACTATTCAAAAACTACTTGTGCAAAATAACCCTATGCATTTTTTTAAATCTTTTTTTATAATAATTTAAAAATTCCTGCCAAACTGAAATTTGACTCGAAGCGTTAAGAATATTTTTCTTCATAATAAAAACAATATCGATGCAAAACAATCACACAAAAATTCATATATTCGTCGAAAAAGAGTTCTTCGGACCACTAAGACTTGCATCGCGTATTTACTTTACTCCTATGGATTTTTTTTAAGTACACCATAGGTAAATATGGCGCATCTCTCCGACGTCTGAAAATTTCAGTCGGCGAGAAGCAAAATATTTTTTGCCTTCCTCATTTTCATAGTCTCTCAAGTTTGTGTTATTCCACTTAGCTTTTTCGCGATGCTCGTGTTTACAGTACTTTTTTTTGGAACTTATTGACTGTTTGCTTTTCTCGAACATTTTTGTTTTTGAAACGCCATCTCTCGGTTAAATGTCAAAAAAACTTGTGATCGGGGAAACAAATTTACGACGTTCACTTATAAAAATGATTAGGAATTATTTCTTTTGGGAAAAACAACATCTGTTAGAGATTATGTTTAGCTTCAAAAGATGTTTTTTTTAGTGCAATATTTTTAGATTTAATATCCATCCTAAAATAGAAAGATAAGCTAAAAGTATAATGCTTTATTCAGAAATTATTGAAAAAATAATGTATTTCCTACGCTGTTTTTAAATAAATCACGCTATTGTCTTATGTAGCACCAGAATTGCGAATACTTCTCTAAGTTGGTACCAACTATTGTGAACAATAATAAGTTAAAGTGATGTTCCGGGAATTCTATAATTAAAAAAAAAACAGATTTAAGGAGTATTTTATATTATTACATTTGGAAAGTCCACCATATATTCTGGACACTGAGAAAACAAATATGATCAAAACTATCAGAGTTTGGTAAAATGTACCGTGTCTCTGGCTCCATGAGAAGACTGAAAAGCTTGGTTATTTTTACTTAAGCTCTCTGGTAATGAGTTTAGTAAAAAGTAACAATAAAATATGGTTTTGTAATGCGTGATAAAATTTTGCAAATGTGATAAAATTTGGTAATTTTATTATGTTTCCTTAGTGCATGGCATAAAAACCATTTATTCGGTAATATTTACTTTTCAGTTTTGTATTTTGAGTTAAGTAATAAAAAGCATAATTTTGAAAAAAATCAGAATTTCTGGTAAACCGTTACCATACGAACGGAGAAATTAACAAATTAATGGTTTAAATACTGTATATTTTGGTTTTTATTAATAAAATTATGATTATTTTTACCCATAAATGTCATTATCATGCAAAACGGTAATTTTAAATGGGAATATTTTCTCTGGGTATAAATAATGATTTCAATTTCGATTCATAAGAATAATTACGATATTACAATAAGAATTGAAATACGCATTGTAAGTATTAATCCTTAAGCAGTAAAATTGAATCCTTTGCTGTAATGATGCCTTTAAACTGTGGTAACATTTCTTATAAACCTCTTTTAGGTGTGCTGTAAATTTTCCTGCTGAATTCGAATTTAGTAAAAATAAGTATTTTTGATATAACTGTTTTAAAATCATTTTTGGAGATCAAAGCTTTGACCTTTGGCACCTTTGACGCCAATCGATCATCGTTGTTCCTTTTATATAAATATATATTTTAGAAGATCTAATTACAAGCAAAAGTATTTATTGTTATTTTTTAGTTAAAAAAACAATTAATTAGAAACAGTTAATGAGAAACAATTAAAAAAATTATTTGATTATCGAATTATGTTTATAAAGAAATTTTACAATTTAAGAAATTTTTTCTCTCATTCATATTCAAAACTGTCTTCATAATTGACTTTAAGGATCAAAAAAATTCAATGATGAGTAACTGTTTCTTTTAGATCTAAATAACTGCAAATAAGTGCAAATTTGAAATATTATTGAGCTATGGTTGGAAGATTTTTCTTTTAACGTAGGAAAAGAAATTAGTGCTTCTGATATTTCACAGCCATAAATTATTAAAATACTAAATATAGTATTTTTCACTTATTCTGACCTAAATTAATACAAAATGTTGGAAAATGTATTAATATTTTATAAAAATTCAGCATTAAAGTGTTAACAGATACCTCCTTTTTAGCCTTGATATAGAATTTACAATTGAATTTTCATATCGTACAAAAAATACAATAATATAATAGTACATTGATAATAGTACAATAATTATTGGCAAATAAATCAAGTCAATGTAAAATATATTTTTTTACATTGCTATACATTTTTCTACGGAATTGGGACTTAATGCAAATGAATATAATTTAATAAATATTTTTTTAGAGAGCACGGTGATACAATATAACAGATACCTCATTTTCAGCTATGTTTTAAATTTTCTGAAGTGGCACACCATTTTAGTTTTTTTTTGCTTCCTCAATTTTAATTTATGAGATTCAAGATTGTACAAAAGCGCAATTAAAATTCTCAAAAATAATTGCTAATGACTCTTATATTTTTATAATCATTTTTCACAAATGAGCATTATGTGGAAGAAATGAATATAATTTTTTTTTCTATCTCTGATATCAATTATCTCTCTTTATCGTGAGTTAATACAAAATTTCTGTAAAAGCTTTTTGTTTTGTTTTTGTTGCTATTTTCAGTTGATTTATTTTATTAATTTTAAAAATATTGATTTAGTAACAAAATCTAGCTATGAATATAGTAATACTCAACGCGGTATAGTCAAAAATGACTGCAATCAGAATTATCTCAATAAATTGGCATTTAGTACAATTTCATTTTTATTTCATTATTCTTTTTGACTCAAAATTTTTTCTGTTTATTAAAACAAGCCTTAAAGGCATTAGTATTATAAAGAAAACACATGGCTTTATATTGATTTCAGAATGCTAACTAAGTGACATCTCCTCATAATTTGTCACCTTCATTATTATATTGATATATTAGAGTTCTAATGAAACAGATGTTTGATCAAATAGTCTACCAAACTTATGACTGATATTACGAAACACTTACTTAATTCATTGGAAAACCCATTCTTCGGGATGGAGTGCGTGTACCAGAGAGAGAACGAGAGTTTTAAAGTGGACAGTGGTCGAAAACCGTGCCTCCAAACGTATGCACACTAAATTTGGTTCGATTTTTTTCAGGATTTCGGATTTGTATAATGAACATACGAACGTGTAAATATATAAATATTCTGTTTTCATTCCCAGAGCCTTGATCGATATCGTTATAGCTCAGCAAAGAATATACATAGGGAAAGAAGGCTTGCTTCCATAGACATAATGTAAACCAGTCCTCCGAAATTTGGTGGGTTCATTATGTATAAAGGAAAGAGCAACATGTTACGACACAGAAGCAGAGGTTCATGAACTTCATTTATGGGGGAGCCGCGACGACTCAAGGGACAGAGCGTTCGCCTTCCAATGAGGTAAACCAGGGTTCGATCCCGGCGATCACTGGTCGATATGAATTCCGCATCCGGCTTGTACCAACCACAGTGCAGACACAGAAAGAACAGACAGAAAGAATAAAATGACGGGAAACAACGTACTCAGCCATACATGAAGAGTTGTCCAAAAATCAGTTCACGGGGGAGGTACTTGTCGATTGTCACATTGCTTCCTTTGCGCATGCGCTGGATCTTATTATATTTGATGCTCTGCTAAATTTGAGTATGTTGCGTACCCAAAAATTGTTTTTCTGGCATAGTATACCCCACCGAGCAGTTTATCTCGTTAGCAAATTCTAAGAGCTGAACTTCTTTTCCTTTCTATATTCGTTGGCAGTCCCGTACTGTCTGAAGTCTCACAAAAAGTGCAATCCGAATTGTGATCATGTTAATTTGTGATCATGTTAATTTGTGAAAAAATTGTGATCATGTTAATGTTTTTATTGTATTAGACAATGAAAAGCTTACATAAAATTTCATCTTCACAGAAGAGAAAGTAACGAAATTAAATTACAAAGATATAATGATCTATCAATTTGTGTAATTTAAAAAAATGCGGGATTAAAATCGTTTTTAACTTTGAACTGCAAAAGTAATAGTCTTCCACAGGTGAGTTAATAATTCTTATAATTGCATTTAAATATCAAACTTTTGTATAAGAATAAATGTGCCTTCCTCATTAATTAATTTTAATGGAAATCGACTATTGATAGCGTAAAAATTAATTACGCGGCTTCCTCGTCTCAAGATTGTTTTTAAACATTTTTGCCTGTAAAATTATTTAATTAGATTTCTTTTATCCTATAGTTTTTTAAGAGAATCGTCATGCTTCATGGTATCTTAACTTCTGAGAACTTTATAACGAGATTCTAATTTAATTTAAAAACTAGAGATAATTAACTCATAATGCCACTCTACTTAATGAAAATGACAAGAAAAGAAAGAAATAATTTTTACGTGAAAAACTTTCATGAAGAAAATAATAAAGAGTATAGACGAAAATCTTAAAGATTCGCATGCAGTTATTTGAAAGACATTAAAAAGCTACTTCGTTACTACTACACGCTATGCGCCATATTAAAAGAGTTTTTATGATTAAGAACAAACCTATCAGGTAGTAAAAAATGTTGAATTTCTTATTTTTGCTTTTAAACATGAGATGGCAAAATGCTATTTTTAATCTTCTACATGGAGAATTTAATGTTCACAAAAAAAATCAACTTGAGGTTTTACATTTTATTTAAGATCATTTATGTGTTTCTATTCTCGGACTAAATCTAGCGAAATTAGTTTTTTTTTGGAACAAAATCACTCAAAAATTGTATTTGGTGTTTTTCTGATGCTGTATAAGTCACAATTTTATGATAATATTCAATTCTGAGGAATTGTAGTCAATGCAATTACATAAAAGTATTACATTTTCTACATTTGCAGCAACATTGAAGCATTATCAAGGCTCGACAACCATTTAACACCATATGTTATTGGGTTTATCAAGTTAAGCATTTTGTTCCTAAATTTGGCTTTTTTTTTAAAAATTACAGCTAAACCATGTTGAATACAGTCAAATATAAATCAATATTCACTGCTTACTTCCATCCTGATTTGTCGAAAGTTGCAATTTCATGTTTTCCAGATGGAAACGACAAATTAATATGTAAGTAGTTTGAGAATATATAGCATCAATTATTTTCTTTAGAGTACTTAAAGGCAGCTAAAATGCTTGAAACTGTTGTAATGAAAATCATTTTTCTTTTACTACCTGTTACGAAACATTTATGGAAGAAAGGACAGCTGAAAATATTTTAGTTTCTAAAAATAATTATCAAATACTTATGAGTGAAGAATCAAACTGTGATGAAATTTACAGTGGTTTTCCAATATATAAATATAAATATTTTTAATGATTTAAAAGATAGAAATGGGCAAATAAAAAATAATAAATATATTTAGAAAAAAAAAACAGAAATTATGAGGAAGGGTTAAAACAAACATGACTGGAGGTTATGCTTGCTATTATTAAGTGAAACATTAAATTTTTTAAAATTTTAACCGGGGAGCATAAAGCTTTTTTATGATATAAATTTATACAATTTTCATGTTTTTTTCCCTGATTCTTTCAATAATTAGTACTTTTTTTCCAACAGAATCCGTGTTTTATTTTGTTGTCTCCACTTGTCACAAGATTATAAACAATTGTTGTGCTAACTATTCTATAAGAACGATATATTACATACTGTGTCACAAACATCTCATAAATGGTGTTGCGAGTCTAGTGATGAAAAGTGACGCTTCGAAAGTGACCAATGTTAACATTGAAAATTTTATTAAGGTATGAGACTAATTTCGACAACTTTTATTTTAAATATTAATATAAAATTAAAAAAAACTAGTTTAAGTGCTTTATTATGTGCAAAAACTTATAAAACAAGTAAAAAAATTATTATTAATTTATGGCCATTTAAATTACCAATTTTAGGTAAAACAAAGAATTTTTTTGATATATATGCTAAACACTGTAAAAAAAATTCAATCCCCTAAAATAAAAACTCCTTCGGGGATTTTATTTAGAAGGCTATTCACTATGTTTTGAACAATTTTCTTAAATGCAAATGCATATACTACTGAGTTAGAGGATCACTATAGTTAAAAAAAAATAAAATTTTTAAAAATTTCTTTGCAAAACAACATGCATTAAAAAGGAAAGTATATTTTTTTCTCTCGCAATCAAATTTTCAAAACATGTTTGCTATACTCATAAACACTCACGAAAAATTGTAGACAATTATTTTAAAAACAACATGAGATATCGTGCTTAAGTGGGTGTAAGATGTGACAAAACCTGATTTTGAGATAAACGCATTTAAAGCTTGAATTTAAAGAAATTTGTAGATAATTAGAGTACAAACAAAAGTAAAGTATTTTTAGAAAGCTAAGAGTTCAAGAATCAAAACAATTTCGAAAATTTTGTTCAAAATCATGTTTTTGCTCCAGTCCTTAGACAGTGGAACATTTCTCAGTAATGATATACTAAAGACATCGATCTGGAAACAGAGATAGGTGCATGATATTAATTGGAAAGAAATTGCCAATTTTTTTTTTTGTATAGATGGACTTGTGGACACGAAATTATAAACTTTTTTTAGGGAAAATTCCTTGAAAATGTTTTGGGAAGATGAAAAGTTTCGAATCTGAAATATAATTTATATCAAACCAAATATCACGCGATTCTCAATTGATCTCTTTTTTTAATTAATATTCTAATTCAATTAAAAATTGGTAACACCGTAAGCGATTTTTGTACCCCCAAAACCATGTTTTTCCGGACTTAAGTTCGAAACAAGGTTTTAAAATTTTGAAACATGAAAGTCCCAATTTTGGAGGAATATTTAGATTTTCTTGATTCTATATAAATTTTAAAAGATTTGTATTAATATTGCTGTCAAATTGACACAAATAAGAGTTTGAAAGATGGAGAAAATTTTCATATTTTGGAATATATTTCAGTTCCAGCATGGCTAGTTCACATATTTTAGGAAGAGTAGCTTGCTGTAAGGGGAGTTCAAATAATACGTAAGCAGCTAACGGAGTCAGGGGGATTGGGATTTGCTTATTTTTGCAAACAACGGGTTTAGTTTTTAAATGCTAAGAAATATGTTATGCATACTTCAGCATGACAGAGTTGAAGCCACTCAATAAAAAATGGAGTAACTTAAAATTCGTGTTCATATAAGATATATCTGTTCTATTTTAAAACCAGATCCTCTCCAGTTTATTTCTGGAGCGAAGAACAGATAAATAAATCAGACTAGACGTAATCAGACTAGACGTAATAAATCAGACAAGACGATACCTTCATTAGTCTTCAAGGCAACATTCTCAAAATGAATACAATCTCGCCCCATTATTCAGATAAAACCGTCACGAAACAGCACTATACAATCTAAATAAATTTGCATCTATATTATTAAAATAACGCATTTTCGAATATTTATTTTAGATTTCTTAAATAGCAAAACAAACGATAACTTGCATTCTGTTTCTTTTATTTTTTATTTTATTATCATACACTATTCAGCTGTTAAAACTACTCAGGATATTTATTCATTAGGTCCGGGGCATAAAATCTAACTTTATGCTGGAAATAATTAATTATACGCTGAGAGTTCGCAATTCACAAAATCATTTTACTCGACATCCAGATGTCATTAGATGTCTAACCATATCGACGTAATGTCACAAAAAAAAATCAGCTTTTTTTGCCGAGCAGTAATCACTTATATGGGATATCATTTCTGATTCGAGCTGATGATAAATATCTTCCTAGGTGAGGAGAGCCAATTGGCGAAAAAATAAAAAGCCAATAGATCGCAAAGCTATTTTCTCTTCCCTAAATAATAATTACGAACGGGTCTCTAAATGGAAATGAAAGTCTAAGGGGAGAAAATAAAGAAAAGAAAGCTTTCTACTTAATCAAGATCTACTTTTCCCTTATCTACGTATATATTTTTACCACTTGCTTAACTCTTGCAGTTACTTTTTTCGCCTCCTCAATACCTTTTACCAAATAAAAAGGTTGCGTATGGAGAAATGATAATTCGATTCTTCTGAAATGAAAAGGAACTATAAAAAAATGTGACTATCCTTAGAGGGGAGTTTGATGTTGATTAATTATGTATTTATTAAGAAGATATTAAAAAAATAGATTTTTTGCTGTTTTTTTTCTTTATTAAGTTGTTTCAAATTAATTAATTGAATAGAGTTTTACTTTGGCAAGCGAGGAAGAGAACTAAAAGAGAAGCTAAAGATTTTGATTGAAATGGAATTTCCCAAACTTAATTAATTAGTTTATAGAAACATTTGGGAATGCGTTGTGATGCAGTTGTTTGCGAAAGAGGAAAAAAATTAATTTGATTTGATACATCTTTTTAATATTGGGAAATCAAAATGCTTTGAGGATAAATAATTGAATACTGCTGAAAATTGAATTTATTAGTTATGACATATGTCTGTTTTTGACAGTATGTCAATGTATTTTTCGTAAGGTGGAATAGATTTATTTGAAAATCGGGTTATATATATATATATATATATATATATATATAATTAATA